>NC_092106.1:37107137-37237137 GCF_045679555.1 Salvelinus alpinus | reverse complement strand
ACGGCTCATAATAATGGCCAGAACGGAGCAAATGGTTTGGCATCAAACACCTGAAAACCATGTGTTTGATATATTTAATACCATTCCACTGATTCCGCTCCAGTCATTACCATGAGCCCGTCCTCCCCAATTAAGGTGTCACCAAGCTAGCTATGGAGTGTGTCAACATTCACAACACTGCTTTAGCAACTGGAAGCCCACTCCCATCCATGTCTGAATCTCCAGCTCTGAGAATGGTGTGAATAACACATCGCGTTGACTGGGTCTCTGTTTGGGGTTAGCTAGCCAGGCTAATGAGAGGGTTTGGGTGAGCTGTGGTCAGGTTGTTCCTGTGATCATCATCCATCAGTCCATCCATCAGTCCATCCATCAGTCCATCCATCAGTCTCTTCAGGTGGGCTTCCCTGATGGAGAAGGCATATAGAGTTCATTGTACAACGCCATGATTGATTCCTCATCCTACTTAGTTCAATAGAGAGCTTTTCCATTTTGATATTGAGGGGCCAAGTGCTTTGGGAGTCTGTGACATTGAGATGGGTGGGTGAGAAGAGGAGGAGGGTGGTAAGGGAGAGGGGGGGGGGAGTGTTGATGAGGTGAGGGAGCATTAACGGAAGTGAGTTGGGATTACTCAAATGGAACTACACCTGTGTCCTCACTCAGACCAATTGGAGCGTTGAGTAAAAATGGACACTTGGGGCCACAGACGGCAGATTGAAAACCAAATAGTTAACCCATCTGGACAGGTCTTGATGACATGGGTCATACTGTGCCGATCCAAGCCAATCCCAATGAAAGGCAGTGAATGGGGGAGTTATACAATTTCTAGCATATAAACGAAGCAGACGTTCTGCTGTTATGTGGTGGAAGATATTTATTGTCTCTTCAGAGTTTTATGGAACATTTTATTTTATGACTTATATTATATAGTCAACCTCTTGTTCTAGCTACCTCTCTGTATGTACTGGCTTCATTTCTAGTAACCAGTCCCCCAGTCAATATCAGAAGACAGTGATGAGGAGCACCAGACGTTTACATTTGTTCATTTAGCAGGCACTCTTATCCAGAGCGACTTACAGTCAGTGGAGTGCTATTCCATTTTCAGTCAGCTCATTTACCTCACTCTTGGGTGACTCACTGTTATAGCAGGAAGGTGAACCAACACAGAGCTATTTACATGTTAACGACATCACAGTCACACCAGAACACGTACACACCTTCACACACTTTTACACTCATCATATGCTGCTGCTACTCTGTTCTTTATTTTACTCTTATTATTATCTATCCTGATGCCTAGTCACTTTACCTTGCCTTCATGTACACTACCGTTCATACATTTGGGGTCACTTAGAAATGTCCTTGTTTTTGAAAGAAAAGCACATTTTTTGTCGTTTAAAATAACATCAAATTGATCAGAAATACAGTGTAGACATTGTTAATGTTGTAAATGTCTATTGTAGCTTGAAACGGCTGATTTTGAATGGAATATCTACATAGGCGTATAGAGGTCCATTATCAGCAACCATCACTCCTGTGTTCCAATGGCACATTGGAACACAGTGTTACAAGTTTGTGTTACAAGTTTATAATTTTAAAAGGCTAATTGATCATTAGAAAACCCTTTTGCAATTATGTTAGCACAGCTGAAAGTTGTTGTTCTGATTAAAGAAGCAATAAAACTGGCCTTCTTTAGACTAGTTGAGTATCTGGAGCATTGTTTTTTGCCATTTTGAGCCTGTAATCGAACCCACAAATGCAGATTATAATAATTTTTTTTCACCTTTATTTAACCAGGTAGGCCAGTTGAGAACGAGTTCTCATTTACAACTGTGACCTGGCCAAGATAAAGCAAAGCAGTGCGACACAAACAATAACACAGAGTTACACATGGAATAAACAAATGTTTAGTCAATAACACAATAGGAAAAAAAGTATATAGACAGTGTGTGCAAATGGCGTGAGGAGGAAAGGCAATAAATAGGCCATAGTAGCGAAGTAATTACAATTTAGCAAATTAACACTGGAGTGATAGATGTGCAGATGATGATGTGCAAGTAGAAATACTGATGTGCAAAAGAGCAAAAAAGTAAATAAAAACAATATGGGGATGAGGTAGGTAGATTGGATGGGCAATTTACAGATGGGCTGTGTACAGCTGCAGCGATCGGTTAGCTGTTCAGATAGCTGATGCTTCAAATTATTGAGAGAGATATAAGTCTCCAACTTCAGCGATTTTTGCAATTCGTTCCAGTCATTGGCAGCAGAGAACTGGAAGGAAAGACGGCCAAAGGAGGTGTTGGCTTTGGGGATGACCAGTGAGATATACCTGCTGGAGCGCGTGCTACGGGTGGGTGTTGTTATCGTGACCAGTGATCTGAGATAAGGCGGAGCTTTACCTAGCAAAAACGTATAGATGACCTGGAGCCAGTGGGTCTGGCGACAAATATGTATCGAGGTCCAGCCGACGAAAGCATACGGGTCGCAGTGGTGGGTGGTATATGGGGCTGGGATAGACTGCATCCAATTTGCTGAGTAGAGTGTTGGAGGCTATTTTGTAAATGACATCGCCGAAGTCGAGGATCGGTAGGATAGTCAGTTTTACGAGGGTATGTTTGGCGGCATGAGTAAAGGAGGCTTTGTTACGAAATAAGAAGCTGATTCTAGATTTAATCTTGGATTGGAGATGTGTAATATGAGTCTGGAAGGAGAGTTTACACACTAGCCAGACACCTAGGTATTTGTAGTTGTCCACATATTCTAAGTCAGAACCATCCAGAGTAGTGATTCTAGTCGGGCGTGCGGGTGATGTTACCGATTGGTTGAAGAGCATGCATTTAGTTTTACTAGCGTTTAAGAGCAGTTGGAGGCCACGGAAGGAGTGTTGAAGTCGGAAGTATACATACACTTAGGTGTACTTGTTTTTCAACCACTCCACAAATTTCTTGTTAACAAACTATAGTTCTGGCAAGTCGGTTAGGACATCTACTTTGTGCATGACACAAGTCATTTTTCCAACAATCGTTTACAGACAGATTATTTCACTTATAATTCACTGTATCACAATTCCAGTGGATCAGAAGTTTACATACACTAAGTTGTGCTTTAAACAGCTTGGAAAATTCCAGAAAAGGATGTCATGGCTTTAGAAGGTCCTGATAGAATAATTGACATCATTTGAGTCAATTGGAGGTGTACCTGTGGATGTATTTCAAGGCTTATCTTCAAATCCAGTGCCTCTTTGTTTCACATCATGGGAAAATCAAAAGCAGCCAAGACCTCAGAAAAAAATTGTTGACCTCCACAAGTCTGGTTCATCCTTGGGAGCAATTTCCAAAGGCCTGAATGTACCACGCTCATCTGTACAAACAATAGAACGCAAGTATAAACACCATGGGACCACACAGCCGTCATACCGCTCAGGAAGGAGACGCGTTCTGTCTCCTAGAGATGAACGTACTTTGATGTGAAAGGTGCAAATCAATAACAGAACAGCAGCAAAGGACCTTGTGAAGATCCTGGAGGAAACAGGTACAAAAGGATCTATAGCCACAGTATAACGAGTTCGATTTTGACATAACCTGAAAGGCCGCTCGGCAAGGAAGAAGCCATTGCTCCAAACCTGTCATAAAAAAAGCCAGACTACGGTTTGCAACTGCACATGGGGACAAAGATCGTACATTTAGGAGAAATGTCCTCTGGTCTGACGAAACAAAAACAGAACCGCTTGGCCATAATGTTTGGAGGAAAAAGGGGGACGCTTGCAAGCCGAAGAACACCATCCCAACCGTGAAGCATGGGGGTGGCAGCATCATGTTGTGGTGGTGCTTTGCTGCAGGAGGGACTGGTGCACTTCACAAAATAGATGGCATCATGAGGGCGGACAATTATGTCGATATATTGAAGCAACATCTCAAGACATCAGTCAGGAAGTTAAAGCTTGGTCGCAAATTGATCTTCCAAATGGACAATGACCCCAAGCAGACTTCCAAAGTTGTTGCAAAATGGCTTAAGGACAACAAAGTCAAAGTATTGGAGTGGTCATCACAAAGTCCTGACCTCAATCCAATAGACAATTTGTGGGCAGAACTGAAAAAGCGTGTGCGAGCAAGGAGGCCTACAAACCTCACTCAGTTACACCAGCTCTGTCAGGAGGAATGGGCCAAAATTCACCCAACTTATTGTGGGAAGCTTGTGGAAGGGTACCTGGAATGTTTGACCCAAGTTAAACAATTTAAAGGCAATGCTACCAAATACTAATTGAGTTTACATAAACTTCTGACCCACTGGGAATGTGATGAAAGAAATAAAAGCTGAAATAAATCATTCTCTCTACTATTATTCTGACATTTCCCATTCTTAAAATAAAATGGTGATCTTAGCTGACCTAAGACAGGGAAGATTAAATGTCAGGAATTGTGAAAAACTGAGATTAAATGTATTTGGCTAAGGTGTATGTAAACTTCCGACTTCAACTGTCGCTACATTTTTGTGTATTTAATCTTATTCCTCATGTGTTAGTTACAAATCTTTTTTTTCATTTTTTTTCACTGAATCATTCGGGAATGGTTTGAACAAGCATTTCACTGTGAAGTGTGCACCAGTTGTTTTCAGCACGTGATGAACACAATTTAATTTGTTTTGATTTAAACTACACTGAGTGGGAATTGACATGGCGATGACATCACAGTCACCTACAGTAAGCACACACACACATACACACACTAACACACGTACACATACACGCGCACACACACCATAAATAGGGAGGTAGGGAGGGAGGGATTGAGAAAAGGACGGGAGGGAGGGAGGGAGGGAGGGAGAAAAGGACGGGAGGGAGGGAGAAAAGGACGGGAGGGAGGTTGGGAGGGGCAAATAGAGGGAGGGAGGGGGATCATGTGGAAGTGGGGAGTGAGAAAGAAGGTCTGTTCATATGGTTTGTGATATGTGGGTTGAGGGCTATGGTGTCTTGTTGTCTGTGGTGGCGGTGTGAAACACCCAGACAGAGGGGGCAGAGGTGGGGTGTGTTAGAGTGAGATGGTAAGTGGGTATACAGTGCCTTGCAACAATATTCACCCCCTTGGTGTTTTTCCTATTTTGTTGCATTCTGCTCTTGATAGTATCACTGATATTTAATAAGCTTACGTATCGGCCTCATGGCCTTCGTCAGAGCTTTTGTGCATTTTTTAAAATTTGCACCCTTATGTAGACATAGCCCCACCCACATCCGCATCGAAAGGGGTTGGAGGCAAAGGAAAAACAAATAAGTGCTACCAAATATAACAATATGCATTTCATAAATATTACAAAAGTGTATAAATAAGATGTATTAAACACGTCTATACACACAATGAGGACATAGCAAGTTTTCATTAGTCATTGGGTAAAAACATCACACTAATCTTAAGTAGAAACATAATTCATGTTCAAATTCACAACATACATAGGCATTTCATCATTAAGTCCTTACGCCCTCTACCTAATGGTAGCTATAAATGCAGAGGATGCGCACAGTGCAACAATATGATGAAGTGTGAATATTTCTGCCACCCCCACAGGAAAACGGCTCCAAATAAATGACATTATTACGTGTTCCACCACCCATGTTATTTACATTATTAAATGTCCATGTGGGCTATGCTATGTCGGTAAAACCTCCCGCTCTCACAAACAGAGAATTAGTGAACATAAAGTTCAATCAGGAGAAAAGACAGGGACTATCCAGTCGCTGTACATTTCAATGACCTGAAGCAGGACATTTCCACCTTTTAGATGTTGTGGCACAGAGAAAGTTAAGATATCAGACAGGGAAGGTGATATTAATAATACTCTGAGTAAAAGAGAATGTTTTTGGATTTTCACCCTCCAGACATTATTTCCTAAAGGACTTAATGATGAAATGCCTATGTATGTTATGTTATGAATTTGAACATGAATTATGTGCCTAATTGTTCAATTGTTGCCATGCACCTGCAAAAAGATTGCTCAGATGTGCGAGTGCCTTTTGAAATTTCTATTTTGTTGCATTACAACCTGTAATATAAATGAATTTTTATTTGGATGTCATGTAATGGACATACACAAAATAGGCCAAATTGGTGAAGAGAAATGAAAAAAATTACTTGTTTCAAAAAATACAAAAAAATTCAAATGGAAAAGGTGGTATCTTGCGCATGTATTCACCCCCTTTGCTATGAAGCCACAAAATAAGATCTGGTGCAACCAATTACCTTCAGAAGTCACAAAATTACTTAGATTGCACGCAGGTGGACTTTATTTAGGTGTCACATGATGTCAGTATACAGTCGTGGCCAAAAGTTTTGAGAATGACACAAATATAAATTTTCACAGTCTGCTGTCTCAGTTTGTATGATGAAAATTTGCATATTCTCCAGAATGTTATGAAGGGTGATCAGATGAATTGCAATTAATTGCAAATTAACTGAATCCCCAAAAAACATTTACACTGCATTTCAGCCCTGCTACAAAAGGACCAGCTGACATCATGTCAGTGATTCTCTCGTTAACACAGGTGTGAGTGTTGACGAGGACAAGGCTGGAGATCACTCTGTCATGCTGATTGAGTTCAAATAACAGACTGGAAGTTTCAAAAGGAGGGTGGTGCTTGGAATCATTGTTCTTCCTCTGTCAATCATGGTTAACTGCAAGGAAACACGTGCCTTCATCATTGCTTTGCACAAAAAGGGCTTCACAGGCAAGGATATTGCTGCCAGTAAGATTGCACCTAAATCAACCATTTATCGGATCATCAAGAACTTCAAGGAGAGCGGTTCAATTGTTGTGAAGAAGGCTTCAGGGCACCTAAGAAAGTCCAGCAAGCGCCAGGACCGTCTCCTAAAGTTGATTCAGCTGCGGGATCGGGGCACCACCAGTACAGAGCTTGCTCAGGAATGGCAGCAGGCAGGTGTGAGTGCATCTGCACGCACAGTGAGGCAAAGACTTTTGGAGGATTGCCTGGTGTCTAGAAGGGCAGTAAAGAAGCCACTTCTCTCCAGGAAAAACATCAGGGTCAGACTGATATTCTGCAAAAGGTACAGGGATTGGACTGCTGAGGACTGGGGTAAAGTCCTATTCTCTGATGAATCCCCTTTACGATTGTTTGGGACATCCGGAAAAAAGCTTGTCCGGAGAAGACAAGGTGAGCGCTACCATCAGTCCTGTGTCATGCCAACAGTAAAGCATCCTGAGACCATTCATGTGTGGGGTTGCTTCTCAGCCAAGGGAGTGGGCTCACTCACAATTTTGCCTAAGAACACAGCCATGAATAAAGAATGGTACCAACACATCCTCTGAGAGCAACTTCTCCCAACCATCCAGGAACAGTTTGGTGACGAACAATGCCTTTTCCAGCATGATGGAGCACCTTGCCATAAGGCAAAAGTGATAACTAAGTGGCTCGGGGGAACAAAATATGGATATTTTGGGTCCATGGCCAGGAAGCTCCCCAGACCTTAATCCCATTGAGAACTGTTGGTCAATCCTCAAGAGGCGGGTGGACAAACAAAAACCCACAAATTCTGACAAACTTCAAGCATTGATTATGCAAGAATCGGCTTCCATCAGTCAGAATGTGGGCCAGAAGATAATTGACAGCATGCCAGGGCGGATTGCTGAGGTCTTGAAAAAGAAGGGTCAACACTGCAAATATTGACTATTTGCATCAATTTCATGTAATTGTCAATAAAAGCCTTTGACACTTATGAAATGCTTGTAATTATACTAAAGTGTTCCATAGTAACATCTGACAAAAATATCTATAGACACTGAAGCAGCAAACTTTGTGGAAATTAATATTTGTGTCATTCTCAAAACTTTTGGCCACGACTGTATATACACCTGTTCTGAAAGGCCCCGGAGTCTGCAACACCACTAAACAAGGGGCATCACCAAGGAGCTCTCCAAACAGATCAGGGACAAAGTTGTGGAGATGTACAGATCAAGGTTGGGTTCTAAAAAAATATCTGAAACTTTGAACATCCCACGGAGCACCATGAAATCCATTATTAATTTTTTTAAAGAATATGTCACCACAACAAATCTGCCAAGAGAGGGCCGTCCCACCAAAACTCACAGACCATGCAAGGAGGGCATTGATCAGAGAGGCAAAGAGACCAAAGATAATCCTGAAGGAGCTGCAAAGCTCCACAGCAGAGATTGGAGTATCTGTCCATATGACCACTTTAAGCTCCACTCCACAGAGCTGGGCTTTACAGAAGAGTGGCCAGAAAAAAGCCATTGCTTTAAGAAAAAAATAAGCAAACACGTTTGGTGTTTGCCGAAATGCATTTGGGAGACTCCCCAAACATATGAAGAAGGTATTCTGGTCAGATGGGACAAAAATTTCGCTTTTTGTCCATCAAGGAAAATGCTATGTCAGGCGCAAACCCAACACCTCTCATCACCCCGAGAACCCTATCCCCACAGTGAAGCATGGTGGTGGCAGCATCATGCTGTGGGGATGTTTTTCATCGGCAGGGACTGACAAACTAATCAGAATTGAAGGATTGATGGATGGTGCTAAATACAGGGAAATTCTTGAGGGAAATCTGTTTCAGTCTTCCAGAGATTTGAGACTAGGACGAAGGTTCACCTTCCAGCAGGACATTGACCCTAAGCAAACTGCTAAAGCAACACTCGAGTGGTTTAAGGGGATACATTTAAATGTCTTGGAATGGCCTAGTCAAAGCCCAGACCCCAATCCAATTGAGAATCTGTGGTATGACTTAAAGATTGCTGTTCACCAGCGGAACCCATCCAACTTGAAGGAGCTGGAGCAGTTTTGCCTTGAGGAATGGGCAAGAATCCCAGTGGCTAGATGTGCCAAGCTTATAGAGACATACCCCTTGAGACTTGCAACTGTAATCGCTGCAAAAGGTGGCTCTACAAAGTTCTACAAAGTATTGACTTTGGGGGGGTGAATAGTTACGCATGCTAAATTTTTCTGGTTTTTGTCTTATTTCTTGTTTGTCTCACAATAAAAAATATTTTGCATCATCAAAGTGGTATGCATGTTGTGTAAATCAAATAATACAAACCCCCCAAAAATCTATTTTAATTCCAGGTTGTAAGGCAACAAATAGGAAAAATGCCAAGGGGGTGAATACTTTCGCAAGCCACTGTATAGAATGTAGAATAGTGTATGCGAAGATGTGCGGAAGGGGTGATGGGGGTGGAGGTGTGAATGGGATTGCGTTTGTAGGGGATGTATGTGAAGGGTTTGATTGCAAGTGTGTTTGCGCGTGTGCGTACATGCATGTGGAGGACATGGTCGCTACGCTGTGAGTCTCTCTGTGTGTGTGGTTGGTGTTGAGGCTGCCAGCTCTCTGCATGCTTAATCTCCCGTAGCGAAGCCACCGTTTTCTCTGCTCAGACAACAAAATGCTGATGTACTGTAGCTAGAAGAGTTGTAGCTGGCTGTCACCTTGGGGTTGACACAGCAGACTATGTGAGAGCCTGGTCACTGGCTGTTACCTTGGAGTTGACACCACAGGCTATGGGAGAGCCTGGTTACTGCCTGTCACCTGACAGAGGCATCAACAAGATGCCAGTTCCCACTCTGCCCTCTTTTATCAACATGAACGACAGGATTGGAAGAGTGTGGAAAGGGTGATGCTGAGCAACAAAGAGAGAAAGTAGAGAAAGAGAGAGAGTCCTGCATTATTTCCAATGAACAAGAGATATGAAGGGACAGAGGAGGCGGAAGCTAGGCCGGCTAGATAGTTCTGAATGAATTCAAGTGTACAAGAACCCAACAGACTACGTAGGTGGAAGCCTTAAGCTGAGCACTGGAGACAGAAACCAGGAAAGAAAGAAAGCGAGTGAAAGAGAGGGAGAGAGAGTGTCCAGCTCCATGCTGGTCTTTAATGAGAAGCAGGGAATCCTATTAGGAAGATAAGATGGAGGCCCCTTTCATAAAACAGCCATTCACATTCCTCCCTGAAGATCTCTTTATGAGCACGCTCATATTTTTAACAAGAGCCAGAGAGGGAGCCTCGGAGCCCTGCAGGCAGGACAGCACATCCACAGCACGGCCACACGCCTGGTGAACTCTGGGGAGAGGACGGAGATTCATGGCTCCCACTGGTAGGCTTTTAGGGTACATCTACCAACCTCTCTCTCTCTCTTTTCTGCTCTCTATCCTCATTATTCTTCTGCTTGTTGCTCTATGGACTGCCATTGTGTTGGTACATCATCCCGCCTCTCTCTTTCTCTCTCTCTACCTCTCTCTCTCTCCTTTCTCTCTCCATCTCCCTCCCCCTCACTCTCTTGGCCTCTCTCTAGTTTCCTTTTTCCATTGTGTCTATTCCCAATAGTTGTTAGTGTGAGGATTTTCCATCCCACGTGAGGGTGATGAAATTACCTATCGAAACATTGTCTTAAGCTGCACTGAACCTCAGTGACAACCATTTCTGGGGAGATTTTTTCCTCCAATGCTGGGGGACAGAACAGGAGACACTTTATTTCCCATGACAGCAAATAAAACAGAGAAACTGTATGTAATAAACCAGCCAGTTTGTTGTTATGAAGGCTAAGGGAAACTCTCTCTCTTTCTTTCTCTCTCTCTTTGTTGTCCCTGACTTGAGTAGCTCTAAAATGAGGGCATCTGGCATGTCTATACATTTGAGTTGGACCCCAGAATTGATGTTTGGCAGGTTTGGTTGGGCCTGCAGAAAGGCAATGTTGGATAAAGCTCCAGTCTGGGTGAAATCCTCCTCTATAAGACTTTGGGATTAGGAAGCAAACACTACTGGCTGTGTGCAGATGGAGCATTTTAAACACTACTGGCTGTGTGCAGATGGAGCATTTTAAACACTCCTGGCTGTGTGCAGATGGAGCATTTTAAACACTACTCGCTGTGTGCAGATGGAACGTTTTAAACACTCCTAGCTGTGTGCAGATGGAGCATTTTAAACGCTCCTGGCTGTGTGCAGATGGAGCATTTTAAACACTACTGGCTGTGTGCAGATGGAGCATTTTAATCCAACACACACTCTACCCTGCAGACGCTGCCTTGGACGGCACTGCCAAAACAGAGCAGAGCGACGAGAAGTGGAGGAACGGAGGGAGAGGGGGAGAGGGGGAGAGAGGGAGAGACAGAATCATTTTTGCGAGTAAAAGATCAGCACTGTTCAGCAAATCATCTCATCTCAAAGCAAAACAAAGGAAAGACACCTGGAGAGAGAAGAAAGGCAGAGGGCTGAAAGAGGCGTTAACGAAACAGGAGGACAAATTCCCTTTTGATCGATAGTTCAGTGTCTCTGCCTCAGGCCATTCCCTGGCCATTTTCTCTGCAGGATTCCCGGAGGCTGGGCTAGGCGCTCGGAATGACAGGATGAACCGGTGGAACGTTAGAACACCCGCTGGGCACTGGTTTCCTCTGCTCAGGACAACCTGCACTCTGCTACGCCTCATTGAGCCCAGTTTGGAGCACCCACTGTGTTTAAACATATCATCATCATTCACTAGCGATACGGACACAGGGATAATGGTAATATGAGCTGTTTACACACACTATGGGAGCGTTCACAGATTCAGAATGTTCTCAGCAGCGGTCTTCCATGAAATGTGATGTTAGCGATGGGCTTTGTTGTTGTTGTCGTTTATATGCTGCTCGATGGTCAGGTTTGACCTGAAATATACCTGCCATTTTGAAGGTCAAAATTGTATCTTCATTGTCAAAGCACATTAATAATATGAGAGAGCGGGAGATTAAATTAAAAGCTCAACAATATAAAGGTGAAAAGGCTCAACGATAAAGGTGAAAAGGCTCAAAGTCATAGTCATGGTATACGGTCTCACACACAAGGCTAAATGCTGTTTTAGACCAATCAGTATCCAGTATCCAAAGTATCCGGTTTATAACTGTGGTTCACAAGTCCAGATACTTTTGGGGGGAATTTATTAGCTCATACAAGACTTGCCTAGGTTGTACTTCAGTATCACCTCCCTCTCACAGGGTACCCCCCACTGATGAACTGAAAACCATCTTCCAAGAAGAGAAACCCTTCGGTTGAAATGTCTGGCTGGTTGACGCTTGAAAGTTCCAAGTCTTCAGATATTCTTCTGTACTTCTACTCCCTGCAAAGTCAAGCTGCCTTCTCTCATCGCCTGGTGGAGGTTTCAGAGCACTCTGGGCATGTGCAAAATAAAGCAGCTGGAGGTGGAGGAGGTGGAGAAACATAAAATATCAGGGGGGGGGGGGGGGGGGCAGTCATTAACTGAACCTATCAGAGTCGAGCAGAGTCGGAAAATAAGGCAAGGGGAACTCATGGAGGAGGCAGTGTTCTCCCCTCTCTAGAGTTACGCAAGCGAGTCCACAACAATACAGTATCAGTGCAAGGGTGGATTAGCGACATGCTGTTTTTGTGAAGGGAGCTAATCTATGTACTAATTAAAACTGTTACTCCACAGTGCATCAGTCATTAAAGCCCAGCTCACTCATTACACCCGTTTATTTAAAGCCACTGATTAGTACAAGCAAGAAAATGTCTCTGAAGCTTTGGATGTAACCCTCTCCGCAAGAAGTGCTCTGATGATGATGAAGAAGAGGGGGTCAAAAAGAGAGAGGGAGAGAGGAAAACAGGACCTTCCCCTACACAAGTAGATTCTGATTATAGTGAAAAAGAGAGTAGAGAGAAACAGACAGAGGTAGGGTAGACAGTGTCCTATTTCCCCATAAGGCTGAATCTGTTATGGAAACCATATGAAGGAAAGAGGGATTTATATTCCACAAGAAGCTGAGGGATGAGGGGAAGAGGCTGGGGCTAAGGAAGAGAATATGTCCCCAGGGGATATGGGGGGGTTAAGTGCACTTCTGAGAGTGTCATATTGTCAATGACGGAGGCTGAGAAGGAAGGAAGAGTAAGGGTTGTTAGAGAGAGCGAGAAAGAGACTAGGGGCTCAATTCAATCCGTATCGCCTAAGTTCAGCGCCATAACGCTTTACATTTTATGGTAATTTCCGATTGAGCCGACATATGCAATGTTGACCGTGAGTGCAGTCTCCGCAAAAGTGGGAACATTGCATATAGCGCTGAACTTTGGCATTACGGATTGAATTCGAACTCCCCATCTCATCATCCAAGAAGCTATGGAGAAGACCAAATGAGTGTCAACGGTTTGGTGAATGGATAAGGCAGACTCAGGCGCAGGACACAGGTATGAGTAATAAACAGAATTTACTCAATTCAAGCAATGTTCCAACAAGGAAAAATACAGATATCCAGGGCACAAAAATAACGAACCCACATGACAACGACAATCACGCACAAAACAGAAAGGGAAGTCAGAGGGTTAAATAAGGAACATTGATTATGGAATGGAAACCAGGTGTGTATAATGAAGACAAAACAAAACGAAAATGAAACATGGATCGGTGACGACTAGAAAGCCGGTGACGTCAACCGCCGAACGCCGCCCGAACAAGGAGTGGGACCAACTTCGGCGGAAGTCGTGACAGTACGTCAGTACGACACCGGCCTCGGGGACGACCCGGAGGACGAGACGCAGGGCGATACGGATGGAGACGGTGAAATTCCTGCAGTAATGACGGATCCAGGATGTCCTCCACCGGTACCCAGCATCTCTCCTCCGGACCGTTCCCCTCCCACTCCACGAGGTACTGAAGGCCTGTCGCCCGACGACTTGAGTCCATGATGGCTCGCACAGTATACGCCGGGGCCCCCTCGACGTCCAGAGGGGGCGGAGGAACCTCCTGCACCTCAGACTGCTGGAGCGGACCAGCCACCACCGGCCTGAGGAGAGACACATGGAACGAGGGGTTAATACGGTAATCAGGGGGGAGTTGTAACCTATAACAAACCTCGTTAAGTCTCCTCAGGACTTTAAATGACCCCACAAACCGCGGACCCAACTTCCGGCAGGGCAGGCGAAGGGGTAGGTTTCGGGTCACTGCGGTGGGGGTCGGCACTCGCCTTCTGCCACCTGATGGCCCGTTGTAGACGTTCATTGGCAGCGTCCCATGTCTCCTCCGAGTGCCGAAACCATTCATCCACCGCAGGAGCCTCGATCTGGCTCTGATGCCATGGTGCCAGGACTGGCTGATAACCTAACACACACTGAAAAGGTGATAGGTTAGTGGAAGAGTGGCGGAGGGAGTTTTGGGCCATCTCCGTGCAGGGGATGAAAACTGCCCACTCCCCCGGCCGGTCCTGGCAATAGCACCGCAGAAACCTTCCCACATTCTGGTTGACTCTCTCCACCTGCCCGTTACTCTCGGGGTGAAAACCTGAGGTGAGGCTGACCGAGACCCCCAGACGTTCCATAAACGCCCTCCAGACTTTAGACGTGAATTGGGGACCCCGATCAGAAACTATATCTTCAGGCACCCCGTAGTGCCGGAATACGTGGGTGAACAGGGCCTCCGCAGTCTGTAGAGCCGTAGGGAGACCGGGCAAAGGGAGGAGACGGCAGGACTTAGAAAACCAATCCACAACGACCAGGATCGTGGTGTTGCCCCGTGACGGGGGAAGATCCGTCACGAAATCCACCAATAGGTGTGACCACGGTCGTTGTGGAACAGGAAGGGGTTGTAATTTCCCTCTGGGCAGGTGTCTAGGTGCCTTGCACTGTGCGCACACTGAGCAGGAGGAAACATAAACCCTCACATCCTTAGCTAACATGGGCCACCAGTACTTCCAAGCAAGACAGCGCACTGTCCGACCGATGCCAGGATGACCAGAGGAGGGTGACGTGTGAGCACTACACATCAAACGGAACGTACAGACGCTCAACTGGACACTGTGTGGGAGTGGGCTCTGCATGTGACGCCCGCTCGATGTCCGCATCCACCAGGCAAGAAGCTGGAATTATGGGAGTGGGATCCGTGGACCGCTCCTCTGTGTCATACATCCGGGACAGTGCGTCTGCCTTAACGTTCTGGGAACCTGGTCTTTAGGATAGGGTGAAAACAAAGCGGGTGAAAAACATGGCCCACCTCCCCTCCCCGAGGGTTCAGTCTCCTCGCTGCCCGAATGTACTCCAGATTGCGGTGGTCAGTCCAAATGGGGAAAGGGTGTCTAGCCCCCTCAAGCCAATGTCTCCACGCCTTCAGAGCCCCGACAACAGCCAACAGCTCCCGGTCCCCCACATCATAGTTTCCCTCCGCTGGGCTCAGCTTCTTCGAAAAGAAAGCACAGGGGCGGAGCTTTAGTGGCGTACCCGAGCGCTGAGACAGCACAGCCCCTATCCCCGCCTCGGACGCGCCCACCTCAACGATGAACGCTAAGGAGGGATCAGGATGAGCCAGCACGGGAGCCGAGGTAAACAGAGCCTTAAATTGACTAAATGCCCTGTCCGCCCCAGCTGACCACTGCAGTCGCACCGGTCCCCCCTTCAGCAAGGAGGTAATGGGAGCCGCTACCTGATCAAAACCCCGGATAAACCTCCGGTAGTAGTTGGCAAACCCTAAGAACCGCTGCACCTCCTTTACCGTGGTGGGAGTCGGCCAATTACGCACGGCTGAAATGCGGTCATTCTCCATCTCCACCCCTGACGTGGAAAAGCGGTACCCTAGGAAGGACTGTTGGAAGAACATACATTTCTCAGCCTTGACGTACAGGTCATGCTCCAACAGGCGACCAAGCACCCTGCGTACAAGGGACACATGCTCGGCGTGTGTAGCGGAGTATATTAGTATGTCATCTATATACACCACTACACCCTGCCTGTGCAGGTCCCTGAAAATCTCATCTACAAAGGATTGGAAGACTGATGAAACATTCATTAACCCGTACGGCATGACGAGGTACTCATAGTGCCCAGAAGTGGTGCTAAATGCCGTCTTCCACTCATTCCCCGCCCGGATACGCACCAGGTTGTAAGCGCTCCTGAGGTCCAAGTTCGTGACGAAGCGCGCCCCATGCAATGACTCTGTCATACTGGCTATTAGAGGTAGTGGGTAACTGTATTTTACCGTGATCTGATTTAAACCTCGATAGTCAATACACGGGCGTAAACCTCCATCCTTCTTCTTCACAAAAAATAAACTTGGAGACAGGTGAAGTGGAAGGCCGAATGTATCCCTGTCCCAGAGATTCGGTGACATATGTTTCCATAGCTGCCATCTCCTCCTGTGACAGAGGATACACGTGACTCCTGGGAAGTGCAGCTTCTACCAGGAGATTTATCGCACAATCCCCCCGTCGATTGGGTGGTAATTGAGTCGCCTTATTTTTACAGAAGGCGAGTGCCATATCGGGATAGTCGGGGGGAATGTGCATGGTGGAGACCTGGTTTGGACTCTCCACCATAGTTGCACCTAAGGAAACACCTAGACACTTCCCTGAGCACTGACGGGACCAATCCCTTGAGAGCCCTCTGTTGCCACGAAATAGTGTGGTCATGAGAGGCCAACCAGGGAAGGCCCAACACAACAGGAAACGCAGTAGAGTCGATCAGGAAGAGACGAATTCTCTCCTCATGACCCTGCTGCGTTATCATACAGAGTGGAGCTGTAACCTCTCTAATTAGCCCCGACCCCAAAGGACGACTATGTACAGGGAAGGGAACATCAACAGGAACAATAGGGATCCCTAATCTAAGTGCAAAGGAACGGTCAATAAAGTTCCCAGCTGCGCCTGAATCTACTAGCGCCTTATGCTGAGTACGCGGGGAAAACTCAGGAAATTCTATATATAACCACATGTGTGCAACAGGGAGCTCTGGGTGAGTTGTGTGCCTACTCACCTGGGATGGTCCACCAGTGCTCCGCCTGCTACCTCGACCCCCTGGGGAACCTCCCCAGCACCGACCAGCAGTGTGCCCTCTGCGGCCACAGGTGGTGCAGGGAATGGTCCCCCCTCCGGTCCCCGGCAAGCACTAGGGCACTACAAAGTAGCGCTTCAGTGGACTCAAAAGCATAGTTACAGTCCTTGGACCACTTAAATGGTACCTTGGGACTAAGCAGAGATGAAAGGGGAGCTACAACCGTAGAGAAATTCTTACACAACGTACGATAGTACCCTACCATCCCCAGGAATCTGCGCAACTGGCAGCGAGTCGTGGGAGCAGGAAAAGCAACAATTGCTTCCACTTTGCAAGTTACTGGGCGCACTTGACCTCGTCCCACTTGTTTCCCTAAGTAAGTCACAGTAGCCTTCCCAAACTCACACTTGGCCAAATTGAGGGTTAAAGAAGCATTCTCCAACTGCTGAAACACACTTTCAAAGTGGAGAGATGATCAAACCAAGTAGACAAATGTATCACCACATCGTCAAGGTAAGCAGTACAATTTGGCAAATCTGCAAACACAATGTTAACTAGACGCTGAAAAGTAGCAGGTGCATTACACATGCCAAAGGGCATCACAGTGTATTGTACAAAGTTATCAGGTGTAACGAAAGCCGAGATGTCTGAAGCTCGAGAGGTCAGAGGCACCTACCAATAACCTTTTAACAAATCTAACATACTAACGTAAGCAGCAGATCCAATTCTATCAATGCAGTCATCTAATCGAGGTAGAGGAAAACAATCAGACTTTGTAACTGCATTCATGAGAACAACCAACACAGTATAATAACCCACAGCCATCAGCCTCCTCTCTCAGCAATCATCTCTCAGCAATGATCTCCCTCTCTCTGCATTCTTTTTCTCCTGAACAGAACACTGGCTTATATAGCTTCAGAAGGAATCTAATTGAAGACAGCTGCGTCCTGACAAGGGGGCGGAGTCAGCTCTCCAATCATCAATTCGGGGCTGACCAATCAGCTGCGAGAATTTCAGGAAGCCATTTCCTGAAACACACACTCAAATACACAAACTACAACACAGAAACTGGGGAACGTAACAGTTATCCAGCCGGATGGATAGGTCCACCAGCTGGTCAAGGTTAAGGGTGGTGTCCCTGCAGGCTAGCTCCCTACGAACGTCCTCCCGTAAACTACACCTGTAGTGGTCGATCAGGGCCCGCTCATTCCATCCTGCGCCGGAAACCAGAGTTCTGAAGTCCAGCGCAAACTCTTGAGCGCACCTCATCCTCTGTCTTAGATGGTACAAGCGTTCCCCCTCCGCTCTCCCTTCAGGTGGATGATCAAAAACTTCCGGGTGAAATCCTCGTAATTGTCCAATGTCGGGCCTTCCCTTCCCCAGGTGGCGTTGGCCCATTCCAGGGCTTTACCAGGGCTTTACCAGTTAGACAAGAGATGAGGGCACCCACTCTCTCGCGTCCCGAAGGGGCCGGCTGAACAGCTGCCAGGTAGAGCTCCAGCTGGAGAAGGAACCCCTGGCACCCGGCAGCTGTTCCATCATACGCTCCCGGGAGCGAGAGCCGAATCCCACTGGATCCTGATGAAGGAGGGGTGGACATCAGTGTAGGTTGTGGTGGGAGCTGGGGTGACGATGATGAGTTAACAGAAAACCCCCTCTCTCCCATCGGTCCATGGTTTGCAGAACGCGATCCACGGCTGTACCGAGACTCTGTAACATAGTCACGTGCTGCTGAACGCGCTCCTCCACTGGGAGAGGAGGGCTGGCTGCACCTGCTGACTCCATTCTATGGTGCGTGATTCTGTCAACTGTTTGGTGAATGGATAAGGCGGAGTCAGGCGCAGGACACAGGTATGAGTAATAAACATAATTTACTCAAAATTCAAGCAATGTTCCAACAAGGAAAAATACAGATATCCAGAGCACAAAAATAACGAACCCACATGACAACGACAATCACGCACAAAACAGAAAGGGAAGCCAGAGGGTTAAATAAGGAACATTGATTATGGAATGGAAACCAGGTGTGTATAATGAAGACAAAACAAAACGAAAATGAAACATGGATCGGTGGCGACTAGAAAGTCGGTGACGTCGACCGCCGAATGCCGCCCGAACAAGGAGAGGGACCAACTTCGGCGGAAGTCGTGACAATGAGTCAATTATATCCAGAGTGGAATATATCCATCCCATCTGAGATATGAGGGCTTGGCTCTAGCTTGGGAGCTTGGTTTCTCATTTAAAGAGAAGAAAGGATAGTCTGGTGTCGGTTTGAAGGAGTTTTAAGTAATCGGTGGAAAGAGTGAACACAGGAGATGGGAGGCTTCTGCCCTCAGAGCAGCACAGAGAGAATGATTAATATTCTGCACCATACTGGATTAACCCTACCGGTCAGACCTAATACCCAATGGTTACTACATTAAGGTAGCGAGAGAGGGGAGAGAAAGTGAGGAGGATGGAGCAGAGCCGGCTCCAGGCATAAGTGACATAAACATTCACTTAAGGCCCTCTGACCGCTAGGGGAACTCAATCAGGGTCTCAAATTACTGTTGAGAGTTAGAATGGTAGAGTACACAAGGACCAATTAATTTTTTTATTATGCATTAGCAGTTTTTCTCTTGTTATGTCAATCACTGACAGTCACTCAATTAGCATGTTAGCTAACAATGTTTTTATTGACATGTTGGTTTTGCCAGCTATCATAAATTGTAGTTATCGTGGCCGAATACTGACCGGGTACACAGGTCAGGTGCCCAGGGGCCCTGACCTGGAGGCCCCCATTGATTTTGTTAGTCACTCTCACTCAGATATCATTAACATGGCATAAGTCTTAGCAAAATGTGTAGAATTGCAGGAGATTAACTGTAAAACTGCACAAAAAATATCTGCCCCATGGAAAACTGAGTAGAATTGCATGAAATTTGTTTTCAAATTACAAAATGTTCATTCTGTGTCCCATGGCAAAATGTGTAGTATTGCAGCAAGCTTGCTTTTAGCAAGGAGGGGGGACACTGAATGTTTTGCTCGCGAGGTGGGGAGGCCCACTACTAAATCTCGCTCAAGGCCCCCAAAAGGCTAGGGCCAGCCCTGGGATGGGGAGTCAGGGGAGCAATGGAGAGTGAGAGGGAGAGTAGGGGAGGGAGACAGAGAAGGAAAATAATCTAAGAGAATGGAGAGAGAGGAACTAGAGTGTAAGAAAAAGACACACTCACACACAAGGGAAGCCCAAAGAAATCTCCTGCAGGTGCTTTAAATCCTCAGGAGTCAAGAGGCTCAGGAAAACAGTGCAACAACAATCCAGCCCACCTCATTAGTGTGTGTGTGTGTGTGTGTGTGTGTGTGTGTGTGTGTGTGTGTGTGTGTGTGTGTGTGTGTGTGTGTGTGTGTGTGTGTGTGTGTGTGTGTGTGTGTGTGTGTGTGTGTGTGTGTGTGTGAAATCAAATCAATTTGTATTTGTCACATGCTTCGTAAACAACAGGTGTAGACTAACAGTGAAATGCTTACTGATGGTCCCTTCCCAACAATGCAGTGAGAAACAGAATATAAATAGTAGAAAATGAAGAAGAAAAAAATAATAACACAAGGAATAAATACACAATGAGTAACGATAACTTGGCTATATACATGGGGTACCAGTACTGAGTCAATGTTTTTGGCTCTGTACTCCAGCACTTTAGAATTAAAATGATACAATGACTATGAAGTTAAAGTGTAGACTGTCAGCTTTAATTTGGGGGTATTTTCATCCATATCGGGTGAAATGTTTAGACATTCAGTAGGTCCCCAAAAGCATGAGGACAAATTCACTTCTAAGTTGTAAAAAGTTAAGTATTTGGTCGCATATTCATAACATGCAATGACTACATCAAGCTTGTGACTCTACAGACGCACAAATATCATACCCCCAAGACATGCTAAACTCTCACCATTACAATAACAAGGTGTAGTATCTGGGATCTACATCTGTTTATATTAGTTACTATGCTGTTACTAAGTAGTGATGTATTACGACAGTGTTACGTTACTACACCTAATAGGAAATGCACATGCGCACTAGTGTGCCCGGGAACTGTAGAGCACGAGGGCTTTTGACTAAACAAAAACTAACTGTACTCCCGTCTCCTGCCTGATCATTTCTCCACAACACAAATATTACAGTGGCGACGAGGTGATTAAACTTCTTTAACGGACATTGCTTGAAGGGAAGAATGTTGCGTGAGTAATGAAACTCAAAATAATTACGTAATTCGTCAGTTATTTTTTATTTTCTTTCGCCAGTAAAAAAGGCTAAGCACTGCTAGCAGGTACAGTGTTCAGGAGCTGCCAATTAGCAAGACTATTGGAGTCCAGAATAGCGACACTGCCCTCTGGTGGTTAAATAAATAAATAATAACTGTCATTGAACCCATTGAAATTAGGCGATCTCGGTGGAGAAATATTGTCAAGAAAAAGAAAAAAAAAGAAGAAGAAGGAACGTAACACGGTGTGTACATTATTACAAATGAGTGCAGTGAACGAAGTAATTGCAGAAACTTCTGAAGTGAAGAATTAGAGGAAAATTAAGGAATTCAAGGAATAAGGAAACTGAACAATTAACTGTGAAAATGGCAACCATTGGTCGAGTACCAGAGTTTGAGGCTACAAAAGAGGATTTTGATTCCGATTTGGAGCGTTTTGAGCGTTGGCTGGCTGCAAATGAAATCAAGGATGAAAAGAAAGCAGATGTATTTCTCAGTGTTTTGGGTCCAACTGAGTATTGATTGCTGAAAGGTCTCATTGAACCAATAAAAGCAGTTGAGTTGAACTATGCAGAACTGACTGAAACTCTTTCAAGGCATTTCAAGCCTAAGCCAATTCTCATTGCAGAACGTTTCAGATTTTACCAACGTCACCAGAGTCAAGGGGAAACCGTGGCTGACTACATCCTTGCTTTGAAAAGGCTGGCAAGTACATGTGAGTTTGCACAATTTCTTGATGATGCTCTTCGAGACAAGTTTGTATGTGGTCTCACAGGTGAAGCATATCACAGAAGGCTTCTGTCAGAGAAGGACCTGACCTTTCGGAAAGCCTGTGATATTGCACTTGGACTCGAGCTTGCCCACAGGGATACTATTGAGCTATCGGGATATGCAGAACGTCAGAAAGGTGTTCACAAGGTCAGTGATGCACGTGGTGAAAAAGGCTCACAAAAGTCACACTTTTCTCAGTCCCGTCCTCAAGGTTACACAAGAACAAAGCAGCCCACATCTCAAAGGTCTAAGCCAAGTTGCTACAGATGTGGGGGAGATAATCATCAGCACAGTGAATGTCGATTCCAAAATGTAAAGTGCCACAATTGTGGAAAGGTTGGACATTTACAGAAAGTGTGTAAAGCCTCAAAACGCACAGCAAGAGTGCACAAAGTGTCAGACGCAGCACAAGAAGAGGAAGGTACTACTGAAACAGTATTGGAACTGTCCACAGTGTACACAGCTCAACAACAAAAAGATGGAATCTATCTCAACATGGAGTTAGCGGGAAAACCGGTAAAAATGCAGCTGGACACCGGAGCGTCTGTATCTCTGGTTCCAGAGAGACTCTACAAAGAAAAACTGAAAGAGTGCCCTCTTCAGCCAGCGTCCATCCGCCTTTCTTCATACACTGGTGACACTATTCCTGTGTTAGGGCAGATCCAGGTACCAGTCCGGTATGAGGGGAAGGAGTGGACGCTACCGCTTGTCATTGTTAAAGGGGAAAAATCAGCCTTGCTAGGCAGAAACTGGCTACAAAAGATCAAGTTGAACTGGGGAGAAATCTTCAGTCTGAGAAAGGACAAACCAGTGAGTCAGGCTACACTCACTAACATGCTGGAGAAGCACAAAGAACTTTTCAAAGATGGCTACGGCGAAATACAAGACTTCACAGCAAAAGTCAGAGTGCAAGAAGGAACCAAGCCTATCTTTCACAAACCACGTCCAGTTCCCTATGCTCTTAAGGAAGCGGTAGAGAAGGAACTGGACCGCCTACAGAAGAATAATATAATCACGAAAGTAGCGAGGAGCGACTGGGCCGCTCCGATTGTTGTAGTCCCAAAGAAAGACAAGACCGTCAGAATGTGCGGTGACTACAAGGTCACAGTAAATCGCTGCATACTACCAGAGGAATATCCACTACCAAACGCTGAAGATCTGTTTGCCACTCTAGCTGGTGGGAAGGTTTTCAGTAAGCTGGACCTGGCATTCGCTTATCAGCAACTGAAGCTGGATCCGGAGTCAGAACAGTATCTGACCATCAATACACACAAGGGGCTATTCAGATTCAATCGCTTGGCCTATGGAATCTCGACAGCTCCAGCGATATTCCAACACACAATGGAACAGATCTTGGACGGTATAGACAACGTTGTGTGCTTCATGGACGACATCCTCGTGTCAGCACCAACCATTGGAGAGCACCTGGTAGTGCTGGACAAAGTGATGTCAAGACTGGAGAAATACGGAGTGAGAATGAAACGCAGCAAGTGTGAGTTCCTCCAGGACTCAGTGGAGTATCTCGGATACAAGATTGATGCACAAGGCCTGCACCCAACCAACAGCAAGGTGGAAGCAATTGTAAACGCACCAGCACCCACAAATATCTCAGAGCTGAGGTCATTTTTGGGGCTCCTGAACTATTACGGAAAGTTTGTGGCAACTATTACGGAAAGTTTGTGGCAAACTTGTCCACATTGTTGCATCCGCTTCACCAACTGCTGCAGGCCGATACAAAGTGGAATTGGTCCCCACAATGCGAAGAAGCATTCAAGACTTGCAAACAGCGTCTGCTAAAGAGCAAGTGGCTTGCCCACTACAACACAGAGATGAAGCTGAGACTCGCGTGTGATGCATCTCCATACGGAGTAGGAGCCGTCATCTCACATGTTCTATCGTCAGGTGAAGAACACCCTATTGCATTTGCATCACGGACTCTGTCACCAGGTGAGAAAAATTATGCTCAAATTGAGAAGGAAGCCCTGAGCATAATATTCGGAGTGAAGAAGTTTCACAAATACCTGTACGGAAGGAAGTTCCAACTGCTGACAGATCACAAGCCTCTGTTGGCCATCCTTGGACCAAAATCAGCTATACCAACCCTTGCTGCACTTCGAATGCAACGTTGGGCTCTGATATTGTTAGCCTACGACTACGAGATTGAGTACAGACGATCCAGTGATCACGCAAATGCAGATGCACTATCAAGACTACCATGCAATAGTGACTCCGACAGTGAAGATGATAGAGCAGTCTTCCAGATCTCTCTCATTGACGAACTGCCCATATCTGCTTCAGACATAGCAGAGGAAACAAGGAAAGATCCAGTGCTTTCCAAAGTCTTGGACTTAACATTAGGAGGTTGGCCAAACTTCGTAAATGACGATAACCTTCGTCCATTCATCGACAAGAAAGACCAGTTGTCCACTGATCAAGGATGTGTTCTGTGGGGATCAAGGGTGGTGGTACCTCACAAATTCCAGAGGAGATTGCTATCTGACCTGCATGAGGGACATCCAGGGATCACTCGAATGAAAGCACTCGCTCGCAGTTATCTGTGGTGGCCTGGACTGGATCAGGACATTCAACAGCATGTAGGCCACTGCTCACCTTGTGAAGCTGTTCGCAACAAGCCTGCTGCTGCACCTCTTCATCCATGGTCCTGGGCTGCTACACCTTGGGAACGCGTCCATGTGGATTACGCCGAGATTGACAAGCAACATTTCCTTGTTGTCGTCGATGTCCATTCCAAGTGGATGGAAGTGTTCCCTACTCAACTGACCACAGCTGAGAAGACCATCAATCTTCTCAGACACCTGTTCGCATCCTTTGGACTAGTCAAGGAGCTCGTATCGGACAATGGCCCTCCTTTCACGTCAAACGTTTTTGAAATGTTTCTCAAGAACAATGGAGTAAGGCACATCCTGCCACCACCTTACCATCCGGCATCAAACGGAGCAGCGGAGCGAGCCGTGCAAACCTTTAAGAAGGCCTGGACTAGACTCGAGGTTCAGTCTGTGCCCACCCACCAAAGGCTTCCCCGGTTCCTGTTTACTTACCGTAACACACCACACACAGTAACGGAATGTACACCAGCTGAACTGTTTCTGAGACGCCAACCACGTACCCGCCTGACATTGTTGAAACCAGACTTGTCAAGCACTGTGGCAAAGCACCAGCTACAGCAGAAGAAAGCTCATGACAGACACTCAAAGACTGTCAGAGAATTCAAAGAGGGAGAGAGGGTGATGGTACGTGATTTCAGACACCCCAAGAGCCTGTGGAACTCAGGTGTGATCTTGCAACGCAAAGGACCTTTGACTTACCAAGTCCAAAGTGGTCATCGCCAGGTCAACGTTCATGTGGATCATCTGCTACGGTCCAACGCCCCAGCAGAGACACGCCGAGAGAACAATAACGACCCCCAGGACTATTCTCCTGACTGTGGACGTACGGGAGAGACAGAGCCTGACCTTCCACCCGAACCTGGCCCACCACCGGAAGCCCAGGAGGAGCGGAGATATCCTATTCGACAGCGAAGGGCACCTCAAAAGCTTGACCTGTGAGTTGAGCTGTTTAAGGTAACAGACAGTAAAACAAACAAACACTTTAATATGTCCTAGATAAAAGGAAAGAAAAAGGACATTACCTGGGTTAGTTATTAGGACACAAACTCCATCTTCGGGGCAGAATAATCCCCTGGATTTGTGCTGGGCTCTGAAAAGTCTGCTTCAACCCAATAGTTGAAAAATGTTAAGAATGCATTGTTCAGATATTGCATTAGTAGTTCCCTAACATATTTACCTTGTTCTCTGGGAGTTTAAAACTATGGGGGAGGAGTGTAGTATCTGGGATCTACATCTGTTTATATTAGTTACTATGCTGTTACTAAGTAGTGATGTATTACGACAGTGTTACGTTACTACACCTAATAGGAAATGCACATGCGCACTAGTGTGCCCGGGAACTGTAGAGCACGAGGGGTTTTGACTAAACGAAAACTAACTGTACTCCCGTCTCCTGCCTGATCATTTCTCCACAACACAAATATTACACAAGGGAGGTTAGCTTTTTTTGGGACGTATGATGTTAGTGCTTCTGTAACTTTCTAAGCTGTTCACCTGATATGGATGAAAATAGTACCTTCAAATTAAAGCTGACAGTCTGCACTGTAACCTCATAGTCATTTTATAATTTCTAATCCAAAGTACTGGAGCCAAAACAACAGAGCCACAGAGCCCCAAAAAAATAATGTGTCACTGTCCCAATACTTTTGAAGCTCAGTGCATTCGGAAAGTATTCAGACCCCTTGACTTTTTCAACATTTTGTTCTGTTACAGCCTTATTCTGAAATGGATTACATCGTTTCCCCCCCCTCATAAATCTACACAATACCCCATAATGACAAAGCAAAAACAGGTTTTTAGAAATGTTTGCAAATGTATTAAAAATAAAAAAAAATGAAATATCAAATTTACTTTAGTATTCAGACCCTTTACTCAGTACTTTGTTGAAGCACCTTTGGCAGCAATTACAGCCTCGAGTCTTCTTGGGTATGACGCTACAAGCTTGGCACACCTGTATTTGGGGAATTTCTCCCATTCTTCTCTGCAGATCCTTTCAAGCTCTGTCAGGTTGGTGGGGGGGGCATCGCTGCACAGCTATTTTCAGGTCTCTCCAGAGATGTTCGAGCTCTGGCTGGGCCACTCAAGGACATTCAGAGACTTGTCCCGAAGCCACTCCTGTGTTGTTTTGGATGTGTGCTTTGGGTCGTTGTCCTGTTGGAAAGTGAACCTTCGCCCCCAGTCTGAGATCCTGAACGCTCTGGAGCAGGTTTTCATCAAGGATCTCTCTGTACTTTGCTCTGTGCTCTGTTCATCTTTCCCTCGACCCTGACTAGTCTCCCAGTCCCTACTGCTGAAAAACATCCCCACAGCATGATGCTGCCACCACCATTCTTCACCGTAGGGAGAGTGCCAGGTTTTCTCCAGACTTGACGCTTGGCATTCAGGCCAAAGAGTTCAATCTTGGTTTCATCAGACCAGAGAATCTTGTTTCTGAGAGTCCTTTAGGCGTCTTTTGGCAAGCTCCAAGCAGGCTGTTCACGACTGCCAAGATAATCCTTCTACCTGACAGGTGTGGCATATCAAGAAGCTGATTAAACAGCATGATCATTACACAGGTGCACCTTGAGCTGAGGACAATAAAATGCCACTCTAAAATCTGCACCATCACACCATGCAGTTCCATAGATGTCTCAAGTTTTGAGGGAGCATGCAATTGGCATGCTAATTGCAGGAATGTCCACCAGAACTGTTGCCAGAGAACTTAATGTTCATTTATCTACCGTAAGCTGCCTCAAACGTTGTTTTAGAGAATTTGGCAGTACGTCCAACCAGCCTCACAACCACAGAAAACGTGTATGGCGTCGTGGGGGCGAGCGGTTTGCGGATGTCATATTGGTCCGGGATGGCGGGGAGCTCGGCCCCAGTGATGTACTGGGCCATACGCACTACCCTCTGCAGTTGCTACACCAAGCGGTGATGCAGCCAGTCAAGATGCTCTCAATGATAAAAATTTAGAACTTTTTGAGGATGTGAGGGACCATGCTGAATCTTTTCAACCTCCTGAGGGGGGAGAGGTGTTGTCGTGCTCTCTTCACGACTGTGTTGACCATGATAGTTCCTTAGTGATGTCCAAAGAGCTTGAAGCTCTCGATCTGTTCCACATCAGCCCCGTCGATGTGGATCTCCCTCCTTTGTCTTGTTGACGTTGAGGGAGAGGTTGTTGTCCTGGCACCACACTGCCAGATCTCTGACCACCTCCCTGTAGGCTGTCTCATCGTCGTCGGTGTTCAGGTCTACCACCGTTGTGTAATCTGCAAACTTGATAATGGTGTTGGAGTCATGTGCGGACCACGCAGTCAGGGTGAACTTTGAGTACAGGAGGGGACTAAGCACCCACCCCCGCGGGGGGGCCCTATGGTGAGGGTCAGCGTGGTAGATTAATTATTGAATACCCTCACCACCTGGGGGGCGGCCCGTCAGGAAGTGTAGGATCCATTTGCAGAGAGGGAGGTGTTTAATCCCAAAGTCCTTAGCTTAGTGATGAGCTTGGTGTGTGTGGGCATGCCTGAGTGTGTGTGTGTGTGTGTGTGTGTGTGTGTGTGTGTGTGTGTGTGTGTGTGTGTGTGTGTGTGTGTGTGTGTGTGTGTGTGTGTGTGTGTGTGTGTGTGTGTGTGTGTGGTGTATGCTGTGTGTGTGTGTGTGTGTGTGTGTGTGTGTGTGTGTGTGTGTGTGTGTGTGTGTGTGTGTGCATGCCTGTGTGTGTTCATGCTGTGGGTGTATATAAACAGGCTCTAATGGAGATCCATTGCAGTAACCCTAACTCTAGATGTTATTATGGTTGTGTGGACAGAGGTCCAGCTGCCCGGACAAAGCCGAGAGGAGTTTGTCTTTCACCACCTTGTCTCAGAACACAAAGTCCTGACTTCATTAAACAAATCTCAGACTCCCGTTTCCCTGCCGCCCGCCGTCTGTGTGTGTGTGTGTGTGTGTGTGTGTGTGTGTGTGTGTGTGTGTGTGTGTGTGTGTGTGTGTGTGTGTGTGTGTGTGTGTGTGTGTGTGTGTGTGTGTGTGTGTGTGTGTGTGTGTGTTATTAGAAGAGGCCGTAGAGAGAGCAGATAGGAGCACACACACACACACACACACACACACACACACACACACACACACACACACACACACACACACACACACACACACACACACACACACACACACACACACACACACACACACACACACACACACACACACACACACAGACTTGCTCCTATCTGCTCTCTCCCTGGAGAAGGGTCCCCTGTACGTGAGGGCGCCAATCATATACCTTGCACCTCCATGTGCAGAAAAATTCCTCAATCGGATTAACTTTTACTTGGTACTCATCCCGGATCCGGGAGCACCCCCCACAGTAAAAAAGCTGACTAGCATAGCCTAGCATAGCGTCACAAGTAAATACAAGCATCTAAATATCATTAAATCACAAGTCCAAGACACCAGATGAAAGATACAGATCTTGTGAATCCAGCCATCATTTCTGATTTTTTAAATGTTTTACAGGGAAGACACAATATGTAAATCTATTAGCTAACCACGTTAGCAAAAGACACCACTTTTTTTACTCCACCATTTTTTTACTCCATCAGTAGCTATCACTAATTCGACTAAATAAAGATATATATAGCCACTAACCAAGAAACAACTTCATAAGATGACAGTCTGATAACATATTTATGGTATAGCATATGTTTTTTTTTTTAAATGTGCATATTTCAGGTATAAATCACAGTTCTACATTGCAGCTGCAATCTGAAATAGCGTTGGAAGCAGCCGGAATAATTACAGAGACCGACGTCAATTATCAAAATACTCATCCTAAAACATTTCTGAAAAATACACAGCCTACAGCAATTGAAAGACACAGATCTTGTGAATCCAGACAATATTTCAGATTTTCTAAGTGTTTTACAGCGAAAACACAATATATCGTTATATTAGCATACCACATGAGCTAACATCACCCCCGCATTGAATCAAGGCAAAGGGGCGATAACGTTATCGCCACCAAAATATATACATTTTTTCACTAACCTTCTCAGAATTCTTCAGATGACAGTCCTGTAACATCATATTACACAATGCATATAGAGTTTGTTCGAAAATGTGCATATTTAGCATCACAAATCGTGGTTATGCAATGTAATCTGTCAAAACATGGCATGCATTCTGGCCGGCGCCATCTTGGAAAGTCACCTATGTTTACGATTATTTATCGATTAGATTGACTAAAAAAATACAGGTTGGACAGCTAATGAAAGATGCATTGGTTATTAATGCAACCGCTGATTTAGATTTTTAAAATTAACGTTACTAGACATACATTGTGAGTTACAGCCAGACTAGTGCCGCAAAAAATGGCCGACAACTGCGTTTACATTTTTCCACATAAATACGGAATAAAATCATAAATAACTCTTACTTTTGGACGAGCTTCCATCAGTATCTTGGGCAATGTGTCCTTTGTCCAAAAGAATCGTTGCTTTGTTGTAAAACGACCTCTTCAACTTCGGAACTAGCAGCTAACGATAGCTACACGGCACACACATGTCCAAATCCTCAAACGCAATACTAAGGAAATTCCGAAAATTAGCAATATACTCGCATAAACTGATATAAATCGGTTTCAAATAACTTCGTTATGATGTTTCTAACACCTATATCGAATTAAATCACAGACGGATATATCTTTGATCAATAACGAGAGCTTTTGAGCATGCCATTCTGATGTCCTCCCTTGCGTCCTGGCGAGCGTCCAAAAGAAGGGACATCTCACTCCATTGCGTTTTATAAACTCTGAGAAACACGTAGAGACGCCATTCCACTTCTCATTGGTTACTGACATCCAGGGGAAGGCGGGTGCAGTTCATTTCGATCCATAGGGCATACACAGAGCTTAAAACTGATCCGAGATCAGAGACTATTTTTCAGAGCTTCGCATGTCCTGTCATGAATTTCGGTGCAGAAAGAGTTCTGGTTCACCCACAGACATAATTCAAACGGTTTTAGAAACTAGAGATTGTTTTCTATCCAATAGTAATAATAATATGCATATTGTACGAGCAAGAATTGAGTACGAGGCAGTTTAATTTGGAAATGTAAAAAAATAAATAATGCTAACAGCTCCCCCTATTGACAAATTAAGGAATGGAGAGTATGGGGGTAAGTACATGGTGGTAAATTGTGGATGGGCCTGACCACGCTTGCACCATTTGAGCAAGGTGGAGCCTGACATTATCCCACATAATGACATAGGTCATGCCATCAGCTCTACAGACCTGATTTAGCTCATCAAGGAAGGTTACAAGGAGAGCTGCGTTATATGATCCAATACGAGGTCTGCGTCCCACCACACCATCTTCCGATATAGCCGTACACATGGTAATGTTTGCCCCACGTTGTCCAGGGACTTGGATGGTTTCCCGCTGGCCAATGAAATTCTGACCTCTCCTCCTTGTCTTGGCCAGGTAAAAGCCTGCCTCATCCAAAAATAGGAATTTGTGATGGTTTTCGTCAGCATCCAGCTCCATCACCATCTAAAAATACATTTTGGAAAGAGAATTACTGATTAGTTTTGGGGGAATTTTTCACAACAGGCATCTTGAAACTGAACATACCTGAACATACTCAATCCTCAGTTGCTTCACTCTGTCTGAATTTCTTTCAAAATGCACACAGTATAGCTGTTTTAGAGACACCTGGTGCCTTTTCAGGATGCGTGCAATAGTCTGCAAATTTATGGCTTCCACATTGTTGAACATGTTGTCATTGTCCAAGATGTGCTGCCGAATTTCTGTAAGGCGAATATCATTTCTGGCACGAACCAAATTGACCACAGCCTGAGTCAGAATTTTGCCTCTGCCTCCCCTATTTGGCCTAGTCTGAATTCTGCAGGGAAAATTACAGTAAGAACACATTTAGTCACATCACCTACTCTGTGGTACACATTGGCATGCAGTATATAGTCATTTGACAATTGAGAGTAGCCTAATGTTTAGTGCATTCTGAAGACTTACCGGTTCTCATTGAGGAAAGTTCTGATGATTGAGGCCACGGTTGATCTTCTGAGTTATGGTTTAAACATTGGAGCTGCCTCAGTCATTGTCAAATAAAATAAAATAAAACTTTATTTGCCACATGCGCCGAATACAAGTGTAGACTTTGAAATGCTTACTTACAAGCCCTTAACCAACAGCGCAGTTCAGGAAGCGGTAGCAGCTGTAGCAGAGAAAACAGTCTATGACTTGGGTGACTGGGGTCTCTGACAATTTTATGGGCTTTCTTCTGACTCCGCCTATTAAATAGGTCCTGGATGGCAGGAAGCTTGGCCCCAGTGATGTACTGGGCCGTTCGCACTACCCTCTGTAGCGCCTTACGGTCAGATGCCAAGCAGTTGCCATACCAGGCGGTGATGCAACCGGTCAGGATGCTCTCGATGGTGCAGCTGTAGAACCTTTTGAGGATCAGGGGGCCCATGCCAAATATTTTCTGTCTCCTGAGGGGGAAAAGGTTTTGTCGTGCCCTCTTCTGTCTTGGTGTGTTTGGACCATGAAAGTTTGTTGGTGATGTGGAGACCAAGGAACTTGACACTCTCGACCCGCTCCACTACAGCCCCGTCGATGTTAATGGGGTCCTGTTTTCCTGTAGTTCACGATCAGCTCCTTTGTCTTGCTCAAATTGAGGGAGAGGTTGTTGTCCTGGCACAACACTGCCAGTTATCTGACCTCCTCCCTATAGGCCGTCTCATCGTTGTCGGTGATCAGGCCCACCACTGTTGTGTCATCAGCAAACTTAATGATGGTTTTGGAGTCGTGTTTGGCCACGCAGTCATAGGTTAACAGGGAATACAAGAGGGGACTAAGTACACACCCCTGAGGGGCCCCAGTGTTAAGGATCAGCATGGCAGACGTGTTGTTGCCTACTCTTACCACCTGGGGGCGGCCCATCAGGAAGTCCAGGATCCAGTTGCAGACGGAGGTGTTTAGCCCCAGAGTCCTTAGCTTAGTGATGAGCTTCGTGGGCACTATGGTGTTGAATGATGAGCTGTAGCCGATGAACAGCATTCTCACATAGGTGTTCCTTTTGTCCAGGTGAGAAAGGGCGGTGTGGAGTGCAATTGAGATTGCGTCATCTGTGGATCTGTTGGGGCAGTATACGAATTGGAGTGGGTCTAGGGTGTCCGGGAGGATGCTGTTGATGTGAGCCATGACCAGCCTTTCAAAGCTCTTCATGGCTACCGACGTGAGTGCCACAGGGCGGTAATCATTTAGGCAGGTTACCTTCGCTTCCTTGGGCTCAGGGACTATGGTGGTATGCTTGAAACATGCAGGTATTACAGACTCGGTCAGGGAGAGGTTGAAAATGTCAGTGAAGACACTTGACAGTTGGTCCGCGTATGCTTTGAGTACACATCCTCATCAGAGCCGGTGTAGTACGATTCAATCTTAATCCTGTATTGACACTTTGCTTGTTTGATGGTTTGTCTGAGGGCATAGCGGGATATCTTATAAGCGTCCGGATTAGTCTCCTGCTCCTTGAAAGCAGCAGCAGCTCTGCGGATGTTGCCTGTAATTCATGGCTTCTGGTTGGGATATGTACGTACAGTCACTGGGGACGACGTCATCGATGCACTTATTGATGAAGCCGATGACTGAGGTGGTGTATTCCTCAATGCCATTGGATGAATCCCGGAACATATTCCAGTCTGTGCTAGCAAAACAGTCCTGTAGTGTAGCATCCGCGTCATCTGACCACTTCTGTATTGAGCAAGTCACTGGTACTTCCTGCTTTAGTGTTTGCTTGTAAGCAGTAATCAGGAGGATAGAATGTTGGTCAGATTTGCCAAATGGAGGATGCAGGGGAGCTTTGTATGCATCTCTGTGTGTGGAGTAAAGGTGGTCTAGGATTTTTTTCCCCTGGTTGGACATGTGATATGCTGGTAAAAATTTGGTAAATCTGATTTAAGTTTGCCTGCATTAAAGTCCCCGGCCACTAGGAGCACTGCTTCTGGGTGAGCATTTTCTTCTTTGCTTATGGCCTTATAGAGTTGGTTGAGAGCGGTCTTAGTGCCAGCGTCGCTTTGTGGTGGTAATAGACGGCTACGAATAAAACAGATGAGAACTCTCTCTGTAGATAGTGTGGTCGACAGCTTATCATAAGGTACTCTACCTCAGGCGAGCAATACCTCGAGACTTCTTTAATATTAGACAGCTGTTATTGACAAAAAGACACACACCGCCACCCCTCGTCTTCCCAGAGGTAGTGTCTCTGTTCTGCCGGTGCATGTAAAATCCCGCCAGCTCTATATTGTCAGTTTCTTCATTCAGCACCGTCTCGTTAAAACATAAGATGTCACAGTTTTTAATGTCCCGTTGGTAGGATAATCTTAATGGTAGGTCATCAATTTTATTTTCTAATGATTGCACGTTAGCAAGGAGAGTGGAAGGCATTGGGAGTTTACTCGCTCGCCTCCGGCTTCTCAGAAGGATCCCCGATCTGCGTCCCCTTTTCCGGCGTCTCTTTTTTTACAACATGGTCTACAACTATTTCTTGGATTTCATTGGACACTCTTTGCTGTTGCTGCCTCGGTCTTGGTCCGTGGCCTTGTCCTCTACCACGTTCCCCCACACCTCTCAAACGAGGCCCACAACCACCTCTCAGAAGGGGTGCTTGTCCTCTACCACGTTCCCCCACACCTCTCAAACGAGGCCCACAACCACCTCTCAGAAGTGGTGCTTGTCCCCTGCCATTCCTTTGACCAACATGTCTTCCTCGTCTTCCTCCTCCCACTGCTTGATCTCTATTGTGACCTGGATCACCTGCCGGCTCCATGTTATCGCTATGTTGTTGTAGATGGATACCACTCATTTCACTATATACTCGTACGACAATGTGAAATCAATCATCAGAAACGTGTTGGCAGTATTGGAAAAGCGATTACAATGGCCTGCATACATACACTCACCGGCCACTTTATTAGGTACACCTGCGTGTTAACGCAAATAGCCTGCTCCTTCGAACAGCGAATCATGTGGCTGCCTGCAACTCAATATATAGAGTATATAGAGTAGAGAGCTTTTGTTGTTGTTTCACCAAACATTAGAACGGGCAAGATGCGTAATCTAAGCAACTTTGACCGTTGGTGCCACACATGGTGGTTCCAGCATCTCAGAAACAGCTGCCTTCCTGGGATTTTTCCGCACTACAGTCTCTAGAGTTTACAGAGAATGGTGCGATAAACAAAACACATTCAGTGAGTGGCTGTTCTGTGGTCAAAAACACCTTGTTAATGAGAGAGGTCAGAGGAGAATGTCCAGACTCATTTAAGAGAAAGGCCACAAATGCTCAAATAACAGCTGTTTAAAACAGTGGTGTGCAGAAGGGCATCTCTTAATATACAACACTGTGAATAATTCAGGCTGTTGTGGAGGCAAACGGGGGGTCCTACCCAGTACTAGATAGGTGTACCTAATAAAGTGGCCGGTGAGTGTACAGCAATGTCAAATCTGAAAACATGGTCTGGAAAAGTACCAGTGTTTGATATAGAATGATGATGAAATATTACATCCATAGATAATGTAGTCCAATCGGTTCATGTTCCATGGTAAGTGGTGTCAATGGATCTCATTATCCTGAAACTTTCATGATCTAAACATGGAATATTGTTCGTCAGTTTCCATAACACTATGCATGAAGAGTAATGCAACAGTTACTTATCATTTTGAGGAGTTGTATCAATTGATAGTTAGATCATTGTAATGAAATGAATAGACAGTCATCTCAGATGTAATGTGGGAATTGCATTTTGAAATGGTAATACTTTGATGTTCAGTTGTGTCATTTTGAAAAGGTGATTTAGTTCAATGAACAAATGATCTTAGTGTTATGTGTATTGTATCCAAGCAATTGGAAAAAGTGTTAGAGTTTTGAAAGATTTGCATTTTGATCATCGGTTGTGAGTTTTGTGTCTAGCGGTTTGAAAAATGACATCAAGGTTCTGAAATTAGTGCCAAAGTGATTGTAAAAAACTATAAGCTGTTGTAATCTTTTGAAGTACATAGAGGTGTGTGAGTCTCTTCACCATGTTAGCTGTGTAGCTGGCGGAATGTTTCCTCCCAGCCAAACACAACACAGAGCTGTAGTTCACAGGGCCAGGGCCAGGGCCAGGGCCAGACACTCTGTTGTGTCAGACACTGTCACCTGTCAGACACACAGTGCTGAGCTGGCTGGCACTGCGTGCCAATGTGTGTGTGGGAGGTGAGGTGAGGTGGTGCGTGTGAGACACCGCAGATTTGCTTGTGTCTGTTGATGTGACAAACTGCTGAGTTGTGTGGGTGTGTCTGTCAGTGGGAGATAGGTGTGTGCGTGCGTGCGTATGTGGGCGCGTGTGGAACACTGCTGTGTGCTGTTGTTATGTGTTGATCTCCATCTGGAGTTGGGCGGCAGGTGTTAGTGATCAGCGTGTGAGGCAGAAAGGGGCCTCAGCGCAGAGCAGGCAGCCGTCTACAGAGGCACTCAAGTAAATAAAATCGAATTAGTGGCAAAACTCATTCTGCAGGCTGTGAACAACCACACTGAGTGTGGGGAATACTCAGCTCCACGGATGGATTTTTAAAATTAAATCTCAGAGAAATTCTTTCCTCTTCTCTCTGACATTCTCTCTCTTTAATTTCTCTCACCTTCATCGTTCTCCCTTCTTTACTCTCTCTCTCTCTCTCTCTCTCTCTCTCTCTCTCTCTCTCTCTCTCTCTCTCTCTCTCTCTCTCTCTCTCTCTCTCTCTCTCTCTCTCTCTCTCTCTCTCTTTCTCTCTATCTTTCTCTCTCTCTATCACTCTCCCTACTGCATGGCCTGATATCATCAACCCCCTCAGAAGAAAAGTCTTCTCTCTCCCTCTCTCTCTACCTCTCCTCCGTTCACGAGTGTCTCAGATGATAGCCTATCAATAGGTACTAACTGCGGTACACAGAGCCACTCCCCCCTCACTCTAACAGCCCTCAGACAACTGGATCGGAAGAGAAGGCTTCTATCTATTCCATTAAGGCCACAACGACGTAGTTTAACAGCCATGCTCTTCATATGTGATGCACTATCTCCGGTTACTTATCGTCCTCCCTCCCTATGCGACTTCCTGCTGTCTCCGTGTCGCACTAAACTAATTGTCTGATTTATGTACACTGTATCTCTATATTTTTCCAGAGAGGTTCTCTCCCAGCTCTTAGCTCTTAAACCCACTAGCTCTTATACCCCTCATATGCCCCTCTCCCCTCCCCTCCCTTGAGGTGTGTTGGAAATTGATTTATTGGTGCGTTCTAATTAAAGATTCCTTGTTTTTAATCAGAGATTAATATTTGGAAGCTCTGGTGGAATAATTAGGCTGATTTGCATGTGTGTAATCAGGGAAGCAGGAGGCAGTCAACCAATCTCCTCCAGCTAATGTCTCAGGCCCCGCTCATAAACCCTTATATCAGCGGAACCCTACAAACCATTTCTCTGTGTGTGTGTGTGTGTGTGTGTGTGTGTGTGTGTGTGTGTGTGTGTGTGTGTGTGTGTGTGTGTGTGTGTGTGTGTGTGTGTGTGTGTGTGTGTGTGTGTGTGTGTGTGTGTGTGTGTGTGTGTGTGTGTCTGAAGAAAACATCTACACTAACATAAATATACATATTTGGGGGGTGACACCTACTCATTCATCGTACTAATTTTTTAAATTGTAGAATAATAGTAAAGACATCATAACAATGAAATAACACATATGGAATCATGTAGTAACCAAAAAAGGATTAAACAAATCAAAATATATACTTCAAAGTGACAGAATTCAGAACGTGGCCCGTTCTTACTGTGTTCTCCCTGTACACCAAGTCAGAACCGTAGGATAAATAAAGGGGGCATATAAGCAGACAATGAAAGCTCTTGCAATATTCGATGATTACATTTCTCTAAAACAGGTTATAGGCTACATGTGCACCATTAAGTCAGAACAGTAGGCAAAATTAAGAGTGGTAAATAGATTAGGGTGAGGCACATGGGTTACTAACATCTTACTATACAACATACACTTAGTATTACTTTCTTAGCTACAGTATACATATGTCATTTATGCAATGGGATACAATACATTTTTGGACTCACCTTGTTGTGCTGTGCTCACTTGAACAGGAAGGTGGCGCATCGGTCCTTCGTGGGAAAATTTTGTCATCAAAGTCTGGCATTCTCTGGATTTATGGTGCTTTCAAAACAACTGGGAACTCGGCAAAAACAAGGTTGAATCAGAATGACGTAATTGATCTTCAGGTCGTAGCTCTAGAAAGAGGCCAGATTTACAATTACGAGTTGGATGACCGTTCAAAATGTATTTTCCCAGTCGGAGCTCGTTTATTCCCGACTTCCCAGCTGTCTTGAACTCACTGAAGTCAAGTTTTCGCAGTTCCGAGATAACAGTTGTTTTGAGGGCGGCACAAATCATGCTTAATTGACAGCATGGCCGATGTTGAATGTTTATAATTTTAAACATGGAAAAGAGACCCTTAATCCCAGATTTGGCACCACACAGCCACTCCACTGAATAGCAGGCTAGTAACTGCTTTGCAATGCTTGCAGTTAACATTAGCCACTGTGACTGATTCCTTCAAAACCACTCATTGTTGAATTTGCAATTTCCGACTTGTTGTGTAATGTTTATGTCCAATGGACGATGACTGCTGATACGTTTTATCTATAATTTCTCTTCATTATTTCTCTTCCTATGACAAGGATTAAAAAGGATTTGCCAGCCGATTGTCGAATTGATTCATGATGCTAACTAAGATTTTATGATGTTGATGTTTACATGTTGATGTTGACATGATGTTGACATGATCAGTCCAATCAAAGCTACTGTACATATAACGTGATTTGACGTCATTTTATCTGTGGCCAATGACCTTGGGGCTTCTTTGGTTGAGCACTTCTAATGTAACTCTATGGCAGCACACAAGGGGCTACAATTTTGTAACTCTCCCTTCAGACTTGGCGGTGACATAGTGTTCCCATTAGTGACAGAACACTGAGCTAATCACAGCGCAGTGCTTCATATTTTCACATCCTCAAGTACCTTGTACCTCTGCACATTGGTCTAGTACTGGTACTTGCTGTATATAGCTCCATTCTTGTGTATTTTATTCCTCTTGTGTTACTATTTTTTAACTTTCTATCATTGGAAAGGCTCATTAAGCAAGCATTTCACAGTTAAGTGCATGTGACAAATGAAATGTGATTTGACACACACACACACACACACACACACACACACACACACACACACACACACACACACACACACACACACACACACACACACACACACACACACACACACACACACACACACACACACACACACACACACACACACACACACACACCACGTGTGGAACCCATTGCTTACTTCTCCATTATGAGCAGTGCAGTGTGTTTGACATACAGTGGACCAGGTACATATGGCTTAGTTTATTTCTGAGTGACCTGACCCCTGAACTATTAGCTTGTTCTACATACACTGCCCTGGAGACAAGACATGGTGAGAGACGGATGGATAGGAACTGTATGGGAAGTAGTCAAAAGTCCACAGTGTTCTTCTACTGGTACTGAACGTCATCCTCTGTCCACTGTGTACTCTTATAAACAGTATGTGGTCCTGAACTTCCCACTAGCGTTAAGAAGTTTACCTTCCACATTCCCTGTGGGTTTATAGCCTGATTGCTTTAGCTGAGAGGAGGAAGAGTGTGTGCGTGTGCGTGCGCACTCATGTGTGTGAGGTCAGAGAGGGATCGAATCCACACCACGTCATGTCATAACAGCATCTCATTGTGTCATTTGTTTTGTTTGTTCCAGGCGTTTCAGTAAAGCATCACTCAACACAAACGGTTATGCTGTGTGGAGATTTGGGTCGGGGTCAACAGGGTAATGGTCGAGCGGAGAAACTTCCATCGTCTTTCATCTTTGACGGTTATACACAATGTATTTTATCTCAATCAGAATTCAGGCCCAGTTTGTTTGCAGAACTGTGAAATGTTTGCAATTATTCTGAGAAATGAAGGACAATTTTCAGGGATTCTAGAGAGGAGCTGTGTTGGACGGTAGTAATTACTAGATAATGCTCATCTCATCTTTTTCCGCTCCTCCCACTCTCTCCCCTCCTTCTCTGTCTTTAACCCACATCTTTCCCTTTCTCATCCCTTCCTCTATCACGTGTGTCTGTGTGTCTGTGTGTCTGTGTGTGTCTGTGTGTGTCTGTGTGTGTAGGTGAGTGTGAGGCATAGGTTCTATGTCGGATCGATTAGAAAGGTTGTGTTTGTATGTGAGGGTCTTCTGAGTGTGAGAAGCCTTTAGATGCCACTGTGATAGTTCAGGGTTGAGGTTGTGTACGTGTGTGTGCGAGCGAGCGTGTGCGTGTGGGTGTTTGTTTGTGTGTGCAGTACAGCATGTGTGTGCGTGTGGGATTTCTTCTTAAGATTTTTAAGTGTGTGTCTGTATGGAGGTTGTTTTGTTTTTCTCTAAAGATTCATATTTGATATTTGTATTTAACTGTATATCTTTTGCAAGTACCTTACGCTTGTAAGAGTGTGTATCCTGCACACACCCTGTAGAAAGCCTCCTCATTCTTCCAGGACAGAGCCAGTGACAGGAGACCAGTCACACCGTCTCTACTCCCCGAGGGCCCTACGTCTTCAACAAACACTTCACCATGGCAACTGAAAGGTCACTCACTGGTCTGGGGGACGAACGACGGGACAGATAACATTGTCAGGGCAGGACCGGTGTCACCGACTAGGAAGGAAGCCTTTCAGAGATAGACCTCAGACACAGCATAAGAACAGAGAGATAGAAGCAGGGAGACAGGCTTACATCACTATCAGTCAGTATTTGCATACAGAGCCCAGGAGGAAAGTGGGCGGACAGCTCATATCTTCATGCGGTCATCCTCCTCCCTCCATCCTCCTCCCTAATTTTTCTTATTATCTCTCTTTGTCTAACACAAATCTGATACTGGGTTTTGAGTAGCGCCCAGAAAAGCACAGCAAGAGGATTGTCATGTCTACTCCTGCTCCTCCCCTCTGGCGTGCGACGTCGCCGGAATACTAACCACTGGTCCTGGGATTCATCATTACGCACACCTGACATCCTTCATTACGCGCACATTACACATCCTTCATTACCTTCCTCATTACCTCCCCTTTATATGTCCCTCCCTTATGTTCATTCCTCAGTCGGTATTGTTTCCTGTTTTCATGCAATCTCTCCACTGTTACGCTGTCTTGTTTCATGTTTGTTGTTTAATTAAACGTTTCACCTGCACCTGTTTCTTGACTCACAGCGTCAACGTTACAGAATACCGACTCATGGAAGCAGCAGGAAATTTGAATCTCTCTCAGACAGTAATCTTTTACATCAACATCATGACCAGCTGGCACAACTGGGATCGGCTATGGAGGAGGTTCTTCGCAGTGTGCAACGTAGACCCAGTACACCCAGTGAGCCAGTACATCAGCCCATTCGTCAACCCGCTAAAGGCAGTGATGCCCATTTATCCCTCCAAGATAAATATGATGGTACACCATCCAAATGCCGTGGCTTCCTACTTCAGTGCTCCCTCTATTTTTCGCATCAGAGGGGAGCTCCCACCACCGAGAGGTCCAAGGTTGCCATTGTAATTTCTCTGCTGACTGGGCGGGCGTTGGAATGGGCTACTGCCATCTGGGAGAGAGGGGAGGAGGAGCTGGATTCTTATGAGGGGTTCATGGCTCTGTTTAAATGTATTTTTGATAATTCCCGGAGGGCAGAGAGGGAGGTGAGTGGCTACTGCAATTACGGCAGGGGAACCAGACGGTTGCTGAGTACGCGCTCACCTTCCGGACCATAGCAGCAACCAGTGGATGGAATGAGCCGACGCTTCGCACACTATTTAGAAGAGGTTTGTCTGAAGAGGTCCAGACAGAACTGGCCTGTCAAGACGACAACCTCACCATGAACGCATTCATTGCGATGGCCATCCGTCTGGATAGCCTACTTTGGGAGCGTTGGTACTCTCATAATTTATCTCCCTACCTCAGTGAACACTCGGAATCAGAGCCTGAACCCATGGAGGTAGGGGTCACTCATCTCCCCGCGGCGGAGCAACGCAGACAGATACAGCTGGGGCTCTGTCTGTACTGTGGAGAAGGAGGGCATGAACTCCGGAAGTGTCCGGCATGTCAAAATCCGGGATCCACAGGAGCAAAGGGACGGTCACGTGAGACTCCAGCGCCTAGGGCAGGAGTGAGTATTCCATCTCCATCTCCATCTCCAGGACGTTTTTTGGTGTCCATTACACTAGCTGACTATCCCTCATGTTCTGTGTCAACAGCGTTAGTGGATTCCGGTGCCGCTGGGAACTTTATTGACCAGACCCTTGCCTCCTCTCTTAACTTCTCTGGGATATGTGGGACGATAGCGTCCCACTTGGCCAAAAGCCAGAAAAAATGTAGCGCGCCAAATTCAAATATATTACTATAAAAATCTATCTATCATGAAATCATACATGAAAGACATAAAATTAAAGCTACACATGTTGTGAATCCAGCCAACATGTCTAATTTCAAAAAGGATGTACGGAAAAAGCATAAGATGCTATTATCTGATGATAGCACAACAGTAAACAAAGAGAGTGTAGCATATTTCAACCCTGCAGGCGCAACACAAAACGCAGAAATAAAATATAAATCATGCCTTACCTTTGACGAGCTTCTTTTGTTGGCACTCCAATATGTTCCATAAACATCACAAATGATCCTTTTGTTCGATTAATTCCGTCCATATATATCCAAAATGTCCATTTATTTGGCGCGTTTGATCCAGAAAAAAACAGCTTCCAATTTGCGCAACGTCACTACAAAATATCTCAAAAGTTAACAGTAAACTTTGCCAAAACATTTCAAACTACTTTTGTAATACAACTTTAGGTATTTTTAAACGCTAATAATCGATCAAATTGAAGACGGGTCTATCTGTTTTCAATACAGGAGGACAACAAACTAACGCTACTTTTCTAGTCTTGCGCAACTCTCAAACAGTAGACATAACGTTACTCTGATTCAAGATGGCCGTACTTCTTCATTGCACAAAGGAATAACCTCAACCAATTTCCAAAGACTGGTGACATCCAGTGGAAGCGGTAGGAACTGCAAACAGGTTGATTAGAAATCTAGTATCCCAATGAAACCTCATTGAACAGACAGTGACCTCAAAAAAAAAAAATCTGAATGGTTAGTCCTCGGGGTTTTACCTGCTACACAAGTTCTGTTATACTCACAGACATGATTCAAACAGTTTTAGAAACTTCAGAGTGTTGTCTATTCAAATCTACTAATAATATGCATATCTTATATTCTGGGGATGAGTAGAAGGAAGTTGAAATTGGGCACGCTATTTATCCAAAAGTGAAAATGATGCCCCCTATCCCGAAGAAGTTTTAACATCAACTCATACCCGCTCTCCTCTCCTTTGCCGATTCAAGCCCTGGATAGTCGGCCTCTAGGATCCGGAACTGTCACCCACATCACTCAACCACTCACCCTCACCGTGGAGTCCACTCATCAGGAATATATCCGCTTCTTCATCACCAGTGCACCAGTTCACAAGATCACCCTCTGCCTTCCTTGGCTTCAACGCCATAACCCTATCGTTTCATGGTCGAGGATGAGAATCCCAGACTGGTCACCTGAATGTCGGAGGACCTGCTTCCCTGTCCCCTGTGGTTTCACGTCGGTTGAGAGTCCTGTGGATGCCCCACCATCCCGGAGGTATACCAAGACCCGTGTCACCTGTCTCACTCCTCATCACCCCTGGGACTGAGCCATCGACCTGCTTGCCGGTGCAATACCTCCGTGCAGACGCAACTACCCTCTGTCTGTGGCTGAGGCCCAGGCCATGCAGGATTACATCCAAGAGGCTCTCCAACAAGGTTTCATCCGCACGTCCACTTCCCCTGCGTCGGCTGGTTTCTTCTTCGTGGACAAGAAGGATGGAAGGTTATGCCCATGCATTGACTTCAGAGGACTCAATGAACTGCTTCTACACCTGCATTGCTTGCTGTTTGGGATTTTAGGCTGGGTTTCTGTACAGCACTTTGAGATATCAGCTGATGTAAGAAGGGCTTTATAAATAAATGTGATTTGATATGAACTTACCACAAAGTGCCGGTACCCTCTCCCTCTATTGCCAGCAGCTATCGAACAGCTCCGTGGGGCCCGGTTCGTCACCAAACTGGACCTGCGGAGTGCTTACAATCTCATCCGCATCCGGGGGATGAGATAGAAGATGGCGTTCAGCATAATGTCTGGCCACTGCGAGTACTTGGTGATGCCATTTGGCTTAGCCAATGCTCTGTCAGTGTTCCAGGCATTCATGAACGAGGTGTTCAGGGACATGCTTGGATGCCAGGTGGTCGTGTATATCGAATACATCCTGGTCTACTCGGCTACCCTGGAGGATCACGTCATTCACGTTCGAGCAGTCCTGTTCGTCAAGGCTGAGAAGTGCCAATTCCATCAGAAAGCTGTCTCCTTCCTAGGGTACCAAATCAGTCCGCAGGGAGTACGGATGGACGACAAGAAGGTAGATGCGATTAGGTCATGGCCAGTCCCAACCACCATAAAAGGGTTACAACGGTTTTTGGGGTTTGCCATCTTCTACCGCTGCTTCATCAGGAACTTCAGCTCCGTCGCTGCCCCTCTCACCTCTCTCCTCAAGGTGAGCCTCGTAGGTTGGTGTGGAGCCCAGCAGCCGACAAGGCCTTTCGTCGCCTCAAGTGACAATTCACCTCCGCCCTATTGCTTAAACACCCAGATCCTACATTATCCTTTGTGATTGAGGTGAACGCGTCAGAGGTGGGCGTGGGGGCAGTTTTGTCTCAACAACAGGGTAACCCATTGAAATTGTATCTGTGTGCTGTCCCCCGCAGAGAGGAATTACGACGTCGGCGATCGTGAGCTCCTGGCAGTGAAGTTGGCATTAGAGGAGTGGAGACACTGGCTGCAGGGCGCCAAGGAACCTTTCATCATCTTCACCGACCATCGGAACCTGGAGTACATACGGACAGCGAGGAGGCTGAATCCGCGCCAAGCCAGGTGGGCACTTTTCTTCACCAGGTTCGACTTCGCGCTGACCTATCACTCAGGTTCTAAGAACATCAAGGCCAATGCCCTGTCCAGTATCTACAATTTGGGAGAGGGTCCTGTCCAGAGTGCACCTATAATCCCATCCTCCCAAGTCGTAGGTTCAGTGGCCTGGGACGTAGATGTGGACATCCGCCAGGCTTCAGAGAGGGAGCCCGTACCGCTGAACTGTCCTCCTGAGCGCATCTACGTTCCCACAGGGTTAAGGGATTGGCTGCTGACCTGGGCACACACAGCTGTTGTCGCTGGACATCCAGGTATTTCTTGCACCATCCACTCCATCGCTGAGAAGTACTGGTGGCCCACCTTGGCACAAGATGTAACTCGTTATGTCAACTCCTGTTCCGTATGTGCCCAAACCACTCCTGAGGAGTCACTGTCAGAACCAGCAGGTTGAGTGGGCACAATTCCTTCCATGGGCAGAGTACGCCCAGAACACGCTGTGTCACTGCTCCACTGGGTTTACCCCCTTCCAGTGTGTTCTGGGTTTTCAGCCGGCCCTGGCCCCGGGGTCCGAAGCTCCTGCGGTTGATGAGTGGTTGCAGCGCACAGAAGAAGTGTGGAGTGACGCGCATGTGAGACTCCAGCGCGCCATCCATCGTAAAAAGGAACAGGCAGACCGCCACCACCGTGACACCCCTGTGTTCCACCCTGGGGATCGCGTCTGGCTCTCTACCTCCCACTCTGCCTGCCCTGATAGAAAGTGAGACCCTTGTTTGTGGGACCGTTCAAGGTTCTCCGGAGGGTCAACGAGGTAACGTATAGGTTACAGTTGCCCAGTCACTATCATATCTCACCCTCGTTTCATGTCTCCCTTCTCAGGACGGTGGTTCCTGGTCCCCTAGCTGATACTGTCCCCCACAACACCATACCACCTCCCCTAGACTTCAAGGGGAGTCCGGCATATGCCCGCAGATCCCTTCTGGACTCCCGGCGTTGTGGGGGTCGGCTCCAGTATCTGGTGGACTGTGAGGGGTATGGCCCAGAGGAGCATTGTTGGGTTCCGGTGGAGGACATTCTGGATCCCAACATCATCCGTGATTTCCACCTTTGCCGCGCGGACCTAACCACTCCTCGTCCTCAGGGTCGCCCCCCTGGTTGGCACCGTCCTGCCAACCAGGGCAGGGGGGGGGGGGGGGCTACTGTCACGTCTACTCCTCTCCTCCGGCGCGTGACATTGCCGGGATACTAACCTCCGGTCCTGGGATTCATCATTATGCAGACCTGGCATCCTTCATTACGCGCACCTGCAGATCCTCATGATTCACACCTGGACTCCATTACCTTCCTCATTACCTCCCCTTTATACGTCCCTCCCTTATGTTCATTCCTCAGTAGGTATTGTTTCATGTTTTCATGCTGTCTCTCCACTGTTACGCTGTCTTGTTTCATGTTTGTTGTTTAATTAAACGTTTCACCTGCACCTGCTTCTTGACTCACAGCATCATCGTTACAAGGATGATGTGGGTTTGGTTACAGGAAGCATTGATTGTGTGAATAATCGGTAGGCAACGACCCCACAAGAACCTCAATGTGGTAAAATGGGAAACAGGGGGATGGCGCAATCGACTTAACAATAACAGTGACTGTTTTTGTTCTGTTGATGAATTCATTTTTTCTCCTTTCCATTATTTGAGGAAACAGATGGAGAGCCTGAAAGAACCGCATGCTGTTTGAAATAACAAGAGAGAGAAATATATGGCATGTGCTGAACTTGTGTATGGACTTATCTCATCATAAAAACCAAGGCACCAAAATAATGATTTCCTTTAATTTCCCTACAGACACTTCAAAACAGAAGAACAGACATTCAAATAATATTTGACAGAAAATAACGAGTGTCAATCCAAAATAATAAACGACAGTATGTCAGTGCTCTTTGCTCGGCTGAGAGGATACTGGAGTAATAAATAAATGTTGGCCTACTAAAGAGTCACATCGTTATGTCTGTTTTCTCCCCCTGAAGGTGTCAGCGTCTGTCTCTACCTTAACGCTGTGTTCTGCTGAGATGTGAGAGGTCGAGTTGACCCCACCATGAAGAGGCCCATGAGGAGGAACACCAGGTAATAATATTATGAGCAAATGGCCCATCTGAGAGTGCCTGCTACCTGCAGATGCCTGAGATGAGAGGTACTGAGATAGGAGAGAGTGGGTGGGTGGGGGGAGATAGAGTAAGAGACATGTTCCAAGCATGTTAGATCAATCATGTCACACCAGTGACTCCAGTAATCTTACAATGGGAGGAAGGAGAGACGCATTTAATTTCAGAAAAAGCTTGGAATAGTTTACCTAACAACATGCTCGCTACACATGCTCAGGTGGAGTCCTACTACACACATCCCTGTGGATATTCCGGGTCAGGGAATAGCAGCATGGAGACACAAAGTAAGCATGAAAGAACCTGCTTGGATTGACATGAAGAAAGAATATATCAAAGGAAAAGACCCGGAGCGCCGGGAACAGAATAGGAATCTCTGTCCTCCAAGGGAAGGACTCATCCACCCATCCCCCATATTGGATTTACATAAATTCCACAAAATCACCAGGAGATACAATCTTGTGTGGTTCTCTGTTACGGGGTCACTGCATTTGAATGGAGATCTACTTGAGAGTCAGAGTAGCAGAAGAAAAAAAACGCTTTCCATTTTCCAGTTGTCATGCAATACATATCTTAAGTGGGTTGGCTCCGCAAAGTCAGTCGTGACAGGAAAATGCCAGGCTTTCTGCACCATTTATTGTAAATAATGATAGTGGCAACGAAAATACGATTTAGAGGTCATTTCCCCATGGCCTGCTCTCATCCAGTCACTCACCCTATTTAAAGACCAAGATGGCCTCTTATTCGCAGTGAATCCTGATCTGAAGTAGCGAGCTGGGATAATGGTCATAGAGAACAATCATGTCACTTCTCTCCTTTTGTAATTGAGGGAGCTGTAGAACGCTGTCCACTCAATCTAGCAGTAGTGCTGCCACATCTGGCCCATATGTATTATCCCTGGAGACCAGGGTTCTATCCCCCAGTCTCAATTCAATCATCTAGTCCACTAAGGGCAGTTTAAAGTCCACACAGAATGCTAACTAATGCAAGCTACCACATAAACACTCTCAAGGTCAAATTCTCTGGACAAAACTTCAACTGATTAAGTACTTAATAAGGATCCGCCCCTTTAAAAATAAAATAATAATAATAAAATTTGCCTAAAATGACATACCCAAAACGAACTGCCTGTAGCTCAGGCCCTGAAGCAAGGAGCTGCATATTCTGGGTACCATTTGAAAGGAAACGTTTTTGAAGTTTGTGGAAATGTGAAAGGAATCTAGGAGAATATAACACAATAGATCTGGTAAAAGATAATACAAAGAAAAAACCAACCGTTCTTTATATTTTCTTTGTACCATCTTTGGAATTCAGGAGAAAGGCCATAATGTATTATTCCAGCCCAGGTGCCGTTTAGATTTTGGCCACTAGATGGCAGCAGTGTATGTGCAACGTTTTAGACTGATCCAATCAACCATTGCATTTCTGTTCAAAATGTTGTATCAAGACTGCCCAAATGTGCCTAATTTGTTTATTAATAACTTTTCATGTTCAAAATTGTGCACTCTCCTCAAACAATAGCATGGTATTCTTTCACTGTAATAGCTAATGTAATTGGACAGTGCAGTTAGTTTAACAATAATTGAAGCTTTCTGACAATATCAGATATGTCTATGTCCTGGGAAATGTTCTTGTTACTTACAACCTCATGCTAATTGCATTAGCCTACGTTAGCTCAACCGTCCCGTGGAAGGGACACTGATCCCGAAGAAGTTTTAAATCTTAGGTCTGGAAATGTACTTAAACCAAAGACTGTGGAAATTATTTAGTCCATTATCTCTCCTTGAACCTCATGGGCTGACCAACAGTGTTTTAAATAGTGATTTAAAGACAGTGTCAAGCACAGCAGCAATCTCTTGTCTGACAGGACTTTAGATAAAGATGTAATTACGGCGTTGGTCCTCTTACAGGTCCATAGCATCAGGTAATTAGACCAATAGAAAATGTATTATCTATTTAAACATATTTGATTCTATTTAAGGTCAATAGCTATTAGTCTGCAATGGACGACTGAAATATTATACAGTACTTTGAACTGTTTTGAACCTGGCCCTTGGAATGAGTGTTTTTAAATAAAATGCTTTGTTGCTAAATAATTGCTTGCCACAAGGTTGTATTTAAGAAACTGATCCTAACATGTGTGCCCATCTCCATTCTGTCCAGTTCATTAACAGTAATTCACGTGGCAGCTTACGACAGATTCACATGAACTAACAGGAGAGAGCATATTTAGCTCACCTCATCACAAGAAAAATGCCCATATTTGCTATTTTAATAGCGAGAATACAGGCCAGCCTCTTCTAAACGTAACACGCAGAGACGTGAATTGGCTATTTCTGTCAGTGTATTTTGGCAGCTGCGTGTACCACCAACTTATTGCTTCATTCAGCGAGTTCACCGACAGTGAATGAAGCTTTGGAAAGAGAGATGTGACGTTATTGGTTAGCTCTATAAGCCAACAGTATCAGTTTTCATGGGGACGGCACATAACATTTTTTGTGTTGAAATATATTCATTAATGTGGCCATAATGTTAACAGCTCTTGTAAAATAAGCATTAGTGAGATCTTGAAAGGATGCTTACGCAATCCTGCGTCCAAATAGGCTATATCTAAACTTCTACTCCTCACATGCACCTACCATATGTTCCCCCAAGTCTCGTCATCACTCGGCTATGGGAGGCCTGGAAACCCACAGATCTGTCTCACTACTGTCTGCAAGTAGACTTAGGCCTAGATTCAATCAGGTTGAGCGTTAACCAGCGGTAAACAGCGTAGGTCGACATCCGCATAGCAGATGTTTTGGCGGTGTTGGAGTTGTAACTGGTATGAGCTGACATATCGGTGAGCAGCTGCTGCTGTGTCACAAACCACTCCCTTCAATATTATCCCTACCACGTTAGAAGTTCAAAAGAGAGAGCCTACACTTTTTTATCAATTAACATTAGAAATAAGGAGTCTCAAATGTCATGTTTTCATGTTCATTTGGATGGATGATTTATGGCCTATCAGTCTAAATTGAGTGTTTGAACTTGTAACACAGCTGCATGGGACTTGTTGGACTATAGTTGGGTGTGGTTTCGTTGCATCCAATGGTAGTGTCTGCGATAACGTAACACAACAATCTGCTTGTGGATTTGAGCTCTAAAGCAGTTCCATCTCCGACACCGCCAAAACAACCGGATGTCAACCTGATTTGAATCTAGCCCCCCCTCTCTCTCTACCCCCTCCCTGTAGATAGTCCCAGGTAAAGGGATTATGGTCAGCTGCACAGGTGGTTTATTCACTCAGCCTTGTACTTTAAAAGTGGAATGAATGGCTTCTTTCCTCATCTCCTCTTATCACAGATAGGTGAGAGGATAGGATAGGTTAGGTAGTAGGAGGATTTATATTTTAGATCACTGGTCAGTGTGATCATGAAGGAAAGGAGGCATGTCAATATTGGGACTAGGCTTTAGATGAGCCTTCATAAAGCCGTAATAACTCCTACATAAATTCTTTAGAAATAATTTACAAACACATGCCATGCTATAAGGGATAGGTCTACATGTTGCTATGCAAAATGTAGCATATGCAACCCTTTATATAGCCTAGTCTTTGTATATCATTCACATGTTCCTTTTGCTTCTCTAGTTTAAAGTAGACCAAATGCCTTTCCCAGTGAAATATCAATAGTAAATCAATGTCCCGTCCTTACTGATGCGTTCAGAAAACTGCGACTACTGTGTGCGGCTGCGGTGGGCGCCGGTCCTATCATGTCGTACAGTGATTTATTTATTTTCTGCTTGTACTCCGGTAGGCTGCGCTGTGCCCGTGCACCACCCCCCCCCCCCCCCCCCCCCCCCCCCGCTCCAGAAGCACTGCACGATAGTAGATATTAAGCACATTGCCGAGTGGAGGCTAGTGGAACGCGGGCTACTGCTGCTGGACTGATCCCCGTGCGTTCCTTTACAACTTCTATGGATACTTCAAAGTAGCTAAGAGTTTCGCCAAAACGGATTTACCACAGAATGGAATGGTAAGTTTTATTCGTTTCAAATAAATGAATGAAGCATTTTGCTGCAGAAATCGAGAGTGAAAGTCGGTTGCAGTAACCTAGTCATTCATTAGCTAGCAACCGAGCTAGTCCTATTTATTGAACCCGATGCTGAGTGAGTGAGTTTGCTTGGAATGCGGTCAACGGATCTGGAGGGTTGCATTTGCAGGTTTTTAAACAGCACAGTATGAGTTTGATGGGAGGGCAGGGATAGTATAGATCCGCTAAATATTAACCACTACAACAGTGGCTTTTCATCAATACTTGCCCTCTAGCCCCCTCGCATTTGGTTCCGTTGATCGCTGATTTAAATTTCTATGACAGGCGGGTCGATATTATGCAGCCCGGAGGGTAGATAGACACTCTTTGCAGGTTGCGACACTAGATAGGTTTCTCCAGGCGACGCGAAAGGGAAAGTTGTTGGGATGTTTTTTCACCGTATTTGTAAATAAGGTTAGCTGGAGGAAATTGATTTTCAAATGCCCAGGACAGTGTCCCAGCCATGAAGAAAATTGCAAGCTTGGGTGAGAACTCAAGTCGGCGGCGGCGCAAACCCGGCGCAATAAATATGACATCGTCAGCATCGTGTAGGAGCGGAATCAAGTTTAACGATGCATCTACGGGGATACAAATCTGTACCGAACATAACCCCTAAATTAAACATCAGATAGGGTAAATGATAAATGTGTCTACGTATGTCATATGATGCATTTATACATAACCTATGTCACAACATGAAATGATGGGGTGCAGGTGCATCTCCCCCATATTCCTACACAATTAGAATAAGGAAAAATGGCTCGTAATGGCAGGAAAATAGGGAATTTGCCATGAATAATTTTTTATATAGGGAAACGTGCTGTTTTGAAAGGAAAACAAAGTAGTTTATGTATAGAATACAACCAACATGATTCCCTATTAATAATAGACTGATAGTAGCCTACCTAACCCATGGTTTTGCAAAAGCCCACATAGCGGCTTGTGTAGGAGTACTTGAGTGCGAGCCACTTTTAATCCAGCGACATTGCTCGCTCTCTTTTCCGGGAATTTGAATACAAAGGTTGAGCCAGTGCCCCAGAAAATAACAATTGGCTTGCACTGCAGCAAAGTATTGTTCAAGGAATGGATCAAGTGGTATTATCTTAGCCACGCTCTAAGTATAAGCACCACACCACACAGTTTGCCCGAGACTGGAATGTGGGCACCAAAATATTAGATATTTCTTCATCACAACTGGTGCCATATGCCACGAGCTGATGCATGTCTGTGTGGCCCTAAACGGTGTTCAAACCAAGCTCTCCCAATTCAAAATGCAAAATATGTGTTAGTGACAGCCTGAATCGAATTGATGCAGGTGGGACACATATATGGACAATGCATCTATGACGTTAAGAAGAAGAGAAAAATATATCTGCTCTCGAAATTGATCGTTTACAAACTCAGCAGCCACGAACGACACGATTTTCAGATTCAGGATGATGGACAAAGTACAATTTAGTTATCGACATGGTGTACGCAAATAGACAGACTGACGCACAGACTGTCCATCTGCCTCATCACCCGGTCGGCGTTGAGCATGAAGAACATTAACTGTATGTGTATGTATGTGTGTGTGTGTGTGTGTGTGTTTTTTAACGAAGGCTGCGTGCGTCCCTGTGAGCGCGCGCATGTGAGGATATTTTTCCTGGGCGGTTTTATGGTGGTTATAAGGGTTGTTATATTGTGGAACTATTCATTCCAGCCTTGTTTAGCATATCAGCAGAATTGTGCGGACGGTTTGTGGGTCTGAGTCGCAATTATCCATGAAATATCTATTAATTCAGAGTTTCTCTGGGAAAATTATCCTAGTGCAGTAGAGCATGGAAATTCGGCATATCTTGTTGAGGCTAAGAGGGTTACTGTTTTTCTCTCTCTCAGTGTGTGTGTGTGTGTGTGTGTGTGTGTGTGTGTGTGTGTGTGTGCAACAACTAAGATCTCATAGTCTGACTTCAGTATTTTTCAAGGGGGAGATAAACAGTTAAGTTTAAGCATTCATTCAAATTGGTTAAGTTAAGGGTTATGGTTTGAGATGGGTTAAAACAACTCAACGGTCAAGTTAAGGGTTATGGTTTGAGATGGGTTAAAACAACTCAACGGTCAAGTTAAGGGTTATGGTTTGAGATGGATTAAAACAACTCAACGGTCAAGTTAAGGGTTATGGTTTGAGATGGGTTAAAACAACTCAACGGTCAAGTTAAGGGTTATGGTTTGAGATGGGTTAAAATAACTCAACGGTCAAGTTAAGGGTTATGGTTTGAGATGGGTTAAAACAACTCAACGGTCAAGTTAAGGGTTATGGTTTGAGATGGGTTAAAACAACTCAACTGTCAAGTTAAGGGTTATGGTTTGAGATGGGTTAAAACAACTCAACGGTCAAGTTTAGGGTTATGGTTTGAGATGGGTTAAAACAAAACAACTTCACTTGTGTCTTCACCTTCAGTTTAGGCATTCATTCTGAAAGGTGAATGTAAGGGTCAAGTTAAGGCATTCATTCTGAAAGGTTAGGGTAGGGGTCAAGTTAAGGCATTCATTCTGAAAGGTTAGGGTAGGGGTCAAGTTAAGGCATTCATTCTGAAATGTTAGGGTAGGGGTCAAGTTAAGGCATTCATTCTGAAAGGTTAGGGTAGGGGTCAAGTTAAGGCATTCATTCTGAAAGGTTAGGGTAGGGGTCAAGTTTAGGCATTCATTCTGAAAGGTTAAGGTAGGGGTGTCACGTTCCTGACCTGTTTTCTGTTGTTTTGTATGTGTTTAGTCGGTCAGGGCGTGAGTTGGGGTGGGCATTCTATGTTATGTGTATCTATGTTGGTTAAGGGGTTACCTGATATGGTTCTCAATTAGAGGCAGGTGGTTTACGTTTCCTCTGATTGAGAACCATATTAAGGTAGGTTGTTTCACATTGTTTGTTGTGGGTGAGTGTCTTCCGTGTCTGTGTCTGTTTGCACCACACGGGACTGTTTCGTTTGTTCGTTCGGTTTTTGTGTAGTCTATTTTCCTGTTCGTGCGTTCTTCGTGTTATGTAAGTTCGTTTGTTCAGGTCTGTTGACTCCGTTTATTATTTTGTAAATTCTCAAGTGTTTTTCGTGTTCGTCTTTATTCTTTAATAAACATCGTTATGTCAAATTACCACGCTGCATATTGGTCATCTGATCCTTCTCGCCTCTCCTCGTCTGAGGAGGAGGAGGAAGTAGACGTACGTTGCAGAACCACCCACCAAACCCGGACCAAGCAGCGTGAGTACGAGCAGTGGCCCACTACACAGGAATCCTGGACATGGGAGGAAATAATGGAGGGAAAAGGACACTGGGCTCACATTGGGGAATATCGCCGCGCTCGTGAGGAGATGGAGGCAGCGAGAGCCCAAGATCGGTGTATGAGGAGGCAGCACGGAGACGTGGCTGGAAGCCCGTGAAGAAACCCCCAAAATTTCTTGGGGGGAGGCTAAAGGGTAGTGTGGCGAGGGCAGGTAGGAGACCTGCGCCCACTTCCCAGGCTTACCGTGGAGAGCGGGAGTACGGGCAGACACCGTGTTACGCAGTAGAGCGCACGGTGTCTCCTGTACGTGTTCATAGCCCGGTGCGGGTTATTCCACCTCCCTGCACTGGCAGGGCTAGATTGGGCATTGAGCCAGGTGCCATGAAGCCGGCTCAACGCGTCTGGTCTCCAGTGCGTCTCCTCGGGCCGGCATACATGGCACCAGCCTTACGCATGGTGTCCCCGGTTCGCCTACATAGCCCGGTGCGGGTTATTCCACCTCCCCGCACTGGTCGGGCGACGGGGAGCATACAACCAGGTAAGGTTGGGCAGGCTCAGTGCTCAAGGGAGCCAGTAGGCCTGCACGGTCCGGTATATCCGGCGCCACCTTCCCGCCCCAGTCCAGTACCACCAGTGCCTACACCACGCACCAGGCTTCCAGTGCGTCTCCAGAGCCATGTTCCTCCTCCACGCACTAGCCCTATGGTGCGTGTCTCCAGCCCGGTACCACCAGTTCCGGCACCACGCACCAAGCCTCCTGTGCGTCTCCAGAGCCATGTTCCTCCTCCACGCACTAGCCCTATGGTGCGTGTCTCCAGCCCGGTACCACCAGTTCCGGCACCACGCACCAAGCCTCCTGTGCGTCTCCAGAGCCCTGTACGCACTGTTCCTTCTCCCCGCACTCGCCCTGAGGTGCGTGTCTCCAGTCCGGTACCACCAGTTCCGGCACCACGCACCAGGCCTATAGTGCGCTTCGAGAAGTCAGTGTGCCCTGTTCCTGCTCCCCGCACTAGCTTGAAGGTGCGTGTCCTTAGCCCGGTACCTCCAGTTCCGGTACCACGCACCAGGCATACAGTGCGCCTCATCCGGCCAGAGCTGCCCAGCACCGTCTGAGCCATCCGTCTGTCCCGAGCCATTAGAGCCGCCCGTCTGTCCCGAGCCGCCAGAGCCGTTCGTCAGTCAGGAGCCTCTAGAGCCATTCGTCAGTCAGGATCTGCCAGAGCCGCCAACCAGACAGGATCTGCCAGAGCCGCCAACCAGACAGGATCTGCCAGAGCCGGCAACCAGACAGGATCTGCCAGAGCCGCCAGTCAGCCAGGATCTGCCAGAGCCGCCAGTCAGCCAGGATCTGCCAGAGCCGCCAGTCAGCCAGGATCTGCCAGAGCCGCCAGTCAGCCAGGATCTGCCAGAGCCGCCAGTCAGCCAGGATCTGCCAGAGCCGCCAGTCAGCCAGGATCTGCCAGAGCCGTCAGCGAGCCATGAGCAGCCAGAGCCGTCAGCGAGCCATGAGCAGCCAGAGCCGTCAGCGAGCCATGAGCAGCCAGAGCCGTCAGCGAGCCATGAGCAGCCAGAGCCGTCAGCCAGTCCGGAGCTGCCGTCCTTCAGTCCGGAGCTGCCGTCCTTCAGTCCGGAGCTGCCGTCCTTCAGTCCGGAGCTGCCGTCCTTCAGTCCGGAGCTGCCCCTCAGTCCGGAGCTGCCGTCCTTCAGTCCGGAGCTGCCGTCCTTCAGTCCGGCGCTGTATACTTCAGTCCGGAGCTGCCCCTCAGTCCGGAGCTGCCGTCCCTCAGTCCGGAGCTGCCCCTTATCCCGGTGCTGCCCCTTATCCCGATGCTGCCCCTTATCCCGGTGCTGCCCCTTATCCCGGTGCTGGCCCTTATCCCGATGTTGCCCCTTAAATTAGGTGGGTTTAATTGGAGGGTGGTCATTGGGAGTGGGCTACAAAAGTGGGAATTGACTATGGTGGGGTGGGGACCACGCCCAGAGCCTGAGCCGCCACCGCGGACAGATGCCCACCCAGACCCTCCCCTAGACTTTATGCTGGTGCGTCCGGAGTTCGCACCTTGAGGGGGGGGTTATGTCACGTTCCTGACCTGTTTTCTGTTGTTTTGTATGTGTTTAGTCGGTCAGGGCGTGAGTTGGGGTGGGCATTCTATGTTATGTGTATCTATGTTGGTTAAGGGGTTACCTGATATGCTTCTCAATTAGAGGCAGGTGGTTTACGTTTCCTCTGATTGAGAACCATATTAAGGTAGGTTGTTTCACATTGTTTGTTGTGGGTGAGTGTCTTCCGTGTCTGTGTCTGTTTGCACCACACGGGACTGTTTCGTTTGTTCGTTCGGTTTTTGTGTAGTCTATTTTCCTGTTCGTGCGTTCTTCGTGTTATGTAAGTTTGTTTGTTCAGGTCTGTTGACTCCGTTTATTATTTTGTAAATTCTCAAGTGTTTTTCGTGTTCGTCTTTATTCTTTAATAAACATCGTTATGTCAAATTACCACGCTGCATATTGGTCATCTGATCCTTCTCGCCTCTCCTCGTCTGAGGAGGAGGAGGAAGTAGACGTACGTTACAAGGGGTCAGGTTTAGGCATTCATTCTGAAAGGTTAGGGTAGGGGTCAAGTTTAGGCATTCATTCTGAAAGGTTAAGGTAGGGGTCAGGTTTAGGCATTCATTCTGAAAGGTTAAGGTTGTGGTCAGGTTTAGGCATTCATTCTGAAAGGTTAAGGTAGGGGTCAAGTTAAGGCATTCACTCTGAAAGGTTAGGTTAGGGGTTAAGGTTTGGAGTAAGGTAAAACAAGACAAAAAAAACGATTGCCTAGCAATGGGATAGAACCCGCGATCTTACAACGGCATAGCAAGCCGCGAGCTTACAACAGCCTAGCAAGCCGCGAGCTTACAACGGCCTAGCAAGCCGCGAGCTTTCAACGGCATAGCAAGCCGCGATCTTACAACGGCATAGCAAGCCGCAATCTTACAACGGCATAGCAAGCCGCGATCTTACAACGGCATAGCAAGCCGCGAGCTTACAACAGCCTAGCAAGCCGCGATCTTACAACGGCATAGCAAGCCGTGAGCTTACAACAGCCTAGCAAGCCGCGAGCTTACAACGGCATAGCAAGCCGCGATCTTACAACAGCCTAGCAAGCCGTGATCTTACAACAGCCTAGCAGGCCGCGATCTTACAACAGCCTAGCAAGCCGCGAGCTTACAACAGCCTAGCAGGCCGCGATCTTACAACAGCCTAGCAAGCCGCGAGCTTACAACGGCATAGCAAGCCGCGATCTTACAACGGCCTAGCAAGCCGCGAGCTTACAACAGCCTAGCAAGCCGCGAGCTTACAACGGCCTAGCAAGCCGCGAGCTTTCAACGGCATAGCAAGCCGCGATCTTACAACGGCATAGCAAGCCGCGATCTTACAACGGCATAGCAAGCCGCGATCTTACAACGGCATAGCAAGCCGCGAGCTTACAACAGCCTAGCAAGCCGCGATCTTACAACGGCATAGCAAGCCGTGAGCTTACAACAGCCTAGCAAGCCGCGAGCTTACAACGGCATAGCAAGCCGCGATCTTACAACAGCCTAGCAAGCCGTGATCTTACAACAGCCTAGCAGGCCGCGATCTTACAACAGCCTAGCAAGCCGCGAGCTTACAACAGCCTAGCAGGCCGCGATCTTACAACAGCCTAGCAAGCCGCGAGCTTACAACGGCATAGCAAGCCGCGATCTTACAACGGCCTAGCAAGCCGCGAGCTTACAACAGCCTAGCAAGCCGTGATCTTACAACAGCCTAGCAGGCCGCGATGTTACAACGGCCTAGCAAGCCGCGATCTTACAACGGCCTAGCAAGCCGCGAGCTTACAACAGCCTAGCAAGCCGCGAGCTTACAACGGCATAGCAAGCCGCGATCTTACAACAGCCTAGCAAGCCGCGAGCTTACAACGGCCTAGCAAGCCGCGAGTTTATTTCATGGTATTAGCGCTCACTGTTGCCCCTAGTGGTCAGTATTGAAGGCCCAACGTCCCCTGGATGATCGTTGAATATCAGGTGTGACCTGGCTTGTGTGGGTGTGGGTGTGGGTGTATGTGTGTGTGTCTCGCTATATGTGTGTGGTTGTGTGTGCTTTCCTTTTGACTCTCTCTGTCTCCATCGGTGTGAGTGTGTGCGTTCTGTGCGTTTTGCTTATTGATTGCCCCCTCCGCTCTCCAAGAGAGAGGCAGGGACATGGCGTTTCACCTTTCGTCAGGTGAGTGGCTAGCCAGGCAGGCAGGGCAGGTCGCCAAACAGCTGTCTGTTGCCTTGCTCTGTCGGGTTGCGTTACACCGCGCTGCTTCCCCCTCTGGTTCCTCCACCTGTTTCCCCACACAGACACACAGTAATGTTGGTCTGATTGGAACCCAGCCTGAGCCCGGAGCTCTGAGCCGTGCCGTGTTATAATCTTCCTGCCTGGTGCTGCAAACTGAAGTCTGATTCAGTGAATGACCTGTCTGCCTCAGGTGGTTCAGTGGTAAGCAGCCTGCCAGTATTGACTGCCAGATGCAGCCTCATAAGGAGAACTCACTCGGCCCCCCTCCCCTCTTCTCCTCTGCTCTCCCTTTCTCTCCACTCTATAGACTGGGCTAAAATGCTCCCATCCGCCACTCCTACTCCTCTCTCTCTCTCTCTCTCTCTCTCTCTCTCTCTCTCTACTCCTAACTCCCCCTTCTCCACCTCCCCTCCCTGCACGCTACTGCGCTAAAGGCTGGGCTGAAATGCCTCCACCTTCACCTCCCTCCTTCTCCCTCCTCCCTTCTCTACTCCTCCTGACCCCCTACCTTCATCCCTCTCTCTCCTTCATCCCTCGCTCGCTGGTCTCCCGGGGGTTGATGAGTGTTTGTTCGTGCCAAATGCCAACACTGTGTGGAGTGACCTCCCTTTCTCCCTGTGTGCGAGGAGGAGGATCTCTCTCAAGCTTCTCTCCCTCCCCCTCTTCTCTTCAGTGCGGAGGGGGACAGCGGCTGTTGTGTCCCACTGTTTGTGCTATTGTGTTTGTGTGTGTGTGTGTGTGTGCGCACTGCCGCACTTGTGCCATTGTTCTCTGCAACTGCTGGAATGCACTCTCTCTCTCTCTTTATTTCTCTCTCCTGCTCCTGTCCCTCATTCCTCACGTTCAACTCCATTACTATGCAATGATAATGCTATTAATGAGGTTCTATGTATGTAACAACATGTGAATACAAAAATAGTATCACTACACAGGTATAAGAGCAAATTAATGTAGGCCTAAAGTGTTATCCAGTAGGGTAATCTGATCTTAGATTTGTGTTCAGAGATAGTCATGGCTGGAAGGTATTACAGCCTCTAGAATGCTTAGCTCTGTAAGATATTATGAGTTTATGACTGAGCCCAAGGTTTTTCAGTAGTGGTTTGGTGTTTTGTTGTCTTTTATGATTTTATGATCCTTTTTAGTCGCCGTTGGAGTCAGCCAATTATCTCTCTGGGATGGCTTTCCAATCCAACACTCATCTGAGGTGTGACAGTGACATGACAGCCAGACAAGTGTGTTTCGTATCTGTTACATGGCATGTTACAAGTAGTGGCAAATGGTGTCAAATTCAATTGTAGCCGAAGGGAGTAAGCTATTATTTCCTTGTTGTTCAGTTGGCTGATTCTCATGTGATGGATGTCTTGGCTCTGTATGCGTCGCTGTGTGTGTGTGTTTGTGTGTGTGGTTTGTGATTGTGTTTGTGTGTTTGTGTGTGTGGTTTGTGATTGTGTTTGTGTGTTTGTGTGTTTGTGTGTGTGGTTTGTGATTGTGTGTGTGTGTGTGTGTGTGTGTGTGTGTGTGTGTGTGTGTGTGTGTGTGTGTGTGTGTGTGTGTGTGTGTGTGTGTGTGTGTGTGTGTGTGTGTGTGTGTGTGTGTGTGTGTGTGCATCCGCCTGTGTGTATCTGTCTGTGTGTGTATCCCTCTCCCTCCTCACCACAGAGTTTAATTTAAGACTCAGAGAGCACTGGTTTGGGAATAGTTCCCACCGCAGGGAATTGACTTTTGGACAGAGAAGCAGTGTACCTTACAATCTCCAAAGACAGGCCTGGTTAAATAATGATGCCTAAATTATATTAGCAGAGCTACAATTATTCACAAGTAATGACTTATGTCAGCTTTCGTAATGGCTTGAGGGAAAATAAATGAGAATGTTTAATTGACGTTTTCTGCTCACTCCGCCAGCAGTTCATCTCACTCTGTGTGTGTTTGTGTGTGTGTGAATGAGGAAGGTGAGTGTGTGCCTGACTGTGTGTGTGTGCCTGACTGTGTGTGTGTGTGTGTGTGTGTGTGTGTGTGTGTGTGTGTGTGTGTGTGTGTGTGTGTGTGTGTGTGTGTGTGTGTGTGTGTGTGTGTGTGTGTGTGTGTGTGTGTGTGCGTGTGTGTGCGTGTGTGTGAGCACGTGTGTGTGTGTGTGTGCCTGTGTGAGAGTGTGTATACGTGGAGAATTACAAAGGAGTAAAAAGGACTGATTTAACATGACAAAGAGATTTCTGGTAATTATTCCATTGGCTGATTGTTGGTCAGGTCTTCTATAGAAAGGACCTTTATTTGAATACAGCAATTCATTTGTTGCTGTTGGATGTGATTGAGGAGATCCTCCGTAGTTTAGTATGTTCATTTCCTGTTGTGATGGATCATGAAAGTTGGGTTCTTGCTGAGATGGAGAGAATGTGAAAAAAGGAAACGAATGCATTGGTGACAGTAGTGCTGTTTAGTGTTATTCTTTGGGCTATTGGGGTGTCCTCTAGAACTGAAGTGATAGGCTATACCCTCATAGGGACATTAAGGAAACTAGAAAAAGAGAATACTAATGAAGGGGGAACCGGGAGTGTACAATACTGAGAGTGAAACACACTATGACTACTAGTCAGCATGATGCATAGACACACCTCGGCCTTGCCACCCTAACCCAGTATCCAGCATGTGTTGTAGTGCCAGTGGAGTGCTGTGCAGACAGCATGACATGATGCAGTGTTGCCCAATAAAGCAGTATTCCTTTCATGCTCCTGGGTGCCCTGCCATGCCCGTGTGGTGCTCCCTGGCTGACTGGCTGACTGACGTGCTGGCTGGTTGACTTGTTGACTGACTGGTGCCAGTACAGAGTGGTATCGATCATCTCTGCCTCCATGACGTTGTGTGTCCCTGCCTCCCTGATCACTGGAGCCCAGTCCCTGCCCAATGTGTGTCTGGAGCAGGAGGGCAGGGAGACAGGGAGACAGGGATAGAGGGGCAGGCTGCAGAGTCTGGCCTATCAATCACACAGCAGACTGGACCAGCACGGCACCACCAGTGGGTACTTTTATATATATTGTATATTTTCAGGGTCTCAATTTACTGTTGAGAGCTGAAATAGTAGAAAACAAAAGGCGCAATTTGTAAACTTGGTTGTGCATCAGCAGTTTTCCTCTTGTTATACTTTATGTCACTCACTGACAGTCACTCAATTACCCAAATTTAACATTTTTAGATTGGTAAATTAGTGTAGTTAGTCTAGCCAGCTATCTAAACCTGTAGTAATCATGGCCGAATTACTGACCGTTCACGCAGGGCACGTGCCCAGGGGCCCTGACCTCTAGGGGGCCCCCATTGATTTTGTTAGTCACTCTCACTCAGATATCATATTAACATGGCGTAAGTCATGCAAAATGTGTAGAATTGTGAACATTTTCTTTTAAAACTGCAACAACAACAAAAAGTTCTGTAAAGCAGACGCATTTGTTTACCTTTTGTTAATAAAATACTTGTTCTGCTAACAGAGGGATCTCTGTACGTATTCAATTAGTTTTAACAGTGTTTAACGGTGTAACGGCTAATTGTATAGCTAATAGGCTAGGCATTTGTAGATCGACTGAGGTGACTGAAGCGACAGTAACCAATGTGATAATGTCCGGGGTAATTTTTGCTTGTTTTTGCTCTTCTCTAAATAGCATTTTGGACCTGATGTTCTGTTGAGGAATAGTTAGCCTAGCTGCCAAGCCATATGCTAGTGACAGAGAGAAAGCCACTGCCCCTTTTCCCTAAATGGGACCTAGGTCTAGTGCTTGTACTCAGTGCTTAAGTTCCATGTCGCTTTTCTTTGTCTTTGCTGAAGGTCAGAGCAGGCTCACCTGAAAATTGAAACCCTTTTTGAAGCCATATATTTTATGTGTGTTTTTCCAGTCGAGTGAGAAATGCCTGCCATTCCTGTTATTTGAGAAAAATGCTTTCCTGTAATAATTTACTTTTCTCGCTCAGCTCACCCACCGTGCATTCAAATTATGCTGATAGGTCTGTCGAACAGCGAGTCAGAGGAAACACATGGCCTCCTGCCACCTGCCGCTTATCAACTCTACAGTATGTGGTGTAATTTACTTTGCCGTGCTGAGCCCCTCTCCATAAACTGCACCGACAGAGGCTTGAAAATGGCAGGGCTTTACTTCTTTTCCCCCGATGTTGAGGTATAGATTCTAGAACACTGGTGTTGAACTACAGATTCTAGAACACTGGTGTTGAGCTATAGATTCTAGAACACTGGTGTTGAGCTATAGATTCTAGAACACTGGTGTTGAGCTATAGATTCTAGAACACTGGTTTCGAACTACAGATTCTAGAACACTGGTGTTGAGCTATAGATTCTAGAACACTGGTGTTGAACTATAGATTCTAGAACACTGGTGTTGAACTATAGATTCTAGGACACTGGTGTTGATCTATAGATTCTAGAACACTGGTGTTGAGCTATAGGTTCTAGAACACTGGTGTTGATCTATAGATTCTAGAACACTGGTGTTGAACTATAGATTCTAGGACACTGGTGTTGATCTATAGATTCTAGAACACTGGTGTTGAGCTATAGATTCTAGAACACTGGTGTTGAACTATAGGTTCTAGAACACTGGTGTTGAACTATAGATTCTAGAACACTGGTGTTGAACTATAGATTCTAGAACACTGGTGTTGATCTATAGATTCTAGAACACTGGTGTTGAACTATAGATTCTAGAACACTGGTGTTGAACTATAGATTCTAGAACACTGGTGTTGAGCTATAGATTCTAGGACACTGGTGTTGAGCTATAGATTCTAGAACACTGGTGTTGTTAGCGACCATAACAAATGGCCACCGGGGTTTTTTGATCTCATTCAGCTCGATGATGCAGTGTCAGACAAACTGCTACTAACTTCTGTTCTTTTTCTTCAAACATGGCCCTGGTTGTCACCAGACTACTCAATCAACTCGGTCGGGGGGGCTGCCCGGCCGTTCCCTTCTTCTCCTAACTGTAGATTCATTCAATGTTTGATAGATGTTGTTGTTTAGAGCAAGAGACCTTGTCGCCCCGGAATAGGAAAACAGTCCATTTAAAGTGTAGCGTGGGGTTGGGATCGATAGCTCGTTAGAGCGCTGTTTGATGATCTTCTGTGGGAAGGTAATTCAGCTATAAACCGTCTGGAATGGAACCACTGCCCCACCACATTTTCTTCTCTCTCTCTATTTTCATCTCCCTCTCTTTCCCTCTCCCTCTCTTTCCCTCTCCCTCTCTTTCCCTCTCCCTCTCTTTCCCTCCCTCTCTCTTTCTAGCTTGCAGATGTTGGCGAATCGAAAAAAGCATTGATTGGTTGCGCATGCTTTCTCTTTACTGGCCTGCTGCTGCTCAGACTAGATGATGAGATAAACTGACTGTGTGTGTTTCCTCACTACTAGCCCTTGGGGCAGTGAGCAGCAGGCCTGTACAGACCTAGGAGAGACTGCTCAGTCAGCCAGTCTACTTACCTCGGTGTCTTTGTGTTAGCTGTTTTTCTAGCCTTTATTTAACAAGGCAAGTCAGTTAAGAACAAATTCTTATTTACAATTACGGCCTACACTGGCATAAACCCGGACGACACTGGGACAATTGTGCGCCACGCTATGGGACTCCCAATCATGACCGGTTGTGATACAGCAAATATCTAGCTGTGTCTGTCAGTCTGTCTCGGTGTCTTTGTGTTAGCTGGTGCTGTGTCTGCCAGTCTGTCTCTGTGTCTTTGTGTTAGCTGGTGCTGTGTCTGCCAGTCTGTCTCGGTGTCTTTGTGTTAGCTGGTGCTGTGTCTGCCAGTCTGTCTCGGTGTCTTTGTGTTAGCTGGTGCTGTGTCTGCCAGTCTGTCTCGGTGTCTTTGTGTTAGCTGGTGCTGTGTCTGTCAGTCTGTCTCGGTGTCTTTGTGTTAGCTGGTGCTGTGTCTGCCAGTCTGTCTCTGTGTCTTTGTGTTAGCTGGTGCTGTGTCTGCCAGTCTGTCTCGGTGTCTTTGTGTTAGCTGGTGCTGTGTCTGCCAGTCTGTCTCGGTGTCTTTGTGTTAGCTGGTGCTGTGTCTGCCAGTCTGTCTCGTGTCTTTGTGTTAGCTGGTGCTGTGTCTGCCAGTCTGTCTCTGTGTCTTTGTGTTAGCTGGTGCTGTGTCTGCCAGTCTGTCTCTGTGTCTTTGTGTTAGCTGGTGCTGTGTCTGCCAGTCTGTCTCGGTGTCTTTGTGTTAGCTGGTGCTGTGTCTGCCAGTCTGTCTCGGTGTCTTTGTGTTAGCTGGTGCTGTGTCTGCCAGTCTGTCTCGGTGTCTTTGTGTTAGCTGGTGCTGTGTCTGCCAGTCTGTCTCGGTGTCTTTGTGTTAGCTGGTGCTGGTGCTGTGTCTGCCAGTCTGTCTCGGTGTCTTTGTGTTAGCTGGTGCTGTGTCTGCCAGTCTGTCTCGGTGTCTTTGTGTTAGCTGGTGCTGTGTCTGCCAGTCTGTCTCAGTGTCTTTGTGTTAGCTGGTGCTGTGTCTGCCAGTCTGTCTCTGTTTCTCTGTTCGCTGGTGCTGTGTCTGCCAGTCTGTCTCGGTGTCTTTGTGTTAGCTGTAAACTGTGTCTGCCAGTCTGTCTCAGTGTCTTTGTGTTAGCTGGTGCTGTGTCTGCCAGTCTGTCTCTGTTTCTCTGTTAGCTGGTGCTGTGGTTGCCAGTCTGTCTCGGTGTCTTTGTGTTAGCTGTAAACTGTGTCTGTCAGTCTGTCTCAGTGTCTTTGTGTTAGCTGGTGCTGTGTCTGCCAGTCTGTCTCGGTGTCTTTGTGTTAGCTGTAAACTGTGTCTGCCAGTCTGTCTCTGTGTCTTTGTGTTAGCTGTAAACTGTGTTTGTCAGTCTGTCTCAGTGTCTTTGTGTTAGCTGTAAACTGTGTTTGTCAGTCTGTCTCGGTGTGTTTGTGTTAGCTGGTGCTGTGTCTGCCAGTCTGTCTCAGTGTCTTTGTGTTAGCTGTAAACTGTTTGTCAGTCTGTCTCGGTGTCTTTGTGTTAGCTGGTGCTGTGTCTGTCAGTCTGTCTCGGTGTCTTTGTGTTAGCTGGTGCTGTGTCTGCCAGTCTGTCTCGGTGTCTTTGTGTTAGCTGGTACTGTGTCTGCCAGTCTGTCTCTGTTTCTGTGTTAGCTGGTGCTGTGTCTGCCAGTCTGTCTCTGTTTCTGTGTTAGCTGGTGCTGTGTCTGTCAGTCTGTCTCGGTGTCTTTGTGTTAGCTGGTACTGTGTCTGCCAGTCTGTCTCTGTTTCTGTGTTAGCTGGTGCTGTGTCTGCCAGTCTGTCTCTGTTTCTGTGTTAGCTGGTGCTGTGTCTGCCAGTCTGTCTCGGTGTCTTTGTGTTAGCTGGTGCTGTGTCTGCCAGTCTGTCTCGATGTCTTTGTGTTAGCTGATGCTGTGTCTGTCAGTCTTTCCATCAAGATAGAACTGGCAAAGGGGGCGGAGTTGCAATCTACTGCAGAGATAGCCTGCAGAGTTCTGTCTTACTATCCAGGTCTGTGCCCAAACAATTCGAGCTTCTACTTTTAAAAATCCACCTTTCCAGAAATGCTTTTCATAGACCCCCCTCAGCCCCAGCTGTGCCCTGGATACCATATGTGAATTGATTGCCCCCCACTTATCTTCAGAGTTCATACTGTTAGGTGACCTAAACTGGGATTTGTTTAGCACCTCGGCCATCCTACAATCTAAGCTAGATGCCCTTAATCTCACGCAAATTATTAAGGAACCTACCAGGTACAACCCTAAATCCGTAAACATGGGCACCCTCATAGATATCACCCTGACCAACTTGCCCTCTAAATACAACTCTGCTGTCTTCAACCAGGATCTCAGCGATCACTGCCTTATTGCCTGCGTGCGTAATGTGTCCGCGGTCAAACAACCACCCCTCATCACTGTCAAAGGCTCCCTAAAACACTTCAGCGAGCAGGCCTTTCTAATCGACCTGGCCCGGGTATCCTGGAAGGATATTGACCTTATCCCGTCAGTAGAGGATGCCTGGTTGTTCTTTAAAAGTGCTTTCCTCACCATCTTAAATAAGTATGGCCAAAAAAATGTAGAACTAAGAACAGATATAGCCCTTGGTTCACTCCAGACTTGACTACCCTTGACCAGCACAAAAACATCCTGTGGCGTACTGATTTAGCATTGAATAACCCCCGCGATATGCAACTTTTCAGGGGAGTCAGGAACCAATATACACAGTCAGTTACGAAAGCTAAGGCTAGCTTTGTCAAACAGAAATTTGCATCCTGTAGCACTAATTCCAAAAAGTTGAGAATAAGAGCACCTCCTCCCAGCTGCCCACTGCACTGAGGCTACGATAATCGAGAATTTCAATAAGCATTTTTCTACGGCTGGCCATGCTTTCCACCTGGCTACCCCTACCCTGGCCAACAGCTCTGCACCCCCTGCAGCCACTTGCCCAAGCCCCCCCCCCTCCGCTTCTCCTTCACCCAAATCCAGACAGCTGATGTTCTGAAAGAGCGGCAAAATCTGGATACCTACAAATCAGCTGGGCTAGACAATCTGGACCCTCTCTTTCTAAAATTATCCGCTGAAATTGTTGCAACCCCTATTACTAGCCTGTTCAACCTCTCTTTCGTATCGTCTGAGATCCCTAAAGATTGGAAATCTGCTGTGGTCATCCCCCTATTCGAAGGGGGAGACACTCTAGACCCAAACTGTTACAGACCTATACCCCTCCTGCCCTTCTAAAGTCTTCGAAAGCCATGTTAACAGATCACCGACCATTTCAAATCCCACCGTTCCTTCTCCACTATGCAATCTGGTTTCCGAGCTGGTCATGGGTGCACCTCAGCCACACTCAAGGTCCTAAATGATATCATAACCGCCATAGATAAAATACAGTACTGTCTTTTTTTTCATCGACCTGGCCAAGGCTTTCGACTCTGTCAATCACCGCATTCTTATTGGCATACTCAATAGCCTTGGTTTCTCAAATGACTGCCTCGCCTGGTTCACCAACTACTTCTCAGATAGAGTTCAGTGTGTCAAATCGGGGGGCCTGTTGTCCGGACCTCTGGCAGTCTCTATGGGGGTGACACAGGGTTCAATTCTCGGGGCGACTCTTTTCTCTGTATATATCAAAGATGTCGCTCTTTCTGCTGGTGATTCTCTGATCCTCCTCTATGCAGACAACATCATTCTGTATACATCTGTCCCTTTCTTGCACACTGTGTTAACAAACTGCCAAATGAGCTACAACGCCATGCCGTGGCCTCCAACTGCTCTTTAAGGCTATTAAAACTAAATGCATGCTCTTCAACCGATTGCTGCCCGCACCTACCCGCCGGCCTAGCATCACTACTCTGGACGGTTCTGACTTAGAATATGTGGACAGCTACAAGTGCCTAGGTGTCTGGTTGGATTGTGGGTTCTCCTTCCAGACTCACATTGAGCGTCTCCAATCCAAAATTGAATCTAGAATCGGCTGCCTGTCCTGCCGATCCTTGGCTTTGGTGATGTTGTTTACGGAGTGGCCTCCAAAACTCTACTCAGCAAGTTTGATGTGGTCTATCACAGTGCCATCTGTTTTGTCACCAAAGCCCTGTATACTGCCCACCACTGCGACCTGTGTGCTCTCGTTGGCTGGCCCTCGCTACATATTCGTCGCCAAACCCACTGGCTCCAGGTCATCTATAAGTCTTTGCTAGGTAAAGCCCCGCCTTATCTCAGCTCACGGGTCACCATAGCAACACCTCCTTTGGCCGCCTTTCCTTCAGTTTTCTGCTGCCAATGACTGGAATGAATTGCAAAAATTACTGAAGCTGGAGACTTATATCTCCCTCATTAACTTCAAGCATCAGCTGTCAGAGCAGCTTATTGATCATTGCACCTGTACACAGCCCATCTGTAAATAGCATACCCAACTACCTCATCCCCATACTGTTATTTATTTTCATTTTCATCATCATCTGCACATCTATCACTCCAGTGTTAATGCTAAATTGTAATTATTTCACCACTATGGCCTATTTATTGCCTAACCTCCCTAACCTTACTACATCTGCACACACTGTACATAGATTGTTCTATTGTGTTACTGACTGTACGTTTATGTGTAACGCTGTGTTGTTGTTTTGGTCACACTGCTTTGCTTTATCTTCGCCAGGTCGAAGTTGTAAATGAGAACTTGTTCTCAACTGGCCTACCTGGTTAAATAAAGGTGAAATAAAATAATAATGAAATAGTACTCCCAATCACGGCCGGATGTGATACATCCTGGATTCACTCTGTATATTTTTTTTGGGCAAGGAAAATATTGGTATCGGCGCATCACTAGCTGTAAACTCTGTCTGCCAGTCTGTCTCTTGTCTTTAAAACTGTGTTGATATTCTGGGTGTGTTAATTACTGTACATGGGACTTAATCTGTGCCAGTGATCAGCAATGCAAGTTTGTTTGCTCTACCTCATTGGCTTACAATAGTGGGTGTGTCTGGAGTGTCTATCTACAGTGTGTCATGTGATGTGTGTGTGCGGTTGGGCACTGTGGGAGTGGAAGATCTGTAAACACAGAAGCCTTCTAGTGTTAGCGGATGCTCCAGCGTCAGGGATGGAACACCTCTTCAGCACTGTGTTATTGGAGAGGGAGAGGGAGAGAGAGAGAGAGAGAGAGAGAGAGAGAGAGAGAGAGAGAGAGAGAGAGAGAGAGAGAGAGAGAGAGAGAGAGAGAGAGAGAGAGAGAGAGAGAGAGAGAGAGAGAGAGAGAGAGAGAGAGAGAGAGAGAGAGAGAGAGAGAGAGAGAGAGAGAGAGACTGTATGTCCCAGCTTGTGTTTAGAGATCATTCTGCTAACCTGAGACAAACAATAGTCCTGGGACTGTTCAGAGCAGGCAGGTGTGAGCTGTGTGTGTGTTCACATGGCAAGATCAGTGAGCAGGATAAGGGAAGCTCGTGGGAGCAGAGAAAGGAGCAACATGGGGTCAGACTTGTTCAGTCTGACATATGGACTGCTCATTTGAGTCTCTGTATGATGTACGAGTGTGATAAATAAGATACATAATGAATATACTGTACACACGCGCCATTTTATGATGGATGGGGCTATAGGTTAATGCAAATTAACCTATAGACTGATAAGGATGACCAGTGAAATGTGATTCCATCGACTTATATTTCCATCAATGAATAGTTGTCACGTTCTGACCCTAGTTATTGTGTTAATTGTTTGTTTTAGTGGGTCAGGACGTGAGTTGGGTGGGCATTCATTGTTTTGTGTCTGGTTTGTCTATTTCTGTGTTTGACCTGATATGGTTCTCAATCAGAGGCAGCTGTCAATCGTTGTCCCTGATTGAGAACCATATTAAGGTAACCTGTTTGGTGTTGGGTTTTGGTGGGTGATTGTATTTCGTGTCAGTGTTCGTGCCACACGGGACTGTTTTCGGTTTGGTCACGTTTGTTGTTTTTGTATCTTGAAGTGTTCAGTTTACTTTCTTTAAATAATGAACACTTTCCACTCTGCGTCTTGGTCCGATCCCTACACCTCCTCTTCAGACGAAGAGGAGGAAATCTCCCGTAACAATAGTCTAAAAAGCATTATTTCACAATGGGATGTTTTCTTCTCCCGGACAATTGGCTGGCGGCAATTTTATTTAACGTTTCTTCAATTTTTTTATCGGCCAGAAGCCGGCTATTACCGGCTAACAGAAACTTTGACACACACATACACACACACACAGCCCCATCCATCATGGCAGTGGATCAAAGATAATCAAAGTAAGGGCTTTTGCTTCACGTCCAACGGGTGCAGTGGACCATCGGCCAGCGGCACTCTCCTCTTCCTCTCTTCTTCCAACACTGTCTCTTTCTCTGTCTCTTTCGCTTCCCCTTCCTGGGCCTGTGTTCAGTGAAAGAGTAAATGTTGTCTGGTGTGGTGCAGGCAGCAGGAAGGCCCCTTGGGGCAGCCAGTCACACTTCAACAGCTCCTGTCACAAACCCTGCTCTCCCACTGCTCTTCGCTTCTCTCCCCTCCTCTCCCCTTCTCACCCCTTCTCACCTCTTCATTCCCCTGCTCTCCCTGTCCCATGCAACCTGTCTGTTCTGAGCAATTCCACAGTAAGAGGATGATTCTGAAACTCAGATTTTTCACTTTAAAATGTATGTCAAACAAAAAACAATGAGTTAAACAACAGAATGACGTCACAAACAGCACAAACCATAATTCTGTTTGATTTTGTTTGCAACTTTGCATCTGCACTGTTCTTCAAGTAAGTGTGTTTTTGTAAAATATTCTGTGAAAATTGTTAAAAGCCATACTTGTGCCTAGAGTTGTATGGTTTGTTTAACTTTGCAGTCATTCGTTTTTGTTTTGCGTACATTTTAATGTGAAAAATGTCTGCTTTGGCCCAAATCCCCTGGTGTTCGCCTCTCTCTTTCTGTATCTCTTCATTCTCTATGTCTTTTCACTCCGTGTCTTCTTCTTTCTTCTCTCTCCCTCCCTACCATACACTCTGCTAGCCCGACTCCTCTTCTCTCTGCCAGCCACTCCTCCTCTCCCCTTCTCTCTGTCAGCCACTCCTCCTCTCCTCTTCTCTCTGCCAGCCACTCCCCCTCTCCTCTTCTCTCTGCCAGCCACTCCTCCTCTCCTCTTCTCTCTGCCAGCCACTCCTCCTCTCCTCTTCTCTCTGTCAGCCCCTCCTCCTCTCCTCTTCTCTCTGTCAGCCCCTCCTTCTCTCTGTCAGCCACTCCTCCTCTCCTCTTCTCTCTGTCAGCCACTCCTCCTCTCCTCTTCTCTCTGTCAGCCCCTCCTCCTCTCCTCTTTTCTCTGCCAGCCACTCCTCCCCTCCTCTTCTCTCTGCCAGCCCCTCCTCCTCTCCTCTTCTCTCTGTCACCCCATCCTCCTCTTCTCTTCTCTCTGTCAGCCACTCCTCCTCTCCTCTTCTCTATGTCAGCCCCTCCTCCTCTCCTCTTTTCTCTGTCAGCCCCTCCTCCTCCTCTTTTCTCTGCCAGCCCCTCCTCCTCTCCCCTTCTCTCTGTCAGCCCCTCCTCCTCTTCTCTTTTCTCTGCCAGCCACTCCTCCTCTCCTCTTCTCTCTGTCAGCCCCTCCTCCTCTCCTCTTCTCTCTGTCAGCCCCTCCTCCTCTCCTCTTCTCTCTGTCAGCCCCTCCTCCTCTCCTCTTCGCTCTGTCAGCCCCTCCTCCTCTCCTCTTCTCTCTGTCAGCCACTCCTCCTCTCCTCTTCTCTCTGTCAGCCACTCCTCCTCTCCTCTTTTCTCTGCCAGCCCCTCCTCCTCTCCTCTTCTCTCTGTCAGCCCCTCCTCTCCTCTTCTCTCTGTCAGTCCCTCCTCCTCTCCTCTTTTCTCTGCCAGCCACTCCTCCCCTCCTCTTCTCTCTGCCAGCCCCTCCTCCTCTCCTCTTCTCTCTGTCACCCCATCCTCCTCTTCTCTTCTCTCTGTCAGCCACTCCTCCTCTCCTCTTCTCTATGTCAGCCCCTCCTCCTCTCCTCTTTTCTCTGTCAGCCCCTCCTCCTCCTCTTTTCTCTGCCAGCCCCTCCTCCTCTCCCCTTCTCTCTGTCAGCCCCTCCTCCTCTTCTCTTTTCTCTGCCAGCCACTCCTCCTCTCCTCTTCTCTCTGTCAGCCCCTCCTCCTCTCCTCTTCTCTCTGTCAGCCCCTCCTCCTCTCCTCTTCGCTCTGTCAGCCCCTCCTCCTCTCCTCTTCTCTCTGTCAGCCACTCCTCCTCTCCTCTTCTCTCTGTCAGCCACTCCTCCTCTCCTCTTTTCTCTGCCAGCCCCTCCTCCTCTCCTCTTCTCTCTGTCAGCCCCTCCTCTCCTCTTCTCTCTGTCAGTCCCTCCTCCTCTCCTCTTTTCTCTGCCAGCCACTCCTCCTCTCCTCTTCTCTCTGTCAGCCACTCCTCCTCTCCTCTCTGTCAGCCCCTCCTCCTCTCCTCTTTTCTCTGCCAGCCACTCCTCCTCTCCTCTTTTCTCTGCCAGGCCTTCCTCCTCTCCTCTTTTCTCTGCCAGCCAGGCCTTCCTCCTCTCCTCTTATCTGTGCCAGCCCCTCCTCCACTTCTCTCTGCCAACCCCTCCTCCCTTTCTTACTCCTCTTCTCCCAGCCCTTTAGTAAGTGGACATGGAGGTGTGTGTGTGTGTGTGTGTGTGTGTGTGTGTGTGTGTGTGTGTGTGTGTGTGTGTGTGTGTGTGTGTGTGTGTGTGTGTGTGTGTGTGTGTGTGTGTGTGTGTGTGTGTGTGTGTGTGTGTGTGTGTGTGACCAGACAGCACCTGCCGAACCCAGAACTCTAATCAGTCCCCAGAGGGTTGTGTGAGATGTGACTGTGGTGTCGCTTGCTCTGATAGCGGTAATAACCCCTCTCCACACACACACACACCTCTCTGAGTGTCTGCAGGCTCCAAACACGACACACACACTCCATGAGTGGTGAGAGCCCTTCTCTCCACCTTTTTAATATAGCCTACCTCTCCGCCTTTGATTTCTGCTAAATTGATTTTTGAACAGGCACATATGGAGCCTTTCATATTTGGTTATACAGGTCAGGAGAGGATTGAAGAGAGCTGTGGTTCAAATCAAATCAAATTTATTTGTCACATACACATGGTTAGCAGGTGTTAATGCAAGTGTAGCGAAATGCTTGTGCTTCTAGTTCCGACCATGCAGTAATATCTAACAAGTAATATAACCTAACAATTTCACAACAACTACCTTATACACACAAGTGTAAAGGAATGAATACGAATATGTAAATGAGTAAATGAAATATATAAATGAGTGATGGCCGAATGGCATAGGCAAGATGCAGTAGATGGTATAGAGTACAGTATATACATATGGGATGAGTAATGTAGGGTAAGTAAACATTATATAATATAAAGTGGCTAGTGATAAATTGATTACATCAATTTTCCCATTATTAAAGTGGCTGGAGTTGAGTCAGTATGTTGGCAGCAGCCACTCAATGTTAGTGATGGCTGTTTAACAGTCTGATGGCCTTGAGATAGAAGCTGTTTTTCAGTCTCTCGGTCCCCGCTTTGATGCACCTGTACTGACCTCGCCTTCTGGATGATAACGGGGTGAACAGGCAGTGGCTCGGGTGGTTGTTGTTCTTGATGATCTTTTTGGCCTTCCTGTGACATCGGGTGGTGTAGGTGTCCTGGAGGGCAGGTAGTTTGCACCCGGTGATGCGTTGTGCAGACCTCACTACCCTCTGGAGAGCCTTCCAGTTATGGGCGGAGCAGCTGCCGTACCAGGCGGTGATACAGCCCGACAGGATGCTCTCAATTGTGCATCTGTAAAAGTTTGTAAGTGTTTTTGGTGACGAGACAAATTTCTTCAGCCTCCTGAGGTTGAAGAGGCGCTGCTGCGCCTTCTTCACCACGCTGTCTGTGTGGGTGGACCATTTCAGTTTGTCTGTGATGTGTACCCCGAGGAAATTAAAACTCCACCCTCTCCATTACTGACCCATCAATGTAGATAGGGGGCTGCTCCCTCTGCTGTTTCCTGAAGTGCACGATCATCTCCTTTGTTTTGTTGACATTGAGTGTGATGTTATTTTCCTGACACCACACTCCGAGGGCCCTCACCTCCTCCCTGTAGGCCGTCTCGTCGTTGTTGGTAATCAAGCCTACCACTGTAGTGTCGTCTGCAAACTTGATGATTGAGTTGGATGCGTGCATGGCCATGCAGTCATGGGTGAACAGGGAGTACAAGAGAGAGCTGAGAATGCACCCTTGTGGGGACCCAGTGTTGAGGATCAGCGGGGTGGAGATGTTGTTACCTACCCTCACCACCTGGGGGCGGCCCGTCAGGAAGTCCAGGACCCAGTTGCACAGGGCGGGGTCGAGACCCAGGGTCTCGAGCTTAATGACGAGTTTGGAAGGTACTATTGGGTTAAGTGCTGAGCTGTAATCAATGAACAGCATTCTTACATAGGTATTCCTCTTGTCCAGATGGGACAGGGCAGTGTGCAGTGTGATGGCGATTGCGTCGTCTGTGGACCTATTGGGGCGGTAAGCAAATTGGAGTGGGTCTAGGGTGTCAGGTAGGGTGGAGGTGATATGGTCCTTGACTAGTCTCTCAAAGCACTTCATGATGACGGAAGTGAGTGCTACAGGGTGGTAGTCATTCAGCTTTGTTACCTTAGCTTTCTTGGGAACAGGAACAATGGTGGCCCTCTTGAATATATAGGCTTACCTAGCTGATGGATCAACTCTGCAAAAAGTACAATGGAGCTAGCTAGTGCTTTGCTACTAAATTCTAACCATGATGAATCTAAGCTACTGCTTGGTTAACCAGTAACGATCTTAATAGCGCTATGCTAATGATGATAAAGCCATAATGCATCTGGCTATGCTACATATTAATGTAAAAAATTGATTTAACTAGCACAATGCTAACTGTTTGGATCTCATCACGACCTGTGATAGATATAGAGCAAAATTATCGATGAGCTAACCATGACGTGGCTAATATAGTAATGTGCTAACGATGCTGACCCAGCCAGAGGTCACACTTAACATTGATCAGCACCTATAAACGGCAGCTGTGAAAATGGTGATTGATTTTAACTAGCAGTTGGTTAGCCATAATGGATCTGAACTAGCAGTTGGTTAACCATAATGGATCTGAACTAGCAGTTGGTTAGCCATAATGGATCTGACCTAGCATTGGTTAGCCATAATGCATCTGATCTAGCTGTTGGTTAGCCATAATGGATCTGAACTAGCTGTTGGTTAGCCATAATGGATCTGAACTAGCTGTTGGTTAGCCATAATGGATCTGGACTAGCTGTTGGTTAGCCATAATGCATCTGATCTAGCTGTTGGTTAGCCATAATGGATCTGGACTAGCAGTTGGTTAGCCATATTGGATCTGAACTAGCAGTTGGTTAGCCATAATGGATCTGAACTAGCAGTTGGTTAGCCATAATGGATCTGGACTAGCAGTTGGTTAGCCATAATGGATCTGAACTAGCAGTTGGTTAGCCATAATGGATCTGAACTAGCAGTTGGTTAGGCGTAATGGATCTGAACTAGCTGTTTGTTAGCCATAATGGATCTGAACTAGCTGTTGCTTAGCCATAATGGATCTGAACTAGCATTGGTTATCCATAATGGATCTGGACTAGCATTGGTTAGCCATAATGCATCTGATCTAGCTGTTGGTTAGCTATAATGGATCTGAACTAGCTGTTTGTTAGCCATAATGGATCTGAACTAGCAGTTGGTTAGCCATAATGGATCTGAACTTGCATTGGTTAGCCATAATGGATCTGAACTTGCATTGGTTAGACATAATGGATCTGACCTAGCATTGGTTAGCCATAATGGATCTGAACTTGCATTGGTTAGCCATAATGGATCTGAACTTGCATTGGTTAGCCATAATGGATCTTTACTTGCATTGGTTAACCATAATGGATCTGAACTAGCAGTTGGTTAGCCATAATGGATCTGACCTAGCATTGGTTAGCCATAATGCATCTGATCTAGCTGTTGGTTAGCCATAATGGATCTGAACTAGCAGTTGGTTAGCCATAATGGATCTGACCTAGCATTGGTTAGCCATAATGCATCTGATCTAGCTGTTGCTTAGCCATAATGGATCTGGACTAGCTGTTGGTTAGTCATAATGCATCTGATCTAGCTGTTGGTTAGCCATAATGGATCTGGACTAGCTGTTGGTTAGCCATAATGGATCTGGACTAGCATTGGTTAGCCATAATGGATCTGGACTAGCTGTTGGTTAGCCATAATGCATCTGATCTAGCTGTTGGTTAGCCATAATGGATCTGGACTAGCTGTTTGTTAGCCATAATGGATCTGAACTAGCAGTTGGTTAGCCATAATGGATCTGAACTAGCATTGGTTAGGCATAATGCATCTGATCTAGCATTGGTTAGCCATAATGGATCGGAACTAGCATTGGTTAGCCATAATGGATCTGGACAAGCAGTTGGTTAGCCATAATGGATCTGAACTAGCAGTTGGTTAGCCATAATGGATCTGAACTAGCAGTTGGTTAGCCATAATGGATCTGAACTAGTGTTGGTTAGCCATATTGGATCTGAACTAGCAGTTGGTTAGCCACAATGGATCTGAACTAGCAGTTGGTTAGCCACAATGGATCTGAACTAGCTGTTGGTTAGCCACAATGGATCTGAACTAGCAGTTGTTTAGCCATACTGGGTCTGAACTAGCATTGGTTAGCCATAATGGAACGGAACTATCATTGGTTAGCCATAATGGATCTGAACTAGCGTTTGTTAGCCATAATGGATCTGAACTAGCGTTGGTTAGCCATAATGGATCTGAACTAGCTGTTGATTAGCCATAATGGATCTGATCTAGCAGTTGGTTAGCCATAATGGATCTGAACTAGTGTTGGTTAGCCATATTGGATCTGAACTAGCTGTTGGTAAGCCATAATGGATCTGAACTAGCAGTTGGTTAGCCATAATGGATCTGAACTAGCAGTTGGTTAGCCATAATGGATCTGAACTAGTGTTGGTTAGCCATATTGGATCTGAACTAGCAGTTGGTTAGCCACAATGGATCTGAACTAGCTGTTGGTTAGCCACAATGGATCTGAACTAGCAGTTGGTTAGCCATAATGGATCTGAACTAGCAGTTGGTTAGCCATAATGGATCTGAACTAGCATTGGTTAGCCATAATGGATCTGAACAAGCATTGGTTAGCCATAATGGATCTGAACTAGCATTGGTTAGCCATAATGGATCTGGACTAGCATTGGTTATCCATAATGGACCTGAACTAGCATTGGTTAGCCATAATGGATCTGACCTACCAAAAGTGATAAACCAGAAAGAAAGGTTTTTCAAAGAGATTTTGAGACAATAGTTTTTGCTACCAGTGGCTGGTCCTGAAATCATATTTTATCATTAACAGCACTGTAGCAGTTTGTGAATATATTCCAGTTAGCACTTTGCTAAATAGCTTATAAATGTGCAGTTGTAATGGAATTATTTTTGCCAAATGTAGAAGCAATTTTTTTAAGTACCAGTCTTCTCCTTCCTCTGAATTCCCCATTGCACACACACACACACACACACACACACACACACACACACACACACACACACACACACACACACACACACACACACACACACACACACTCTCTCAGACAAACCCACCGACACACACACACACACACACTCTCAGACAAACCCACCGACACACACACTCTCAGGGAAATACACCCACACAAACACTCTCAGTCGAAAAAACACTCAATTCCCCTCAACATGACACTTCACTGATCTCCACTTCAGAACGAAGCTTGCGGCACATGCCCTATATTTACGGCGGACTCTGGGAAATATACTGCCATCTGTCAAAAAAAGAGAAAGGGAGAGAGAGAAAGAGAGAGAGAGGAAAGAGAGGAATTGGGTGGGGGGGAAGAGAGAGAGAAAAACGGAACACCAAGGTTAAATTACTTCCTATAGGGGCTACTCTGTCCTCCATGAGAAATTGGCCTTGTTTCACACCTACACACACAAATGTGCACGTACGTACGCACACGTGTGTGTGTGGGTGTGGGTGTGGGTGTGGGTGTGGGTGTGGGTGTGTGTGTGTGTGTGTGTGTGTGGGTGTGGGTGTGGGTGTGGGTGTGGGTGTGGGTGTGGGTGTGGGTGTGTGTGTGTTAGGGTTGGCCGATATTTGGGGAGAACTCGTATACCACATGCTACTCCAAATGTTGTGATGTCTGATATGATGATTTTGTGCTGTTAATGACTGAATCATTCCAGACTGTGCCATTGTTGTTGTTTTTTTACGATATTATAGTCGCATTGTCATTAAATAATGTTCGTATGGCAAAAAAACAAGACTTTATTTCAACTTCATGTTGAACATATTGATACAGCTTGAGTCTTGATTTGTAGAGGTAAAATAGAGTATCGTCTGGCCCTTCATGATATATCATCAATGTCAAATATCCTGAAATCCTATATTATAATATCATATATTGGTCCTGTGTGTGTGTGTGTGTGTGTGTGTGTGTGTGTGTGTGTGTGTGGGTGTGGGGGTGGGGGTGGGGGTGTGGGTGTGGGTGTGGGTGTGGGTGTGGTGTGTGTTAGAGGTCGACCGATTATGATTTTTCAACGCCGATACCGATACCGATTATTGGAGGACAAAAAAAGCCGATACCGATTAATCGGCTGATTTATAAAAAATAAAAAAATGTTTTATATATATATATTTAAATCATACACACACACACATTTTTGTAATAGTTACAATTGCAACAATACTGAATGAACAATGAACACTTTTATTTTAACTTAATATAATACATGAATACACACACACACACACACACACACACAGCTCTGAAGTGACAATGATACTGAAGAGTCTGCTTAGGAGACAAATACTCTCAACTGTTTGAATAAAAATAGAGTTTAAGTTACCTGTGATGAATGTTGAAAACAAAAACTGTCATTTCTATATGCAGGAAATCCTATTTTAATAATGGGCATGGTAAGAATTGACGACCAAAGTGCGAGTCATAATTCCCATGAACCTAGCAAAATCTGAAAAGCAGTTCCTTCATTAATTCCATAGGATATTTTTAGATTCACTTAAAATAAGGTCTGTGTTTCGTGTAGGCTTACACCACCTTGCCAATTTTATAACTGTAGATATCCATAGGACAAGGTAACTCTGATCAATATTGGCTAAATATAAGCGAAGATCATTTTTATGTGGATTTATGAAAATATGTTGACAAACGTTACCTTATCCTAGTGAGATTTACACGGGTATCAAAACGTCAAGGCGGTTTAAGCCTGCACGAAACTCAGACCTTATTTGAAGTAGATCAAGACATTCTCTATGGAAGACATGAACGGTAAAATAACGAAGAAGCCCCTTTCAAGTTCAGCCGCAAGTTATTACAGGAATTATAACGCGTCGACTATTTCTCTCTAAACCATATACCTTTGACTAATCCGGAAACTATCACCTCGAAAACAAAACGTTTATTACGTTCCGTATTGTATCTAACGGGTGGCATCCATGAGTCTAAATATTCCTGTTACATTGCACAACCTTCAATGTTATGTCATAATTACGTAAAATTCTGGCAAATTAGTTCGCAAAGAGCCAGGCGGCCCAAACTGTTGCATATACCCTGACTCTGCGTGCAATGAACGCAAGAGAAATGACACAACTTCACCTGGTTAATATTGCCTGCTAATCTGGATTTCTTTTAGCTAAATATGCAGGTTTAAAAATATATACTTCTGTGTATTGATTTTAAGAAAGGCATTGATGTTTATGGTTAAGTACACATTGGAGCAATGACAGTCATTGATTGATTGTTTTTTATAAGATAAGTTTAATGCTAGCTAGCAATTTACCATAGCTTACTGCATTCGCGGCACAGGCAGGCTCCTCGTGGAGTGCAATGTAATCAGTGTTAGAGCATTGGACTAGTTAACTGTAAGGTTGCAAGATTGGATTGGAGCTGCCCCTGAACGAGGCAGAACGTTCCTAGGCCGTCATTGAAAATAAGAATGTGTTCTTAACTGACTTGCCTAGTTAAATAAAGGTGAAAAAAAAAAAAAAAAAAAACGATTGTTATGAAAACTTGAAATCGGCCCCGATTAATTGGCCATTCCGATTAATCGGTCGACCTCTAGTGTGTGTGTGTGTGAATAGTGCAGTAGCAGTGGAATGAGGAGAGCAGAGAAGAGCAAGAAGGAGAAAAGACCAGACATCACTGCAGTCATTTTCTGACAATCTTTCCAGCCAGGCGAGTCAGCCCAATCATCTAGCTATCAGTGTGAGACTGAAAGAGAGAATTGATAACTATCATTACAGTTGAAGGGAAACAGAAATGAAAGGACATGATCTTTCCTGTGAGGGGTACTAGAGATGGGTCAGCTTCGGCAGGGGGGTAACGAGCAGTCTGACATTTTGTGCAAAATGTTATGTTGCTCAGATCCAATGATTTCAGTGATAGACCTAGTTTCTGAAAGCATGGCAGCCGTATCATTATGTTAGTTTAAGTCTGTGTGTGATCTCTGGCTCCAAGAAAGCAATTTTTGTTTGGAATATTTCACTAAGACATTTATTTAGAGCTGTTGGTGTAACGGATGTGAAATGGCTAGCTAGTTAGCGGGTACGCGCTAGTAGCGTTTCAATCAGTTACGTCACTTGCTCTGAAACCTAGAAGTAGTGTTGCACCTTGCTCTGCAAGGGCCGCGGCTTTTGTGGAGCGATGGGTAACGACGCTTCGTGGGTGTCAGTTGTTGATGTGTGCAGAGGGTCCCTGGTTCGCGCCCGTGTCGGGGCGAGGGGACGGTACTAAAGTTATACTGTTACATTGGCAAAAATTTACCTGAAATAGCCAAACTTTGGTACTAGGAAATGAGAGCTGAAAGAGTGCTTAGCTTTAGCTTGAGTAGGCCAGCCTGTTCATTCAAAACACTGGAACCGTATGTTAGTGTTGGGCTAGCACCTCACGTTAGCATTTTGGGCCATAGCATTAGCATACACTGTCATACAGTACATCCTCCAGCCACCCATGTCATAGACTGTTCCCTCTACTACCGCACGGCAAGCGGTACTGAAGCGCTAAGTCTGGGACCAAAAGGTTCCTGAACAGCGTCTACCCACAAACCATAAGACTGCTAAATAGTTAACCAAATAGGTACCCAGATTATCTTCATTGACGCTTTTTGCCCTAACTCTTTTTGACTCGGTACACACACTTACAACACATACTAACACTGACACTCCAACGCACACACACACACACACACACACACACACACACACACACACACACACACACACACACACACACACACACACACACACACACACACACACACACACACACACACACACACACACACACACACTCACTCACACATAACACATACACGAAGGCACACTGTCGCTCACCCACACTTCCACACTCACCACATACGCTGCAGCTACTGTCTATTATCTATCCTGTTGCCTAGTCACTTTACCCCTACCTTCATGTACTGTACATATCTACCTCAATTACCTCATACCCCTGCCCCATACATCGACTCGGTACTGGTACTGCACTGGTACCGCGTGTCAAGCTATCATTGCTCATTGTGTATTTATTCTGCATGTTACTATTTTTTTATTCTCTTCTTATTCCTATTATTTTGTTATTATTCCTATTATTACTGTTATTCTTATTATATTCAATTTTTTATTTTATTCTGCGTTGTTGGGAAGGGCCCGTAAGTAAGTATTTCACTGTTAGTCTGTACCTGTTGTTTATGAAGTATGTGACAATTACAATGATATTTGATTTAAATCTCACTCTAGCTAGCCTCATCACTCTGAAGGGCTCAGTATGTCATCACTACTGTGCTTCAGCTTTTTCACAGACACTTTCAAGCAAAGGACAGCTCATCTTTTATTCCATCATCCCTCTCTCTTTTTCCCTGTCTCTTAGCGCCTTTTCCCGCCCTCAGTATGTCTCTCCCCCGCTCGTTTGTCAAAGCAGGATAATTGAATGTGTAAACTTGAGTGAGCAGCTTCAGGAAGAAGACGGATGATGTGCTGTTGATGGTCCACTTAAACGTTTATATTTTCCGCAGATTTGTGACTTAATGTGTCTCGCTGGGCCAGTGGCACAGATTAAAATGTCCACTCAGTGGATTTGAGAAATATCCAGGGGTCTCATCATTATTTACACAGCGTCACGCAATCTTGGCAGGGATTCAATGACATGTCATTTGAGTGTGTGTCAAGTTAGTGTAGATTTTGCCCTTTCGTGCTTCAAATTAGATATTTGAATAATTGAATGAAGATGAGCGACCTTCAGCTCCAGAGCAGGGTGTGTGTGTCGTGTGTATGTCACAGAGTTGGGAACAGCGACAGTGTCACGAACTTTCACCTGTTGGCTAGTGATGATTCAGATTTACGGGAAAGAGGCGCGACTCAGCAAACAACCGAGCAGCCAAGTCACCTTCAGGGAGCGGCGCAGGAACACATACGCTTCGCTCTCTCACACCCACATGCAGGCAGTCCTTCTAGCCATTGGCTCATTCATCGGTTTATTTATTTGCATTTGGTTTTAAGAGAGTTTGAACCTCCAAGGTCCCTCTTTCTACCCGCCCATCCCAGCCTCAGCCCCCACCCTACCCATCTTCTTTTAAATTTAAGGGGCTTTATTGGCATGGGAAACATATGTTTACATTGCCAAAGCAAGTGAAATACATAATAAACAAAAGTTAAATAAAGAATAAAAAAATAATAGTGAACATTATACTCACAAAAGTCATATTATGTCTATATACAGTGTTGTAATGAAGTACAAAAAGGAAAATAAATAAACATAAGTATAGGTTGTATTTATAATGGTGTTTGTTCTTCACTGGTTGCCATTTTCTTGTGGCAACAGGTCACAAATATTGCTGCTGTGATGCACACTGTGGTATTTCACCCAATAGATATGGGAGTTCATCAAAAATGGATTCTTTGTGGGTTTGTGTAATCTGAGGGAAATATGTGTCTTTAATATGGTCATACATTTGGTAGGAGGTTAGAAAGTGCACCTCAGTTTCCACCTCATTTTGTGGGCAGTGTGCACTAGAGGTCGACCAACTATGATTTTTCAACGCCAATGCCGATACCAATTATTGGAGGACCAAAAAAAAACTATGCCGATTAATCGGCCGATTTTTATATATATATATACAGTATATTTGTAAAAATTACAATTACAACAATACTGAATGAACAATGAACACTTTTATTTTAACTTAATATAATACTTAAACAAAATCAATTTAGTCTCAAATAAATAATGAAACATGTTCAATTTGGTTTAAATAATGCAAAAACACAGTGTTGGAGAAGAAAGTAAAAGTGCAATATGTGCCATGTAAAGAAAGCTAACGTTTAAGTTCCTTGCTCAGAACATGAGAACATATGAAAGCTGGTGGTTCCTTTTAACATGAGTCTTCAATATTCCCAGTTAAGAAGTTTTAGGTTGTAGTGATTATAGGAATTATAGGACTATTTCTCTCTGTACCATCTGTATTTCATATACCTTTGACTATTGGATGTTCTTATAGGCACTTCAGTATTGCCAGTGTAACGGCTTTCTTCCAGGGGTGAAGGAGAGGACCAAAGTGCAGCGCGGCTAGTGTTCAACATGTTTAATAAAGAACAAGTGAAACACTACAAACAACATACAAAATAACAAATGTGAAAAAACCGAGACAGACCTATCTGGTGCAGACAAACACAGAGACAGGAAACAATCACCCACAAAATCCCAACACAAAACAAGCCTCCTATATATGATTCTCAATCAGGGACAACGATTACCAGCTGCCTCTGATTGAGAACCATATTAGGCTGGACACAGAAACAGACAAACTAGACACACAACATAGAATTCCCACCCAGCTCACGTCCTGACCAACACTAAACAAGCAAAACACATAATAACTCTGGTCAGGACGTTACAGTACCCCCCCTCCTGAGGTGCGGACTCCGAACGCACCCCTACAACTCAAGAGGAGGGTCTGGGTGGGCATCTGTCCGCGGTGGCGGCTCCGGCGCAGGACGAGGACACCACTCCACCACTGTCTTTGTCCCCCTCCTTAGCGTCCTTTGAGTGGCGACCCTCGCCCACGACCTTGGCCTAAGAATCCTCCCCAAGGCCCACACATGATTTAGGAGGTAGCTCAGGACAGAGAGGTAGCTCAGGACAGAGAGGTAGCTCAGGACAGAGAGGTAGCTCAGGACAGAGGGGTAGCTCAGGACAGAGGGGCAACTCCGGACAGAGGGGCAACTCCGGACTAATGGCAGCTCCGGACTGAATGGCAGCTCCGGACTGAGTGGCAGCTCCGGACTGAGTGGCAGCTCCGGACTGAGTGGCAGCTCCGGACTGAGTGGCAGCTCATGACTGTAGGGCAGCTCATGACTGGAGGGCAGCTCATGACTGGAGGGCAGCTCATGACTGGAGGGCAGCTCATGACTGGAAGGCAGCTCATGACTGGAGGGCAGCTCATGACTGGAGTGTAGCTCATGACTTGGTAGGCAGCTCATGACTGGCTCGCAGCTCATGACTTGGAAGGTTTAGCTCATGACTGTAGGGCAGCTCATGACTGGAGGGTAGCTCCTGACTTGCTGGCGGCTCTGGCAGCTCCTGACTGGCTGACGGCTCTGGCAGCTCCTGACTGGCTGGCGGCTCTGGCAGCTCCTGACTGGCTGGCGGCTCTGGCAGCTCCTGACTGGCTGGCGGCTCTGGCAGCTCCTGACTGGCTGGCGGCTCTGGCAGCTCCTGACTGGCTGGCGGCTCTGGCAGCTCCTGACTGGCTGGCGGCTCTGGCAGCTCCTGACTGGCTGGCGGCTCTGGCAGCTCCTGACTGGCTGGCGACTCTGGCAGCTCCTTACTGGCTGGCGGCTCTGGCAGCTCCTGACTGGCTGGCGGCTCTGGCAGCTCCTGACTGGCTGGCGGCTCTGGCAGCTCCTGACTGGCTGGCGGCTCTGGCAGCTCCTGACTGACGGACGGCTCTAGCGGCTCCTGACTGACGGACGGCTCTAATGGCTCGGGACAGACGGGCGGCTCTAATGGCTCGGGACAGACGGGCGGCTCAGATGGCGCTGGGCAGACGGATGGCTCAGATGGCGCTGGGCAGACGGATGGCTCAGATGGGGCTGGGCAGACGGATGGCTCAGATGGCGCCGGGCAGACGAATGGCTCAGATGGCGCTGGGCCGACGGATGGCTCAGATGGCGCTGGGCCGACGGATGGCTCAGACGGCGCTGGGCAGACAGATGGCTCAGACGGCGCTGGGCAGACAGATGGTTCAGACGGCGCTGGGCAGACAGATGGCTCAGACGGCGCTGGGCAGACAGATGGCTCAGACGGCGCTGGGCAGACGAGCAGTGCAGGCAGCTCAGACGGCGCTGGGCAGACGAGCAGTGCAGCCAGCTCAGTAGGCCTGGTGCGTGGTGCCGGAACTGGTGGTACCGGACTGGAGACACGCACCTTAAGGCTAGTGCGGGGAGCAGGAACAGGGCACACTGGTTTCTCAAAGCGCACTATAGGCCTGGTGCGTGGTGCCGGAACTGGTGGTACCGGACTGGAGACACGCACCTTAAGGCTAGTGCGGGGAGCAGGAACAGGGCACACTGGTTTCTCAAAGCGCACTATAGGCCTGGTGCGTGGTGCCGGAACTGGAGGCACTGGGCTGGAGACACGCACCACAGGGAGAGTGCGTGGAGGAGGAACAGGGCTCTGGAGACGCACTGGAAGCCTGGTGCGTGGTGTCGGCACTGATGGTACTGGGCTGGGGCCACGCACCATAAGGCGAGTGCGGGGTGCTGGAACTGGAGGTACTGGGCTGGGGCGGGAAGGTGGCGCCGGATATACCGGACCGTGCTGGCGTACTGGCTCCCTTGAGCACTGAGCCTGCCCAACCTTACCTGGTTGAATGCTCCCCGTAGCCCGTCCAGTGCGGGGAGGTGGAATAACCCGCACTGGGCTGTGTAGGCGAACCGGGGACACCATTCGTAAGGCTGGTGCCATGTACACCGGCCCGAGGAGGCGTACTGGAGGCCAGATATGTTGAGCCGGCTTCATGGCACTTGGCTCAATGCTCATTCTAGCCCGCCCAGTGCGGGGAGGTGGAATAACCCGCACCGGGCTATGCACACGTACAGGAGACACCGTGCGCTCTTCCGCATAACACGGTGTCTGCCCGTACTCCCGCACTCCACGGTAAGCATGGGAAGTGGGCGCAGGTTTCCTACCTGCCCTCGCCACACTACCCTTTAGCCTCCCCCCAAGAAATGTTTGGGTGAGCCTCTCGGGTTTCCAGCCGCTCTGCCTTGCAAGCGCCTCATAATGCCGCCTCTCCGCTTTTGATGCCTCCAGCTCCGCTTTGGGGCGGCGACACTCCTCTGGCTCTGCCCAGGGTCCTTCTCCGTCTAGAATCTCCTCCCATGTCCATTCCTCCTTGTACCACTGCTGCTGTTGCTGTGCCCGTTTCCACGCTGCTTGGTCCGGGTTTGGTGGGTGATTCTGTAACGGCTTTCTTCCAGGGGTGAAGGAGAGGACCAAATGTTTAATAAAGAACAAGGGAAACACTACAAACAACATACAAAATAACAAATGTGAAAAAACCGAGACAGACCTATCTGGTGCAGACAGACACAGAGACAGAAAACAATCACCCACAAAATCCCAACACAAAACAAGCCTCCTATATATGATTCTCAATCAGGGACAACGATTACCAGCTGCCTCTGATTGAGAACCATATTAGGCTGGACACAGAAACAGACAAACTAGACACACAACATAGAATTCCCACCCAGCTCACGTCCTGACCAACACTAAACAAGCAAAACACATAATAACTCTGGTCAGGACGTTACAGCCAGCCTAATCTCGAGAGTCGATAGGCTTGAAGTCATAAACAGCGCTGTGCTTCAAGCATTGCTAAGAGCTGCTGGCAAACGCAGTAAAGTGCTGTCTGAATGAATGACTACGAGCCTGCTGCTGCCTACCACCGCTCAGTCAGACTGCTCTATCAAATATCAAATCATATACTTAATTATAATATAATAAACACACAAAAATACGAGCCTTTGGTTATTAATATGGTCAAATCCGGAAACTCTCATTTAGAAAACAAAACGTTTATTCTTTCAGTGAAATACGGAACTGTTCCTTATTTTATCAAACGGGTGGCAACCCTAAGTGTAAATAATGCTGTTACATTGCACAACCTTCAATGTTATGTCATAATTATGTATAAATCTGTCAAATTAATTACGGTTTTGTTAGGAAGAAATGGTCTTCACACAGTTCGCAACGAGCCAGGCGAAGCAAACTGCTGCATATACCCTGACTCTGCTTGCACTGAACGCAAGAGAAGTGACACAATTTCCCTAGTTAATATTGCCTGCTAACATTAATTTATTTTAATTACATATGCAGGTTTAAAAAATATATACATGTGTATTGTTTCTAAGAAAGGCATTGATGTTTATGGTTAGGTACATTTGTACAACAATTGTGCTTTTTTCGCGAATGCGTTTTTGTGTAAATTATCACCCGTTTGGCAAAGTTGAAGTAGGCTGTGATTCGATGATAAATTAACAGGCACCGGATTGATTATATGCAACGCAGAACAAGCTAGTTAACCTAGTAATATCATCAACCATGTGTAGTTAACTAATGATTATGTGAAGATTGATTGTTTTTTATAAGATAAGTTTAATGCTAGCTAGCAACATACCTTGGCTCCTTGCAGCCATAAGGTCCTTTTGATGCTGCACTCGCATAACAGGTGGTCAGCCTGCCACGCAGTCTCCTCGTGGATTGCAATGTAATCGGCCATAATCGGCGTCCAAAAAGGCCGATTACCAATTGTTATGAAAATTTGAAATCGGCCCTAATTAATCGGCCATAGCCTGTCTTCTCTTGAGAGCCAGGTCTGCCTTCTCAATAGCAAGGCTATGCTCACTGAGTCTGTACATATTCAAAGCTTTCCTTAATTTTGGGTCACAGTGGTCAGGTTTTCTGCCACTGTGTACTCTCTGTTTAGGGCCAAATAGCATTCTAGTTTGCTCTGTGTTCCAATGTGTCTCTCTCTCTGCCTCAATCTCTCTCCTTTCCCCTCTCTATCTCTCTCCATTCCCTCTCCCTCTCGCTCCATGTATTCATTAAGCTCAAAGCTACAGTATTTGTTCGTATCTCACTGACCTCATTAACATTTCACGGCCCCGCTAAAGCATACAGCCCCCGGTTACCAAGGGCCACCTCTCGGCAACCAGCAGTCAGCTGCAGAACACTGCAGACCAGAGACAGAGACAGAGACAGAGTCAGAGTCAGAGTCAGAGACAGAGTCAGAGTCAGAGTCAGAGTCAGAGACAGAGACAGTCAGGAGATCAACCCTTCCTCTTCTCTTCCTCACCCAGAGCTCATATCTGTCTTGTCCCATTGTTTTTTTCCTGCTAGGTATTCCCTTGGATATTTATTATGTATTTGATTCTCTGTCTGCTGACGCCTTCTTCACCTTCATCTGTCCCTTCTTCCCTTCTTATTTATGCTCAAGTACCATACATTCTCCATCTCTCCCTCCTGCACAGTCTCTCCCTCTTGCCCTTTCTCTCTCTCCCCCAGCATGCTTAGCTCTGATAATAGAAGTGGTACAGTAGCATCAACCAAGCTGCTTGCTACCTCTAGCCTGTCCTCGGCCTGATTGCCTTACTGCTAAGCCACAACGTAGAACCCCTGCGTCAGCTAACCATCTCTGACAGCCTCCTCTGACAATCTCATAATAGAGGTTGAGAACGGCGGCTGGCAGAGGAGTAGTGCATGTTTGATTTTATTTAGCAGCTCAGCTAGCTTGGGGGACCTGTAATGCCTGATTGTAGCCCAGGCGGAGTGAGCGTCGGTTGGGTTAAGCAGAGAGGGCACTACACTTGTGGTGGAGGATGGATGATGGAGGATTCACTTGGGTTTGGTAGGTAAGAGCAGGAGAGGGATGGCAAATTTGTGCAATTGACAATTTCTTAGCAGGGTTTTGTGGAATCTAATTTGTTTACGGGGACGTTCAGAGTGGTGAGTTGGGAACTGAGGTGACTCCCTCTCATCCTCCCCTCATCTCTGTCACACACTTTCCTCTCTTCACTCCCTCTCGCTCTCTTTTCTCTTCCCTTCCCCTTCATTTCTCCCTCCATCTTCCTCTCTCACTTCTGCTTTCATCTCTTCATTCCTCTCTCACTTTCCTGTCATGTCTTTCTTTTTCTCCCCCCCCCTCCCCTCCCCCTCTCCCCCTTTCTCCCCTCCCCCTCTCCCCCTTTCTCCCCTCCCCCTCTCCCCCTTTCTCCCCTCCCCTCTCCCCTCGCCTCCCCCTCTCACCTCCTGCCCTCCCCTCCCCCTCTCCCCTCCTCTACTCTCTCTGTTAGTGAAGTTCATCTCAGCCCAGCGAGACACTCAACCAGAGCCATTCTATTGATACTTCAACACGCCTCATGACTGCATTTAGATGGAAGGAGGTAAGAGAACAAGGAAAGCAGAGGTGTACTCTCAGCAGAGGGAGAGAGGGAGAGAGGGAGAGAGGGATGACTCGTAGGAGTATGAGCCGGTGTTAAAAATAAAAACTCCTGTGGAGTCTCAGCTGATGGGGATAGATTAGAACCAGGCGACTGGAGGGAGCATATAAATTAGATATTTAAGAAACATGAAAAATTGTGCCCAAATTGTAGCAAACAGCCGGCGGCTGGCCCCGTGTTCTCCATTCAAAGCGGCTTGTGGTTCCAATCCATTGTGGAGCGTCTCTGTACAGAGGGAGTCCAGGACCGGGCAGGGTGTGATAAGAACCAGCCGTTAAGAACCAGCCGTGACCTCTCACCTCTCGGCTCCTCTGATCTGGGCCCTAGCAAAATGAGATTTTGTGTGAGAGAGAAAGAGAGAGAGAGAGGGTAATCTATTGCTTTCTGGTTTTTGTGTGTGTGGGCAGGGTAGTGTTTCTCTGTGTGTGTGGGCAGGGTAGTGTTTCTGTGTGTGTGGGCAGGGTAGTGTTTCTGTGTGTGTGGGCAGGGTAGTGTTTCTGTGTGTGTGGGCAGGGTAGTGTTTCTGTGTGTGTGGGCAGGGTAGTGTTTCTGTGTGTGTGGGCAGGGTAGTGTTTCTGTGTGTGTGGGCAGGGTAGTGTTTCTGTGTGTGTGGGCAGGGTCGTGTTTCTGTGTGTTTGGGCAGGGTAGTGTTTCTGTGTGTGTGGGCAGGGTAGTGTTTCTGTGTGTTTGGGCAGGGTAGTGTTTCTGTGTGTGTGGGAAGGGTAGTGTTTCTGTGTGTGTGGGAAGGGTAGTGTTTCTGTGTGTGTGGGCAGGGTAGTGTTTCTGTGCTCTCCTATTGGTGTCAGTGTTGTGTAATGCTCTGCTAATTGCTATGTGTAATGTTTGACATGGAACATCATCATCCTCATCTATTCCTGATGACTAACTGAGTAGGCCTGTTTGATCACGTGCCAAACCTGATCACAAATCCATCGATGTAGTTTGCAGATCATCACATCGAAGTAAAACATCTCTCCTCCTTGTTGAACCAGTCATTTAACTAGAGTTTCCCTGAGGATTTGGTAGAACATGAGTGACAGACAGACACCGCCGGGCCGGGCCCTGTTTAAAATGCTCAGTCAAGCCGTGGTACGGCAGAGAGAGAGGAGTCACGAAACATGAATGCATTAGCACTGTGGACCCATACATTATGCAGAGGCTGAACTGCGACTGAAGACTCAAGACACAGAGAGGGAGTGAGAGGAAAGGACAGTGAAAGGAAAGGACAGTGAGAGGAAAGGACAGTGAGAGGAAAGGACAGTGAGAGGAAAGGACATTGAGAGGAAAGGACAGTGAGAGGAAAGGACAGTGAAAGGAAAGGACAGTGAGAGGAAAGGACAGTGAGAGGAAAGGACAGTGAAAGGAAAGGACATTGAGAGGAAAGGACAGTGAGAGGAAAGGACAGTGAGAGGAAAGGACAGTGAGAGGAAAGGACAGTGACAGGAAAGGACAGTGAGAGGAAAGGACAGTGAGAGGAAAGGACAGTGAAAGGAAAGGACAGTGACAGGAAAGGACAGTGAAAGGAAAGGACATTGAGAGGAAAGGACAGTGAAAGGAAAGGACAGTGAGAGGAAAGGACAGTGAGAGGAAAGGACATTGAGAGGAAAGGTCAGTGAGAGGAAAGGACAGTGACAGGAAAGGACAGTGAAAGGAAAGGACAGTGAAAGGAAAGGACAGTGAGAGGAAAGGACAGTGAGAGGAAAGGACAGTGAGAGGAAAGGACAGTGAGAGGAAAGGACATTGAGAGGAAAGGACATTGAGAGGAAAGGACAGTGAGAGGAAAGGACAGTGAGAGGAAAGGACAGTGAAAGGAAAGGACAGTGAGAGGAAAGGACAGTGAGAGGAAAGGACAGTGAGAGGAAAGGACAATGAGAGGAAAGGACAGTGAAAGGAAAGGACAGTGAAAGGAAAGGACAGTGAGAGGAAAGGACAGTGAGAGGAAATGACATTGAGAGGAAAGGACAGTGAGAGGAAAGGGCAGTGAGAGGAAAGGACAGTGAGAGGAAAGGACAGTGAGAGGAAAGGACAGTGAAAGGAAAGGACATTGAGAGGAAAGGACAGTGAGAGGAAAGGACAGTGACAGGAAAGGACAGTGAGAGGAAAGGACAGTGAGAGGAAAGGACAGTGAGAGGAAAGGACAGTGAGAGGAAAGGACAGTGAAAGGAAAGGACATTGAGAGGAAAGGACAGTGAAAGGAAAGGACAGTGAGAGGAAAGGACAGTGAGAGGAAAGGACATTGAGAGGAAAGGACAGTGAGAGGAAAGGACAGTGAGAGGAAAGGACAGTGAAAGGAAAGGACAGTGACAGGAAAGGACAGTGAAAGGAAAGGACATTGAGAGGAAAGGACAGTGAGAGGAAAGGACAGTGAGAGGAAAGGACATTGAGAGGAAAGGACAGTGAGAGGAAAGGACAGTGAGAGGAAAGGACAGTGAGAGGAAAGGACAGTGAGAGGAAAGGACATTGAGAGGAAAGGACAGTGAGAGGAAAGGACAGTGAGAGGAAAGGACATTGAGAGGAAAGGACAGTGAGAGGAATCAGGCATGTTGAAGTCAGCTGCACAGTCCAGTGTGATGAGGGAGGGGTGTAAGTTAGTATGTGTTTATTTATTTATTTTTATTTCAACTGTAAGTTAGTGTGTTTTAGAGTATGTGTGTAAGTTAGTGTGTGTAAGTTAGTATGCTGCCATTCATTTAGTCTATACTTAACTCTATTATCTGAATAGAAGGTCACCTCATCTTGTATACTAATAGGGGAATGGATGGAGGGCAATGGAGGGTACTTCAGCGTTCCCTGGTTTACACAAGCTAATGCTGATAAGCTGACTCTCTTCCTTATTCATGACCTCAAGAAAGTTCTGAGCAACAACCAATCAAGATGGTCTAAGCATGGTTATTTACGTGTGTGTGTGAGGGGGGTTGATAAATATAGTTGTGTGTGTGTGTGTGTGTGTGTGTGTGTGTGTGTGTGTGTGTGTGTGTGTGTGTGTGTGTGTGTGTGTGTGTGTGTGTGTGTTTGTGGTCTGGTCTGTGTGACTGGGAGACATGTGCTGTGTGGACATTGACCAATGCAGTGGACAGAATAGCAATGGTAGGATGGCTGGGTCACAGAGGGTCTTTGAGGTGTGTGTGTGTGTGTGTGTGTGTGTGTGTGTGTGTGTGTGTGTGTGTGTGTGTGTGTGTGTGTGTGTGTGTGTGTGTGTGTGTGTGTGTGTGTGTGTGTGTGTGTGTGATGTATGCAGTGTGGCCATTCATGAATGGCGGCGCTGGAATGGACGTTGTGTCTATCTGTGTGTCTGGGTGGTGGAGGGGGGGTCGAAGCTAAGCTATGCGACATGGACATCTGCCAGCGTGCAGCTGGCAACACCTGTCCGTCATGTGTCAACCAAACGGAACCCTCCTCGGCCCCTCAAAGCTCCTATTCTCAGTCCGTGAGACGTGGGAATCTCTAGATGTCCCCTTCTTTTGTTACATAACCGCTGCAGCCCCGGAGTAGCTTCCCAAACTCTCCGATCAGTAGGAAGACACTAGGGGGCATAGGTCAGCTGAGGGACTACAGACCAAAACAAAACAGACAACTAGAATAGAGAGAGAATATATGGATTGGACTCTGAAGTAGGTTTGAGGACAGATCTACAATTGACTAGAACTTGAGTTCCTTCTCCGTACAAGGGACCACACTGGGCTCAAAATAAAGAGCAGTCAGAAGATCCTGTCTCTTTCCTCTTTCCCCGGCAGGTACCCTGGGATGTAACTTGCATAAAAAGGCTTGCTCGGGAGTTGTGAATAAGTGACTGGATTGAGCTCAGCAGCAACGCTTTGATCTGAATCAACACGCTCTGCTTCCATCGCACAGGTCAGGGAGACTGGATGTACATACTAAAACTGTTAGAGAGGACAGGAGACCGGCTTTGCTCTTTTGCTTTCATTCACATATTCAGCGCGTATTCACTTCCATATCATCTTTATAAGCACTGGGAATGTAGACAGTGTAGGCATATTGACTTGCTCAGAGCAAAACACAAGTATGAAGCTTATAGCATTACACACATTCATATGGGTTTGGAAAAAAGATGGGGCCTATTACTAGCATCCATATGGACTTAATAACCATTGTCCTGAAATGTATTCATGGACAGAGTAATGTACTCAGTCCTTCTCCCATATGGATGCATTGGGTCAATGTACTTGATGTGGTTTCTACCTTTTTTCCAGCCCAGTTGCATTGCAATGTCATAATTATTTTGTTGCAGACGGGCCTAAATTACAGGAGGCAAGACTCATAAGCTGTCCTCTCAATTGTACGATCACGCCAGTTCTGTCGAAAAGGGCATCCAATCACAAATGTCTGTTTCCAGTAAGAGTTTTCAAGTGCTGTATATTAGTATATTAAATTACAGTACCCCACCAATTATGTCCACACCATGTGACAGACGAACCATCTTCTGGTACAGAGTGCCCCTGGCTGTTGAAACAGAGCATCATTATTCCATCCAGCTCCTGATGGATTTAGATTTGGCCCGGGGCTGGTTGTTCCTCTTAGCCCAACGAGACAGTTGGACTGGTGTTAACACCACAAACACGTTGATTTCATGTTTTTCATCAAATCTGACTGTAATACTATAGTAATGTCTCTCCCTTGTAAATGTCACCATAGGTTTAAGATAATGTCTCCACTTATACTATATGCCATTTAGCAGACACTTTTATCCAAAGCGACTTAGGCATGCGTGCATACATTTTACATATGGGTGGTCCCGGGAATCGAACCCAATATCCTGGCGTTACAAGCGTCATGCTCTACCAACTGAGGTACGCTGAACAAAAATATAAATGCAACATGTAAAGTGTTGGTCCCATGTTTCATGAGCTGAAATATAATATCCCAGAAATGTTCAATACGCAGAAATGTGCACAAATTTGTTTACATCCCCGTTAGTGAGCATTTCTCCTTTGCCAAGATAATCCATCCACCTGACAGGTGTGGCATATCAAGAAGCTGATTAAACACCATGTTGATTACACAGGTGCACCTTGTGCTGGGGACCATAAAAGGCCACTCTAAAGTGTGCAACACAATGCCACAGATGTCTCAAGTTTTGAGGGAGCGTAAAATTGTCATGCTGACTGTAGGAATGTCCACCAGAGCTGTTGCCAGAGGATTTAGTGTTCATTAAGCTGCCTCGAAACTTTGTTTTAGAGAATTTGGCAGTACGTCCAACCGGCATCACAACAACAGACCACGTGTATGGCGTTGTGTGGGTGAACGGTTTGCTGAAGTCAATTTGCCCCATGGTGGGGTTATGGTATGGGCAGGCATTTTTTATATATTTTTTATTTAACCTTTATTTAAGTAGGCAAGTCATTTAAGAACAAATAAGCTATGGACAACAAAATAAAATTGCATTTTATCGATGGCAATTTGAATGCACAGAGATACGGTGAAGAGATCCTAAGACCCATTGTCATGCCATTCATCCACCGTCATCACCTCATGTTTCAGGATGACAATGTACTGCCCCATATCGCAAGGATTTGTACACAATTCCTGGAAGCTGAAAATGTCCCAGTTCTTTCATGGCCTGCATGCTCACGCTCAGACATGTCACCCATTGAGCATGTTTGGGATGCTCTGCATTGACTTGTACGACATCGTGTTCCAGTTCCCGCCAATATACAGCAACTTCACACAGCCATTGAAGAGGAGAGGGACAACATTTCACAGGCCACAATCAACAGTGTGATCAACTTTATGCGAAGGAGATGTGTCCCGCTGCATTATGCATATGGTGGTCAGATCAGATAATGACTGTTTTTCTTATCCACGCCCCTACTTGTTTTTAAAGGTATCTGTGACTAGTGCTGTGGTGGTCACGGAATTTTATCAGCCAGTGATTGTCAAGCAAATGACTGTCGTTATCACGGCAATGGATCGTTAATTAACATAAACACATTTAGCATCTCCTGGCTTCCAACATAGCTTACAAGCCACTGATGGTGACCTTTGGAGCATCTACATTTTAAAAATTCTAAGAAATCCATGTAATGTAGCCTACACCATCACAATAAATCCATTATTTATTTTAGACAGGTCTAAAGACGCATGATATGAAGAAAATGTAGTCTTATTTCAGAAGAACAGAATAGCATACTCTGAGTTGTCCTTATGTTAGGCCCTGATCTGGCTATGCCAAATGGCTGTAAGCTACACTAGTTCATTTTGCATAAAAGATTTGCTTAGAATTCTGTGGAATTATTTTATAGTATGAAGAATACAATCGAACAAAGCTGAATAAAATAGAAAGGCTATTTTCTCCAAACGATTTGAGGGGTTCCGCACATGCGGCTATTCTGTGTTGGTCGGTTAACAAAGAAATAGGTATTCCTATATCCTAAATTTAGAGTTAGTAATGTAACTGTAGTTGTTCTACAAACGTTGGGCTATATGTTTTTATGTTTAATACATTATAAGGCTGCATGATGAGACTAACGTTGATTTGAAAAAAGTCGCATGAAAGTCTTTTTTTATGCAGACTGTACACACTACATCAGTCACTCATTCACAATTTGACAAGCACTTGATAATGCCTAGAATTTCAAGGTGGCATCCCCTTTGTGTGGCCGTAATGCACCCTAAAAAAATCCATGCCTTTGTTCCCTTCTCCCTGAGTGCTGTGCGCTCCGTCACGTAATCAGATCTGTCTCACAGGCTACAAGTGAAGACAGACACATCGGAGACGCAACTGCACACGTCCTTATCCAAAGGTCAACCTATTCTATTCTGTGCAAGAAATAACTATTCCAAACATAGTCTGGGACAGTTGTGGGATGTGATAGATCCCAAATTAATACATCCACTAGCATTAAAAAAAACATTTTTTATGCAATGTGGCTGACACAACAGATCAGAACGTTTAGCTTAAAATGTTGATTAACTATTAGGCTATTTCTTCACATTATCAAAAGTGACCGCAAATGCAATTATGCAAGTAATACTTTTATTATAAAGGTGCATTTTTCAGGTGAAAATCTTACCAAAATGTGAAACTCAAGCGCTGCTTATGTATGCCAGAAAGGCTCTACACCCTTTGTAAAGTGGATTAATGTGCTTCATTTTTAGAAGTTATTTGCCCACTTACAAACCTTATTAAAACATATAGGCCTATGGTCTAGGCTACATGAGGTGTGCGACTAGGATTTGAAAAAGTTGCAAAAAATGCATTGTTTCTCATGCTGGGAATCATTTAGAAGTGATAATATATAATTCACAAGTGATTGTCACATATCAGACTATTCTTGATTTATTCTTGACTTTACTTATACTAAATAATATATGTGTGGAATTTGTTTTGATTTAGAATGGACCATTATCATGCAGCTGTATAAAACAGGGGCAGCAGAAAAAATATATGTCATCTATGCACTTAAGTACCGAATGGAGGAAGCTTTTCCTGTGGTTTATTTTCATGCCTGCAAGGTAGGCTGTACTCCTGATGTAAATATAAGCAATGTGCTTAATATTAGGAAAGTTGAAAAATAAATATAGTAGGCCTATGTTGCGCAACATGAGCTCATGGGCTCTCATGAAGTGTTTGATTGGATTTTTGATTACATTTACATTGATGTCAGAGTGATTGGAGGGAGAATAGAGTGCTGAGTACCAGGCAGTTAGCAAGTTTGGTAGACTACTAATGACCATCAGCAGCATCAGAGCTTGGAGAAGCCTAATTACCGTGACTAAATGGTCATGTGGAATTTGACTGCCTTCATGACTCGTGACTGCCGGTGTGGCGTTAATACGGTCACTGCAACAGCCCTATCTGTGACCAACAGATGCATATCTGTATTCCCAGTCATGTGAAATCCATAGATTAGAGCTTAATGAATTTATTTAAATTGACTTATTTCCTTATTTGAGCTGTAACTCAATAAAATATTTGAAATTGTTGCATGTTGCGTTGATATTTTTGTTCAGTATACAAAGGACCACTCACTTCCCAAGCATGCAGCTCCCCCACACCCCACCTGTTGAGGAACTATTTTTTAGACATTATTCTACTGTCACTGGTTTTTGCCATAGCGTTGGATTTAGCCAAAACTAGCTGTGATGAATGATGGCTAAGGGTCACGGGTATGAACCAAATGACTCTGTTTTAGACCTTTTGTAGCTCTATGCTAGCAGTGGCTCTCTTAGCCAAAGGAAAATGCATACATGTTTAAATGTCTGTGTTGTAATTGAAGCTTTGAGACTTTGCTAGTAAAATATGTAGGCCTCTTACTAGACCTAGTTGATGCTCTGTTGTAGATTTGAGCTGTGTTAGCTAAATCATTGGTAGCAAAGCCTGCACTAGCTAAAACAATGTTTTAGTTGGAGCTATGTCTTGTGTTAACTGAATATCCACATTATTTAAGGGATTCTGTTGTTCTCTGGTATGCCCACCTGCTTCGTGTCAATCATCTGTAAGCCCACAGCGTGGCACCTCGTTTGGGTCGGCTTGCGGAAACTGAGACGCCATCCGTCCCTCCCGACCATGGGATCTCCTTGTGACTTAACCTGCAATAACGCAGCTGGTCATAGCACTCCGTCTCAGCTGCCATCTTGGAGAAACAGTGGCACACTGGTACGTGTTTTTGTGAAAGCTTCTCAGATTAAGAGTAATTTCCTTATTTTTCTCAAAATTACATATTGCTGAAGGAACTCATAAGCATGATATGAGAGATGCATAGGACTGATTTCAGACTATCAGCATTAGAAAAAACGTATATCTGCTGTGTCATTATTACGATAGCATTCTATCGACCTTCTGTCAGAGGAAATACCAACTGAAGTGTTACAAGTAAACCTTTAGCCATAGCAACCTTTATGGGTATATCCCATCCCATCTCTAAAAAAAGCCTCAATGTGAGTCTGTGAGAGCCCTGATGTGGGGCTCCTTGGGGTCTGCTGGGGTGCTTTCCAGTCAGCCTTTGTCTGTTATTGACTGTTATTGCAGTTGGCAGAGGGGCCTCCTGCCTTGGCAATGTCTGCAATGGGCTACCAGTGTGGCCCCGTCCCGGCTCGGCCATATAGAGCCGCTGTGACTGGCTGCCAGGGAAACCCTGTTCATGAACACATACTTCAGCCCCCAGAGAAAAGGAATCAGCATTCCATTCTACAGAGGGGAAAAAGAGACGGATGGAGAGAGAGAAAGAATGAGTGACAGGGAGAATGAGAGTGAGAGAGGGAGGTAAAATAACAGTTGGTTTGTTAGCCCCTCCCATTCTTGTTGTGTGTGTGTGTCTGTGTGTGTGTACGTGCACGTGCACGTGCGTGCGTGTGTCCAGGATAACGTAATGGGACTGAGAAAATGTGTGTGAATGAGAGAATGTGCAGTTGCCTTAAATCTTCCTGTCTTTTCCCCACTGAATGAACTCCATTAATCTTGGATGTTTGGGTGTTTGTTTGTGATGGATTATAAAACGCTCAACGCTGGAACTAATGAGTTTTAGACCTGTCTGCCTCTCTGTGCCCTGAGCACTGCTCCGGGGGTAATTCAGCATGCACCCAGAGAGAGGGAGAGAAGGAAAGAGGGAAAGATGAAGGAGAGACAGAGAGAGAGGAGCTCAAAGAAGAGTGTGGAAAATAGACTAGAGAATATGGAGAGCACATGGTGAGAGAGAGGTCCAGTCGCCAGGACTACAAATTCAAATTCCATCTAGACACCGTTGCCCTAGAGCACACAAAAAACTATACATACTTGGCCTAAACATCAGCGCCACAGGTAACTTCCACAAAGCTGTGAACGATCTGAGAGACAAGGCAAGAAGGGCATTCTATGGCATCAAAAGGAACATAAAATTCGACATACCAATTAGGATCTGGCTAAAAATACTTGAATCAGTTATAGAACACATTGCCCTTTATGGTTGTGAGGTCTGGGGTCCGCTCACCAACCAAGAATTCACAAAACACCAAATTGAGACTGCATGCAGAATTCTGCAAAAATATCCTCCCTGTACAACGTAGAACATCAAATAATGCATGCTGAGCAGAATTAGGCCAATACCCGCTAATTATCCAAATCCAGAAAAGAGCCGTTATATTCTACAACCACCTAAAAGGAAGCGATTCCCAAACCTTCCATAAAGCCGTCACCTACAGAGAGATGGACCTGGAGAAGAGTCCCCTAAGCAAGCTGGTTCTGGGGCTCTGTTCACAAACACAAACACACCCCACAGAGCCCCAGGACAGCAACACAATTAGACCCAACCAAATCATGAGAATACAAAAAGATAATTACTTGACACATTGGAAAGAATTAACAAAAAACTGAGGAAACTAGAATGCTGTTTGGCCCTAACAGAGAGTACACAGAGGCAGAATACCTGACCACTGTGACTGACCCAAACTTAAGGAAAGCTTTGACTATGTGCAGACTCAGTGAGCATAGCCTCGCTATTGAGAAAGGTCACCGTAGGCAGACCTGGCTCTCAAGAGAAGACAGGCTATGTGCACACTGCCCACAAAATTAGGTGGAAACTGAGCTGCACTTCCTAACCTCCTGCCAAACGTATGACCATATTAGAGACACATATTTCCCTCAGATTACACAGATCCACAAAGAATTAGAAAATAAACCTGATTTTGATAAACTCCCATATCTATTGGGTGAAATACCACAGTGTGCATTCACAGCAACAAGACCCGTTGCCACAAGAAAAGGTCAACCAGTGAAGAAAAAACACCATTGTAAATACAACCCATATTTATGCTTATTTATTTTCCCTTTTGTACTTTAACCGTTTGTACATCGTTACAACACTGTATATATACATAATATGACATTTGTAATGTCTTTATTGTTTTGGAACTTCTGTGAGTAATGTTTACTGTTCATTTTTATTGTTTATTTCACTTTTGTATATTATCTACTTCACTTGCTTTGGCAATGTCAACATATGTTTCCCATGCCAATAAAGCCCCTTGATTTGAATTGAATTGAGAGGAGTGAGGAAGGGAAAGAGATAAGAGAGGGTAAAGAGGACAGAGAGAGAGAGGGAAGGAGCAGTAGAGGGAGGAGGGTCCGTACAGAAGCCTTGCCGGGGGGCTGCCGTGGCCCATTTCTTCCCACATTGCACACTGGAGTGGCAGATTCATTGCAGTTCAGTGTTCTGTGCAACTCTAATGTTCAGACATGATGTAAAACACAGCTGAGGCAAACACACTGTCAAGGGAAAGCTTCCTGCCTGGGCTGGGCTCAGTCCGACTGGAGAGTTACTCCACTGTAAAACGGGCTGGCCCAGGAGGGGCATCACCTGGTTCTGCTAAGGAAGGAGGAGGGCGGCTGTGACTTCCGCTGCCTACAGCGTATATAATATGTGTCTGTGCTATTCATGGTCTTTGCTAACTAAGGTGTGATTGCCAAGATTAACCAAGATTGACAACAAGTGGCCTGTCATTTGCAGCCCAGCAGTTTTGTTGACCGGAGTGCCTGTAACCAGGAGAACTTCCATTTAAACAGATATCACACTCCCGTGGATGAATAGGATAAATGACCATAATATTTTTGTAAACCATGCTAAATGCTAACTATTTTTGCTAACAGGGTCCTGTGGGAATTTGGCCTAGACTCCCAGCATCAGTCTCACTCCTCCTCCACTCTACCCCGCAGCGAATCCGGCTCCCTTTCCCTGAGTGTCCTCTCCTCTCCGCCTCTCCAGCTACAGGAGGAAGATAATCTGTTTTTTCCCCGTAAATTACCATAATCTCCCATACAGTCCTCCCCTAGAGCTAGATAATGGTTTGAAGCAACACATATTTTTCTTTCATTCTTTTTTTTCTTCCAGTGTCCCTCCCGCTCCATAGTGGACATGTTAAGTAATCCTCTGTGTATGAAAAAAACATATGGGAATGCTGGCTCACAGCACCTGCCTGTGGGCCGACCGTCCTTAGGCGATGCCAATAACGCAGCCTTAATCTCTAGGCAAGCAGACTTTCCCCCTGGTTAGTGTACACACCAGGGGTTGGAACCTGTTCAGGGAACAAAACCAAAAACCGGAAAATAAAGATTTTTTTCAAGGAACAGAAACGGAACCTAGAACTAAAATGATCTGTACTGTTCCAGGGGCAGAACCGTTATTTTAAAAACATGGAAACCGGTTAATAACTTTCTTTTATGCACCAGGCATTTTTATCTCGTCCCACAAAAACACAACAAAGCGCCAATGCAAAGCCCTCGCTCTGTCACTCAGAAACTTATTCCAGTGTCTGTCTGCAAGCTGAAAATCTTTGCCTGTGCACGTGCGTGTTTAGGCTACCAGCCCCTCCCCCATCTGAAGCATAAGTTACTGTACTGACATTACAAGCATGATTCAGAAGATAGGGAAATAGATTTTTAATTAGCTAGAGAAGAATGGATTCACTTTTTCAATGCTAGTTAAGGATGCTAGTCTCCCCTTTGCTGCTATAACAGCCTCCTGTCACGCCCTGGCTATAGAGAGGTTTTTTATTCTCTATTTTGGTTAGGCCAGGGTGTGACTAGGGTGGGCAGTCTATGTTCTTTTTTCTATGTTGTTGGTTTTCTATGTGTTTGGCCTGGTATGGTTCCCAATCAGAGGCAGCTGTCTATCGTTGTCTCTGATTGGGAGCCATACTTAGGTAGCCTGTTTTCATGTTTTCATATGCAGGCTATCTCTGCAGTAGATTGCAACACCGCCCCCTTTGGCCGTTCTATCTTGTCTGAAAATGTTGTAGTTAGGGATGGAGATTTCAGAGTTTTTGGTGGTCTTCCTAAGCCAGGATTCAGACACGGCTTGGACATCCGGGTTGGCAGAGTGTGCTAAAGCAGTCAATAAAACAAACTTAGGGAGGAGGGTTCTAATGTTAACATGCATGAAACCAAGGCTATTACGGTTACAGAAGTCATCAAAAGAGAGCGCCTGGGGAATAGGAGTGGAGCTAGGCACTGCAGGGCCTGGATTCACCTCTACATCACCAGAGGAACAGAGGAGGAGTAGGATAAGGGTACGGCTAAAAGCTATGAGAATTGGTAATCTAGGACGTCTGGAACAGAGAGTAAAAGGAGCAGGTTTCTGGGGGCGATAAAATAGCTTCAAGGTATAATGTACAGACAAAGGTATGGTAGGATGTGAATACAGTGGAGGTAAACCTAGACATTGAGTGATGATGAGAGAGATATTGTCTCTAGAAACATCATTGAAACCAGGTGATGTCATCGCATGTGTGGGTGGTGGAACTGAAAGGTTGGATAAGGTATAATGAGCAGGGCTAGAGGCTCTACAGTGAAATAAGCCAATAAACACTAACCAGAATAACACTGGACAAGGCATATTGACATTAAGGAGAGGCATGCTTAGCCGCGTGATCATAAGGGTCCAGTGAGTAGTGAGGTTGGTTGGGGTCACGGCGATTCAGACAGCTAGCCGGGCCATGGGTAGCAAGCTGGCAGAGGATGGAGGTCTGTTTTTAGCCACCTCGTGCATTTCTGTCGGTAGATTAGTGGGGTTCCGTGTGGTAGAGGGGACCAATCCAATTGGCGAAATAGATATAGTTATAGTGACCCAAGAAAATTGTCCGATAGACCTATTCAGATAGCAGCCGATAAGACAGCTAATGATTAGCGGGCCGCAGATGGGCGTTCAGGTTACGTTGCGACGGAGGGGCCAGTTGGATAACTCCCTCGAGCAGATAACGTCGGTAGTCCAGTCGTGAAGGCCCGGTGGGGCTCCGTATCGGCAGTAAAACGGGTCCGGATAGAGATTGTAGCCCAAGAGTGGCTGATGGAACTCTTCAGCTGGCTAGCTCCGGATTAATTGATGTTTGCTCTGGGACCGACATAAGCCTATAGTCACTCGGATAGCAGCTAGCTAGCTGCAAGATCCAGGTGTAAATGTCCAGAGCTTGCGGTTGAAATCCGGGGATATAGAGAGAGTAGGTCCGGTATGCTCTGGTCTGAGTCGCGTTGTACAACACTGGTGATAGCTTTTCGAGCTAAAGGATAGCTGATGACCGCCAACCGTGGTTGGCTGAATACTAACGTTAGCCAGTGAACTGCCTAGCTTCTGGCTAGCTTCTGGCTAGCTTCTGTTGTGGATTTCAGATTTGAGGTGAATAATACTTTTTTATTTTTTATTGTTGAGGCGGGTTGCAGGAGAGTGTTTTGAAGTTGAGTTTTTAGAAGAAAAAAAATATATGTAAAAAGATATGCGAAGAAAATATGTAAATATATATATACACGGGACACGACAAGACGAGGACAAAGGACGTCTGACTGCTATGCCATCTTGGAATCTAATAGGCTCCACTTGTCTGTCCATCACACATGTAAACAACTATCTTGCCTGCTCTGTCCGTACGGATTGGTGAAGTCATTTAATGAGCTAAATGTAAAGAACTGTTGATTTCACGAGTTAGAAAATTACTTACAGGAGCAACAAGTGTTAAGTGCATTGCTCAAGGGCACATTGACAGATTTTTCACCTAGTTAGCTCAGGGTAATCGAACCAGCGACTGGCCCAATGCTCTTAAACACTAGTCTACCTCATGCCAAACACACACACGCACACACACAGCAGCCAGCAGCCAGATATGCTGGCTTTTTGTGTAGGAGATTCAATCTCTCTTGAACAATCTAAGGATCAGAATAAAGAGAAAGACAGCCCAGAAAGCTAGTATCAGGTGCCAGCATGGCTGCTGCTGCTGGATGGGCTGATAAGTATTCTGCTGTTTACAAAACTCTGCTGAAGGGACCACCTGCAATGCATTCTGGGTAAAACTGAAGAATTGGGTTGGGTGCTGCTGCCATGTGCCAAAACAGCAGACTGTGAAGATTAGGGTTGGGTGCTGGGGTTAGGGTGTACTCAGGAGTTAGAGTTTGTTCTGATCGGGGTCGAGATGGTTAAAACTGTTAGGTTGTGGACGAGGCAGTTGAGATTGCATGGTTGTGTTTGTGTTTTTTGCAGTTGAAGAGATCAAAATGGAGATGGTTTGTTTGGATTTGTTGCCATCATGTCATTGTGTTAGTCTGTTGGTCATGTGATCTGGGGAAGACAGAAAAACGAGTGAGAATAGTGATGACCGATATGACATTTTTGGCTGATACCGAAATCCGATATTTTCCTTGCCGAACAAAACAATAACGATACCCGAAAAAAAAAACGATACCCGAAAATTTAACATTTTAGCGGCCTTTTAAGCATTCTAGTACAGTTAAATAGTTAACACACACACATGGCCACAGCGGTCTATGGCACTGCATCTCAGTGCAAGAGGTGTCACCACAGTCCCTGGTTAGAATCCAGGCTGTATCACATCCGGCCGTGATTGGGAGTCCCATAGGGCGAAGCACAATTGGCCCAGCGTCGTCCCGGCCGTCATTGTAAATAAGAATTTGTTCTTAACTGACTTGCCTAGTTAAATAAAGGTTACACACACACACCACACTGACCAAAAAGTTATTTTGTTGGCATTTACGTCTCCATTACCAGTAAAATATATTAAAAACCTATTCTTTTCACTTGCTGTGCTGTTTCGTTTGTTCATTTGTTCAGTCGTTTCATTCTCAACCAGGATTTCTATGGAATGCTGTTTTGGTCTTTGACGTGTCAAATAACACTATTTGACGTGTCAAATAAGCTTGTTGACCAATCAGGACCTGAATATGACTGCAAGTCACATAATAATTTAAGGCATTCATACATTTTTTACGTAGTTATTACACACTGATTACACTATCACTCGTATTTCATATGTCACAACGATTCATCGATACGTATGCTATGATGCTGGTAAAGTTGTCTCGCACACCGACGGTGCTGGTCATACAAAAAAAGCTAGCTAGCTCATGGATGCAAACAATGTTTTTCCCCAAAAACATAGCAAACGACATTTGTTTCAGTAGCTTTATAGCTAGGTGTCATGATCTAAAATAACCCTCATTTATAAGACAGTTCTTATTTGATTAATGATGGGCGGACCCATCTATGTGAAGCTACCCACAATAAGGTTTGCCATAATAGTGGACTTTGTGGTTAGCCTTCAAAATAAAAGTATGGCATAATTCTACTATTTGTATTAATTTGCATCACTGTCAATGACATACTTTTATTTTGAAGGCAAACCGCAAATTCCAGTATTGTGCCTAATCCTTATTGTGGCTAGCTTCACAACACATAACCCGGTCAAGTCGAACATCACTAGCCAGATGAAGCTAGCTGGTTGCTTGTAACGTTAGCTTTGGGCAACAGGGTTAATTCGCTGGCTAGCTATTTATTTTCATGAACTGAAGTTTAATTTCAATAGTCAAACAACACGTGGCAACCTAGCTAATACTTACTCACAAGGATTCCTAAATCATTGCTAAGAATAATGAAAATGACTGCAGTTTCTACTGGTCATTGTTTTCAGGCTGGTTGTATTGGCAAGCTAAAGCTAGCTACCCCAGAAGTTGCGGTTGAACAAATTATGCTTTATTACCAAAGCGGTATTGTAAAAACATCGTTCGTGGCCGGTGTTTGCTTGTTTGCAGACTTTTTTTGTATAGCTTTGACAGTGCTACTGTATCTTTTTTGACACGCAAAGATCCAAACGGCGTTCCATAGTATGTATGTCGTGAAGCTAATAGCAGTGACACTATTACTGTGTAACTCCGGTTGGGCAACATCTGAAAATAGCGCACTTGGTAGTGTGTACTGGTGCTCGACCAGTCGGCGAAAGCCAACATCACCCACGACAGAGAACGGTTGATTGTCAAGGGCAAGGAATTCCATTATCTTGTCTTTAATGGATTTCGATTTGTGTTATCTCGCTGATAGTTTCTCAATCTTTCAAATGACTGCTCGACTTGTTGACTGCTCGATCCACACAGCAGACATTGTGGGCTAGGTTAGGAATGCTGTGTTGCACGTGTAGCACAAAATGTTACGTGGCGTCATTACGTCATGTACCTACCATATATAGGTATGCACGTCAGCTTTGACATCGGTTTTTAACATCGGTGATAGACTAGACATCGGGCCGATACCGATGTTGGCATTTTTAGTTGGCCGATTCCGATATGTTCACCGATTTATTGTTCATCCCTAGTAAACAATGATGGGCTAAATCGAGAATGGCACACACACACACACACACACACACACACACACACACACACACACACACACACACACACACACACACACACACACACACACACACACACACACACACACACACACCACAGCTTTCTCAGAACAATACCGAGATTCAACACATATCTTGGGGCATCTCAGGAAGGAGGGGGAGAAAAAAACAACAGCATTTTTCTCCTGCAGTAAAAGTCCTCGTCCAGATGTGCCTGCTCAATTATCCACAAAGAAACAGCTGTGTGTGTGTGTGTGTGTGTGTATTATGAAACCTAACCCTTGTAATTACTCTGAAACTGGAGCTTTATCTCACCAGTTTGTATGATCCAGGTTAAAACATGAACTCTCATTCTCTTTAAATTCCTCACGGATTCTGCTGAAGCCTTGGAAATCCTTCTCTTATGCAATCTCCCTCGTTCACCTCTCTCTTTCTCTCGTTATCCTCTCTGACTCTCTTTCTCTCGCTCACCTCTCTCCCTCTCTCTTTCTCTTGTTCACCTCTCTGACTCTCTTTCTCTCGTTCACCTCTGGCTCTCTCTTTCTCTCGTTCAACTCTCTGACTCTTTCTCTTGTTCACCTCTCTGACTGTCTTTCTCTCGTTCACCTCTCTGACTGTCTTTCTCTCGTTCACCTCTGGCTCTCTCTTTCTCTCGTTCACCTCTCTGGCTCTCTCTTTCTCTTGTTCACCTCTCTGACTGTCTTTCTCTCGTTCACCTCTCTGACTGTCTTTCTCTCGTTCACCTCTCTGACTGTCTTTCTCTCGTTCACCTCTGGCTCTCTCTTTCTCTCGTTCACCTCTCTGGCTCTCTCTTTCTCTTGTTCACCTCTCTGACTCTCTTTCTCTCGTTCACCTCTCTGGCACTCTCTTTCTCTTGTTCACCTCTCTCTTTCTCTTGTTCACCTCTCTGGCTCTCTCTTTCTCTCGTTCACCTCTTTGACTCTTTCTCTCGTTCACCTCTGGCTCTCTCTTTCCCTCGTTCACCTCTCTGGCTCTCTCTTTCCCTCGTTCACCTCTCTGACTCTCTTTCTCTTGTTCACCTCTGGCTCTCTCTTTCTCTCGTTCACCTCTCTGGCTCTCTCTTTCTCTTGTTCACCTCTCTGACTCTCTCTTTCCCTCGTTCTCTTATCTGACTCTTTATCTCGTTCACCTCTCTGACTCTCTCTTTCTCTCGTTCACCTCTCTGACTCTCTTTCTCTCGTTCACCTCTCTTACTGTCTTTCTCTCGTTCACCTCTCTTACTGTCTTTCTCTCGTTCACCTCTCTGACTCTCTTTCTCTCGTTCACCTCTCTGGCTCTCTTTCTCTCGTTCACCTCTCTGACTCTCTCTTTCCATCGTTCTCTTATCTGACTCTTTATCTCGTTCACCTCTCTGACGCTCTCTTTCCCTCGTTCTCTTATCTGACTCTTTATCTCGTTCACCTCTCTGACTCTCTTTCCCTCGTTCAACTCTCTGACTCTTTCTCTCGTTCACCTCTCTTACTGTCTTTCTCGTTCACCTCTCTGACTCTCTCTTTCCCTCGTTCTCTTATCTGACTCTTTATCTCGTTCACCTCTCTGGCTCTCTCTTTCTCTCGTTCACCTCTCTGGCTCTCTCTTTCTCTCGTTCACCTCTCTGACTCTCTCTTTCCCTCGTTCTCTTATCTGACTCTTTATCTCGTTCACCTCTCTGGCTCTCTCTTTCTCTCGTTCACCTCTCTGACTCTCTCTTTCCCTCGTTCTCTTATCTGACTCGTTATCTCGTTCACCTCTCTGGCTCTCTCTTTCTCTTGTTCACCTCTCTGACTCTCTTTCTCTCGTTCATCTCTCTGGCTCTCTCTTTCTCTCGTTCACCTCTCTGACTCTCTTTCTTATACTTCCACCTATCTATTCAGGTCTACACAAACTGCCAAGCCGTAGGGGCTATTTGGGTCAATTTGAAATTGGGCTCCTGTCTCTCTCCCCTCACTCACACAGTGACGGTTCACTGTAGTCAGCCCCATGGCAGCACCAGTCATCCACCCTGATCCTTCAGAGTATCTCCTCTTACACAATGCTCTTCACATTAGGCAGCTCACCCACTGTGAAACACAAAAATAACCACGGTGCTAAGTGCTGCCTTTACACAAAGAGCATCGCATTGAAATGCTGATGTCTTCTGTTCTCTTCTGTTCTGAGGACCTGTGTGTTGTGTCGTGTCGCGTTAGAGTGGGGTTTGTTTTCCAAGAGAGCCTGGCTGTTTTCGCCTGTTGCCTGTGTGTGTGTGTGTGTGTGTGTGTGTGTGTGTGTGTGTGTGTGTGTGTGTGTGTGTGTGTGTGTGTGTGTGTGTGTGTGTGTGTGTGTGTGTGTGTGTGTGTGTGTGTGTGTGTGTGTGTGTGTGTGTGTGCCATTCTCGATTGTGACTCAATCTCATCTCGGTTTATACAGGGCTCAGAATGAGTACTAACTTCACTGACAGCTGCACTCATACGACATATGCCCACAGGGCAACAACTCAAGCCTTTAGCATTCCTATACCCTATGTGTGGGCTTATGTGGGAGGGTGTGGCTGTGTGTGTGCTTGTGTCTATGTGTGTGTGTGTGTGTGTGTGTGTGTGTGTGTGTGTGTGTGTGTGTGTGTGTGTGTGTGTGTGTGTGTGTGTGTGTGTGTGTGTGTGTGTGTGTGTGTGTGTATGTTTGTGTGTGTCTACACGCATACATGCAAATGTGTATGAAAGCGAGGGTCTCTCTGTGTGTCGGGGGAGGGGTGTGGTTGGAGCCAGTGAAGTGTCTGTAAAGACATGCATTATTCAGTGTAGAGTGTTATTCTGAGTGAGATGTAGACTACTGTATCTCTCTCGACCAAGTAGGACAGCAATCAGCCTGATCTCTTATGAACTATAACTCTGCAGCGGTCGATAGCTGTTAGCATGCTAATCCTGCTCCCGTTATTGATATCCACACTGCCTTTTTTTCTCAGGGGTGTGTGTGTGTGTCTGTGTCTGTGTGTGTCTGAGTAGGTGAGTATATGATTGCTCTGTAGATAAGCAATACGATTTGTGGGGTGTTGTGCTCTGTGTGTGTGTGTCTGTTTGCCTTTCATTGTGTGTGTGGGCGTGCGTGCGTGTGCATGCGTTCTTGTGTGTGTGTGATCCCTAGACTGATATCCAAACTGCTTTATATCTCAGACGTCAAACAGAGAGCGGAGCCTTGAACTCCCAGCAGGCATTATTCGTTGAATTAGATAACACACACAAGATGCAAATGGGCCACGAAACCCTCCATATTCCATACAACACCGTCTCAATCTCAACCTAAAAATATTAGCCTACAGGTCTCTCTCTGGCCTGTGGAAAATTACATAAAAACGTAATGTTGGTTCCTGCCTCCAAGGATGGTATTGTACTCTATCCAGCAGACTATTGTCCTGTAATGGAGTTAGTATCTGACTCTGTACTCTACTTTGTATTAATCCTATGTTGGTTATTATCAAGAGGGCTAGCAGCGGTTGCCATGGTGTTATTTATTGCCAGTGATGTTAATTAAAACACGTATGTGATCTGACACTACATCTCAGCCCCTCCCGTCTTACTTCCCTGAGGCGGTGGGAGGGTGGGGGGGGGGGGTGCAATTGACATGCTGGCTGCAGGAATGTCCACCAGAGCTGTTGCCAGATGATTGTATGTTAATTTCTCTGCTATAAGCTGCCTCCAACGTCGTTTTAGAGAATTTGGTAGTACCTCCAAACGGCCTCACAACCGTAGACCACATGTATGGCGTCGTGTGTAGGCGAGCGGTTTGCTGATGTCAACGTTGTGAACAGAATGCCCTATGGTGGCAGTGGGGTTATGGTATGGGCAGGCATAAGCTACGGACAACGAACACAATTGCATTTTATTGATGGCAATTTGAATGCACAGAGATACCTTGATGAGATCCTGAGGCCCACTGTCGTGCCATTCATCCGCTGCCATCACCTCATGTTTCAGCATGATAATGCACAGTCCTATGTTGCAAAGATCTGTACACAAGTCCTGGGATCTGAAAATGCCCCAATTCTTCCATGGCCTGCATACTCACCAGACAAGTCACCCATTGAGCATGTTTGGGATGCTCTGCATCGACGTGTACAACAGCGTGTTCCACTTCCTGCCAATATCCAGAACTTCGCACAGCCATTGAAGAGGAGTGGGACAACATTCCACAGGCCACAATCAACAACCTGATCAACTCTATGCGAAGGAGATGTGTCACGCTGCATGAGGCAAATGATGGTCACACCAGATACTGACTGGATTTCTGATCCAAGGTATCTGTGACCAACAGATGCATATCTGTATTCTATAGATTAGAGTTTATAGATTAGAGTTTAATGAATGTATTTACATTCATTGATTTCCTTGAATGAACTGTAACTCAGTAAAATCTTCAAAATTGTTCCATGTTGCATTTATATATTTGTTCAGCAGAGTTCATTTTCATTTCTTCATAGTATGTCAACTAGAGGTCGACCGATTAATCGGAATGGCCGATTAATTAGGGCCGATATCAAGTTTTCATAACAATCGGAAATAGGTATATTTGGACACCGATTTGGCAGAATCTTTTTTATTTTTTATTTTTTTTCACCTTTTTTTAACTAGGCAAGTCAGTTAAGAACACATTCTTATTTTCAATGACGGCCTAGGAACGGTGGGTTAACTGCCTTGTTCAGGGGCAGAACGACAGATTTTTATCTTGTCAGCTCGGGGATACAATCTTACAACCTTACGGTTAACTAGTCCAACGCTCAAACCACCTGCTTTACATTGCACTCCACCAGGAGCCTGCCTGTTACGCGAATACAGTAAGAAGCCAAGGTAAGTTGCTAGCTAGCATTAAACTTATCTTATAAAAAACAATCAATCAATCATAATCACTAGTTAACTACACATGGTTGATGATATTACTAGTTTATCTAGCGTGTCCTGCGTTGCATATAATCGATGCGGTGCGTATTCGCGAAAAAGGACTGTCGTTGCTCCAACGTGTACCTAACCATAAACATCAATGCCTTTCTTAAAATAAATACACAGCAGTATATATTTTTAAACCTGCATATTTAGCTAAAAGAAATCCAGGTTAGCAGGCAATATTAACCAGGTGAAATTGTGTCACTTCTCTTGAGTTCATTGCACGCAGAGTCAGGGTATATGCAACAGTTTGGGCCGCCTGGCTCGTTGCGAACTAATTTGCCAGAATTTTACGTAATTATGACATAACATTGAAGGTTGTACAATGTAACAGGAATATTTAGACTTATGGATGCCACCCGTTAGATAAAATACGTAACGGTTCCGTATTTCACTGAAAGAATAAACGTTTTGTTTTCGAAATGATAGTTTCCGGATTCAACCATATTAATCACTCGTATTTATGTGGGTTATTATGTTATAATTAAGTCTATGATTTGATAGAGCAGTCTGACTGAGCGATGGTAGGCAGCAGCAGGCTCGTACGCATTCATTCAAACAGCACTTTCATGCGTTTTGCCAGCAGCTCTTCGCAATGCTTCAAGCATTGAGCTGTTTATGACTTCAAGCCTATCAATTCCCGAGATCAGGCTGGTGGAACCGATGTTAAATGGCTAGCTAGTTAGCGGGGTGCACGCTAATAGCGTTTCAATCGGTGACGTCACTCGCTCTGAGACTTAGAGTAGTTGTTCCCCTTGCTCTGCAAGGGCTGCGGCTTTTGTGGAGCGATGGGTAACGATGCTTCGAGGGTGGCTGTTGTCGATGTGTTCCTGGTTCGAGCCCAGGTAGGGGCGAGGAGAGGGACGGAAGCTATACTGTTACACTGGCAATACTAAAGTGCCTATAAGAACATCCAATAGTCAAAGGTATAAGAAATACAAATGGTATAGAGAGAAATAGTCCTATAATTCCTATAATAACTACAACCTAAAACTTCTTACCTGGGAAAATTGAAGACTCATGTTAAAAGGAACCACCAGCTTTCATATGTTCTCATGTTCTGAGCAAGGAACTTAAACGTTAGCTTTTTTACATGGCACATATTGCACTTTTACTTTCTTCTCCAACACTGTGTTTGTGCATTGTTTAACTTCTTGCCGCACGGATCCCTTTAGCGGGATCATTTTCGGAAACAACCGCTGAATTGCAGAGCGCCAAATTAAAAGAAAATACTACAAATATTTATAATCATGAAATCACAAGTGAAACATACCAAAACACAGCTTAGCTTGTTGTTAATCCACCTATCGTGTCAGATTTTGAAAATATGCTTTACAGCGAAAGCAATCCAAGCGTTTGTGAGTTTATCAATCACTAGACAAAACAGTAAGAACAGCTAGCCCCAAATTAGCTTGGTCACGAAAGTCAGAAAAGCAATAAAATGAATCGCTTACCTTTGATAATCTTCGGATGTTTACACTCACGAGACTCCCAGTTACACAATTTTTGTTCGATAAAGATTAGTTTTATAACCAAAACCCGCCATTTGGGTTGCGCGTTATGTTCAGAAAACCACAGGCTCGTTCCGGTCCTGAAAGGCAGACGAAAATTCCAAAAAGTATCCGTAATGTTCGTAGAAACATTTCAAACGTTTTTTATAATCAATCCTCAGGTTGTTTTTAACTTACATAATCGATAATATTTCAACCGGACGGTAACCTATTCAATACTACAGAGAAAGAAAATGTCGAACTACATCTCTCGCGCGCAGGAACTAATCAAAGGACACCTGATGCGTTTTGAAAAATCTCGCTAATTTTTCAAAATAAATGCTTGAAACTATGTCTAAAGCCTGGTCACAGCCTGAGGAAGCCATTGGAAAAGGAATCTGGTTGATACCCCTTTAAATGGAGGAGGGGCAGGCAACGGAACAGGGATTTTTCCAAATAAAAGGCACTTCCGGGTTGGATTTCCTCAGGTTTTCGCCTGCAAAATCAGTTCTGTTATACTCACAGACCATATTTTGACAGTTTTGGAAACTTTAGAGTGTTTTCTATCCAAATATGTCAATTATATGCATATTCTAGCATCTGGACCTGAGAAATCCGTTTACCTTGGGAACGTTATTTTTCCAAACATAAAAATAAATAATGTTTCCTTATTTATTTGAGGCTAAATGGATTTTATTGATGTATTATATTAAGTTAAAATAAGTGTTCATTCAGTATTGTTGTAATTGTCATTATTACAAATACATTTTTAAAAATCGGCCGATTAATCGGTATCGGCTTTTTTTGGTCCTTGTCACGTTTGTTGTAATGAATAGACCAAGGTGTTCATTCAGTATTATTGTAATTGTCATTATTACAAATACATTTTTTTTTAATCGGCCGATTAATCGGTATCGGCTTTTTTTGGTCCTTGTCACGTTTGTGAGTAGAGTTCCACATATTTTTAATAAACCGAAACTCAGCAAAACAAAACAAACAAGCACAAAAACGAAACGTGAATCTACTGTTGTGCACTCAGGCAACTAAATCTAGACAAGATCCCACGAATAACCATGGGGAAATGGCTACCTAAATATGATCCCCAATCAGAGACAACGATAAACAGCTGCCTCTGATTGGGAACCACCATAGAAATACAAAACACCTAGATGACCCAACCAAGTCACTATCACGCCCCAACGAACACAGAGAATAGACATCTTACTATGGTCAGGGTGTGACAGTCCTCCAATAATCGGTATCGGTATCGGCATTGAAAAATCATAATCGGTCGACCTCTAATGTCAACTCTAAATAAATGATTTTCCCTCTACATTGACTGAACAGCGTTTAAATAACAGATTACAGCTCAACAATGTTGCGTCTTCACTCTAAAGATACTGTTTACAGTCTTACCGCATTCTTTCAGTCAATCTGTTCTCCCCAGCATGTACTTCTAACACCAGATTACTCCGCTCTCTCCTCCATTCTCACATGACGCTTACAGCTTTGATTCCAATGCTCCGGGAGTATTTATGAATTATTAAAGGCACATTGTTTATGAGCCATAGCTACATCAGAAAGACATGCTAATAGCCCATTTCTCTATTTTTAAGTCCTTTGTCTCCTGTCAGAAGATAGAAGAATGATTGAGTTGTATATTTAGACCAGTGGTTCCCAATCTTTTTTGGTTACTTTACCACCAACTGAATTTTGCTCTGCCTGAAGTAACCCTGAAGTACCCCTCATGCGGATTTGAACAATAGGTCTGTGGTCTCATGAGTCTTCTCAAGTACCCCCTGTTGATAGGCCAAGTACTCCCAGGGGTCCTAGTACCCCTGGTTGGGAACAACTGGTTCAGACATCCCCTGTGAAGCTAAGATGATAGTAGGCCAATCATTGAACATGTATGGAAGTTTATAAATGTAGAATTATTAAAGCATCATCCTGATAGATTGAGGTCTTTTTATGAGCAGGCTTCTAAAACATAAGAAAGCAGTGTTTCTCCTGCATTAATTTATCAGCTGCAAGCAAACAACATGAAAAGCATCCTAGTGAAAACACTGGAAAGGTTTATTAACGTATGTATTTATGGATCTGATGGCCTTCTGTAGCTAAATTATTCTAGTGTTGTTGACAAGGACATCCCATGGGGTTCCTCTCTGTTACTCCCGTGTTTCTCTCTCTCTCTCCCCCCCCCCTCTCTCTCTCTCTCTCTCTCACTCTCACTCTCACACTCACTCTCACTCTCACTCACACAGATCCCTGATTCTCATCACAGTAATCTCTGCCCCTCTGTTCAGCTGAACATCAGCATGTGTGTGTTCAGTTAGTATGCTACATTAGCATTTGAATTGCCCCGGATGCCATTGAGATGCAGTTGCTATTGACAGCCAGCTGCTTTGTATCTGACTGGTCATTCTAGACTAGAGGCTGCTAGCTGGTCGACATTAACTCACTTTATGTTGCTACTCTCTGCTTTCTATGCCTGGGGATAGGAGGGCATAGGCTGCTAACTCTGTAGCTTAGGCAGCTTGACGCTAACTGGTTTGACGTGACTACTGGTAGGCATTTCAATTGGCCTAGTAGCCTATAGTTACAGTAAGACCTTGATTGGCGGTAGCAGCAGCTCTTGTTTCTGTTTCCTCCCGGCCATTTCATTAATGCTGTTCAGTTTCAACAGAACATATGATTTGTTTGTGTGTTGATGCCAACACCACACAGCCAATCAAATAGGAGCAGTCATGTTTTATTAGATCACAGTATACATAATGAAGTCAGAGAGTATTACTGCATTGTGATCCAGGACTGGGTAGATATGTGCAGACAGCTGATATACACTGAGTGGACAAAACATTAGGAACACCATGACATATGGTTGACCAGGTGAAAACTATGATCCCTTATTGATGTCACTTGTTAAATCCACTTCAATCAGTGTAGATGAAGGGGAGAAGACAGGTTAATAAAGAAAGATTTTTAAACCTTGAGACTAATCTGCAGGTAGCTAACCAACCAGGTTCAATGTTAGCTAGCTAAAATTAGGTTATAACTAGCAATGTAAATGGATCTGAGATAAGAATAATAAGATCATACACGTAACGTTAGCTAGCGAGAAAGCCAGCTAACGTTAGCTAGCTAGCTAAGAGTACACTTTAACTTGAAATAAATAGGACTTTCTGTCAAAATTAGAAACGTGTAATATATGAAAATGTATCTAACAAGACTATCTTACCAGTGCTCTGAAATCGGAGTAGATAGTCAGAGTGAATTTACCAGCTACGTCTATCAACAGTTGTCGCAGTGACATTCTATTTAAATGGATACTACCATAGTGGATTATTTTGTTAAGACATGTAGTTAGCTAGCTAAACGATGAACCATATTCCCAACTCATGACGTTACTACCCTGCATGAGTCTGCAAGTAGCTAACCGACAAGGTTCAGTGTTAGCTAGCCAACATTAGGCTATAACGATCAAAGCAAATGGCTCTGAAATAGGAATAATAAGATCATACACGTAACGATAGCTAGCGAGCCAGCCAGCTAACGTTAGCTAGCTAACTAACAGTACACTTTAACCTGTCTGGCTCTGGGGTTCCGCAGGCGGAACTCCTCCCACATTCCACTGAAAAGGCAGAGCGCGAAATTCAAAATATATTTTTTAGAAATATTTAACTTTCACACATTAACAAGTCCAATACAGCATTTGAAAGATACACATCTTGTGAATCCAGCCAACATGTCCGATTTTTAAAATGTTTTACAGTGAAAACACCACGTATATTTATGTTAGCTCACCACCAAATACAAAAAAAGGACAGACATTTTTCACAGCACAGGTAGCATGCACAAAGCCAACCTAACTAACCAAGAACCAACCAAACTAACCAAGAAACAACTTCATCAGATGACAGTCTTATAACATGTTATACAATAAATCTATGTTTTGTTCGAAAAGTTTGCATATTTGAGCTATAAATCAGTTTTACATTGCAGCTACCATCACAGCTACCGTCAAAAATAGCACCGAAGCAGCCAGAGTAATTATAGAGACCAACGTGGAATACCTAAATACTCATCATAAAACATTTCTGAAAAATGCATCGTGTACAGCAAATGAAAGACAAGCATCTTGTGAATCCAGCCAATATTTCAGATTTTTTAAGTGTTTTACAGCGAAAACACAATATAGCATTATATTAGCTTACTACAATAGCCTACCACACTACCGCATTCATTCATCAAGGCACGTTAGCGATAGCAATAGGCACGTTAGCGATCGTAACAAACCAGCAAAAGATATATAATTTTTGACTAACCTTGATAAGCTCCATCAGATGACAGTCCTATAACATCAGGTTATACATACACTTATGTTTTGTTCGAAAATGTGCATATTTAGAGCTGAAATCAGTGGTTACACACTGTGCTAACGTAGCATCTTTTTCCCAGAATGTGCGGATATTTCTATTAGACTCTCACCTATTCTGACCAAATAACTATTCATAAACATTACAAAAAAATACATGTTTTATAGGAAATGATAGATACACTAGTTCTTAATGCAATCGCAGTGTTAGAATTCTAAAAATAACTTCTTTACGACATAAGGCTTACGTTATGGCGAGATAGTGACCAAAACCTGAGCGCAAAACTAATAGTACACAGTTCGACAGATATATGAAATAGAATCATAAAACGAGTCCTACTTTTTATGAGCTTCCATCAGAATGTTGTACAAGAGGTCCTTTGTCGGGAACAATCGTTGTTTGGTTTTAGAATGTCCTTTGTCCCTCTTGAATTAGCAAGCACACTCGCCAAGTGGCACGAAACTCTCCATCGTCAACAAACACAGACAACGCAACACGCCTAACGTCCCGAAAAAATTTCAATAATCTAATAAAACTATATTGAAAAAACATACTTTATATTCTGCCCTTGAGTTGCGTTCCCATGCAAAACTAGACAGATAGCTAACAACTAAATCTTCAATAAAACTCCCAAGGCGTGACCTTTCTTGAATGAATATATTGAAAACGTTTATGTTGTAAAACTGCAAAATACAGAAAAGAATATACTTTAGTATTCAATTCAGACCGACATACTGTAGCTGTACATTATACATTTGAAGTTGCATGAATACAAAGCACGTGCTAAGGTACCATGCATCTGGCATGATGCCAAACCATATAGCTAATTGTTACTCATATGGTAATTGACTAACTCCTTTCATTACTCTAATAATGTACAACCATCTATGTAGAATAACAAAGCATATTACACTAGAATCGGTAACAAAACTACAGTATTGTATATTTTACAATTCGTTTGCATGACGCACGAGCAAAGTAATACAGCTAACATCATACATGAAAGGCATTGCAATTTGTGTGAGTAAATGCAACCAACCAACATTGATATGTAAGAAACTCTATCAATAACAAGATTATCATCATTAGCTAAATGCTTGAATCGAACTTACAAACAAATATTTTCCAAGGCTGAAGCGTGACAAGAAATAACTACACTGAAAGACCTGCACTGTAGCGTTGTTTTTAGCTGCTTCTATGCGTGCAGAACGAATTCTCTACTTCCTGTTTGCGTACATTCTAAGTACCAGAAAGCTCCACTAGGGGCAAATAACACCATGGAACACAATGAAAATCCATCTTAACCATTGTAATAAAATAATCTGTTAACAGGATGGCAGCACACTTTACGATGATGATATTGTGACATGTATCAAATAAAATCAAAGCCGGAGATAGTATTCGCCTGTAACGACAGCTTTTCAGAAGGCAATTACAGGTCCCTCCACGCGCCTTCCAGAAAACCGAAAATGGAGGACACGTCATTCCAAGAGGGTTCATTCCATCTCAGGCCAAGATAATCAACTCATTTCTTCTCTCACTTCCTCTTGACATCTAGGGGAAGGTGTATGACGTGCACGTATAGTCATACGTATCATGCCCATTTATAGGCAGGTCCTTAAACAGAGCATCGAATTCAGACTTTCCACTTCCTGGTCAGAAAGTGTGCTGCCAAATGAGTTCTGTTTTACCCACAGACAAAATTCAAACGGTTTTAGAAACTAGAGAGTGTTTTCTATCCAATAGTAATAATAATATGCATATTGTACGAGCAAGAATTGAGTACGAGGCCGTTTAAATTGGGCATGATTTCCCCCAAAGTGAAAACAGCGCCCTCTGGTACTCAACAGGTTAACTTGAAATGTAAACGACTTTCTGTTGAAATTAGAAACGTGTAATATCTGAACATTTTGCTAGCAAGACTATCTTACCCATGTACATCATGGATGGACACTTCTCCTTGTCATGGATGCAATGGTTGCCCTTATTTTGAAGATGTAATCCGGAGACAGGTGTTTTCTCCATCTCCTTAGCTATCATACTCTAATTCCACTGATTTCAAAAGTCAGTCCTCCAGAAAGTGTAGAGGAACAGTTATGCAGATTAACTATGCAATATATATATTTCTAAAGCCGCGTTAGACAGGATTACCTACACATACTGACCAGCTCAAATAGTCAGAAGCGTGCTATAACTCATCTCTCTGCATGCCCAGCCCACTCATTATATCAGCCAATCAGGATGGATGCTGACTTTTTCTGTGGCTAAACCAACTAGGCACGTCATTTAACAATATCTATTCATATTTACAGATGGCATACACGTTTGTTATTAAGGCACATGAAAGTTCACATGTTCCAGAAGGTATTTCTGCCAAAAAAACTAATTCTGATAAAAAAAGAAAAATTACGTTCATATGGCTGTCCTGTGAAGTAGTGACTTGCGACATATGGCTATTTTCCTGAAACGAGTCACGTTTTCGAAGACGCTCTTATCCAGAGCGATTTACGGAAGCAATTTGGGTTTAGTGCCTTGCTTAAGGGCACATTGATAGATTTTTCACATAGTCAGATTTCGGTTACTGGTCCAAAGCTCTTATCCGCTAGGCTACCAGCCACCCCTAGTTTAACTTGCTATCTAAGTAAGTGGCTAAATTAATAAGTTGTCGGGGCATCATATTGTGTTAGCTTTCTGCCGTGTTTGAGAAGGCAGAGCCCTTTGGATGAGTTATTTGTGCAGCTGCCACTGCAATCTTGATTTCCTTGCATTTTTTTCTCCTTTCTGTTCTCGGCCTGTCTGCTCCTAGCCCCTCTTCTCCAAGCAGAGCAGGCAGGCCCATTTTATTTTTACTTTTATTTAACTAGGCAAGTCAGTTAAGAACAAATTCTTATTTTCAATGATGGCTTAGGAGCAGTGGGTTAACTGTTCAGAGGCAGAACGACAGATTTTTACCTTGTTAGCTCAGGGATTTGATCTTGCAACCTTTTGGTTACTAGTCCAACGCTCTAACCACTAGGCAACCTGCCGCTACCATTGCCCCAGCGACTAAGACTCCACACAGACACAGCGTGTAGACATGCTGCTGGAGAACTAGTACTGAATGAGTCAAAATGTTGTTAATTTGCAAAATGTGTCTCATTCGCATTCGCTTGTAAATGTCCAAACTCACCAAAAATGAAATTCGGTAGCTCCTACCTATATATGTATAACTTTATGAGCTGGATTGCCTATTTTTGCAATTGGTTTATTTTCGTTTGTGCTCGTTATTATATTTAGCTAGCAACCTCCATGGAAATTCGCTATTACTTGCACAAATTTTGTTAGCATTCTGGTAATAGACGCCAGTAATGCCGTTTATCCCGGGGTGAGAGAAGGACGGTATGATGATATGAAAATCTAGATACCGCCCAACCCTTTTCCATGCTTGACGAATTGAAGCGGTTCTAAAATAGGGGGGTGGGGGGGTGCAACTTAATATTAGTAAGGTGTTCTTAATATTTTGTACACTAAATGCATTGATTGTGTCCCTTCACCTTAACTACACACACATACATTACAAACCATTTTTCTTTACTGTGGCAAAGGTCTATCACCTCTCATACACACGTACTGTACACACACACACACACACACACACACATACGTGCGTGTCAGAAGGCCCTGACGGCAATGGGTGTCCGTCATGATTTAATAAGCTGGCTGACATTTTGGAATGTCAGCAGTAAAGATTTATTCCTAATTAGGTGGGAGCTGCACTCTTGACCTGCTGCCGAGGTGTGTGTGTGTGTTTGTGTGTGTTCGTGTGTGTAGCAGGTTGGTGGTGGCAGCTGGAGATTGGATAGGTTTATATTGCTGTGTTTTCTCCCTTGCCTGACATTTCAACAACACACGCATGCACACGAACACAATCGTAGGCTCGTACAGACACTCGTACACACGCACAAACACACACACTCCCTATTATTCAGTAGTGATTGGATGGCTCAATATCTCAGCATTTCTTAACAGTGGCTCTGGGAGAGACAACAAAACACAGGGTGCAATATGAGGTTTGCCATAAGTTTCATGATAAACTTTGATTTGTTCAACTTTTTAAAGGTCAATGTTGGAGATGCAATAATAATCAGGTAGAATTTCTGAGTTTATCTTTCCAAGGATATTCTGTCATGTCTAGTAGTCATGTCTAGTAGATCGCCTGGTCTGTGTGTCCTTAGTCATGTCTAGTAGATAGCCTGGTCTGTGTGTCCTTAGTCATGTCTAGTAGATCGCCTGGTCTGTGTGTCCTTAGTCATGTCTAGTAGATAGCCTGGCCTGTGTGTCCTTAGTCATGTCTAGTAGATCGCCTGGTCTGTGTGTCCTTAGTCATGTCTAGTAGATAGCCTGGCCTGTGTGTCCTTAGTCATGTCTAGTAGATCGCCTGGTCTGTGTGTCCTTAGTCATGTCTAGTAGATAGCCTGGTCTGTGTGTCCTTAGTCATGTCTAGTAGATAGCCTGGTCTGTGTGTCCTTAGTCATGTCTAGTAGATAGCCTGGTCTGTGTGTCCTTACATACTGACCAGACCGGACACGTCGCGTGCGCGAGCGTCGCAAAATACATTTAGGAATCTATGTTATTCATTTATTGCACCCACACTGCTCCCGCACGCCAACGAGCGTATGCGATGCCAAGGGCTAAAATAGAAATCCTTTATATTTCTGACGCAGATCGCGCTGCAAGTCCTGCCTCTCCCATCTCCTCATTGGTTTATAGAAGCAGGTACCCACGTGCCATCTCCTCATTGGTTATACCCACGTGGGTGATTGAAAGACGAACTGTTTTGCCAGTTGTCGTGGTAATACTATGAAAGTGTAGATGCCAATCACCATATAGGTTCAAAGATGAAAAAGCCTGGAAGGAGGAGAGATGACTAGAAACGATTCGGTTGGCCGTTTTATGTTTGGATTAATTGTCGGAGTAAAGGACCTTGTGCATTTCAGGTAAAATAACAACTCAATGTTTATATCCCAGGACAAATTAGCTAGCAACAGCAAGATAGCTAAATAGGACAAATTAGCTAGCAAGTGCAAGCTAACTAGCTAAATTGCCATACATGTTTAATGCTTTTCGACCTGTCCCCAAATTAATGTCATTGGTTCAGTTTGTTTTGATATTTTAACCTGCGTGTCGTGATCGCGTTTGGTGTAGGGGGACAAAATAAATGTATGCACGATAGCGCACGATGGCGCACGTGCGCAGCCGGTTTGGGTTTCGTGTTAGTCATGTCTAGTAGATCGCCTGGTCTGTGTGTCCTTAGTCATGTCTAGTAGATAGCCTGGTCTGTGTGTCCTTAGTCATGTCTAGTAGATAGCCTGGCCTGTGTGTCCTTAGTCATGTCTAGTAGATAGCCTGGTCTGTGTGTCCTTAGTCATGTCTAGTAGATAGCCTGGCCTGTGTGTCCTTAGTCATGTCTAGTAGATCGCCTGGTCTGTGTGTCCTTAGTCATGTCTAGTAGATAGCCTGGCCTGTGTGTCCTTAGTCATGTCTAGTAGATAGCCTGGCCTGTGTGTCCTTAGTCATGTCTAGTAGATAGCCTGGTCTGTGTGTCCTTAGTCATGTCTAGTAGATAGCCTGGCCTGTGTGTCCTTAGTCATGTCTAGTAGATCGCCTGGTCTGTGTGTCCTTAGTCATGTCTAGTAGATCGCCTGGTCTGTGTGTCCTTAGTCATGTCTAGTAGATAGCCTGGCCTGTGTGTCCTTAGTCATGTCTAGTAGATCGCCTGGTCTGTGTGTCCTTAGTCATGTCTAGTAGATAGCCTGGCCTGTGTGTCCTTAGTCATGTCTAGTAGATCGCCTGGTCTGTGTGTCCTTAGTCATGTCTAGTAGATAGCCTGGCCTGTGTGTCCTTAGTCATGTCTAGTAGATAGCCTGGTCTGTGTGTCCTTAGTCATGTCTAGTAGATAGCCTGGTCTGTGTGTCCTTAGTCATGTCTAGTAGATCGCCTGGTCTGTGTGTCCTTAGTCATGTCTAGTAGATAGCCTGGTCTGTGTGTCCTTAGTCATGTCTAGTAGATAGCCTGGTCTGTGTGTCCTTAGTCATGTCTAGTAGATCGCCTGGTCTGTGTGTCCTTAGTCATGTCTAGTAGATCGCCTGGTCTGTGTGTCCTTAGTCATGTCTAGTAGATCGCCTGGTCTGTGTGTCCTTAGTCATGTCTAGTAGATCGCCTGGTCTGTGTGTCCTTAGTCATGTCTAGTAGATCGCCTGGTCTGTGTGTCCTTAGTCATGTCTAGTAGATAGCCTGGCCTGTGTGTCCTTAGTCATGTCTAGTAGATAGCCTGGTCTGTGTGTCCTTAGTCATGTCTAGTAGATCGCCTGGTCTGTGTGTCCTTAGTCATGTCTAGTAGATCGCCTGGTCTGTGTGTCCTTAGTCATGTCTAGTAGATAGCCTGGCCTGTGTGTCCTTAGTCATGTCTAGTAGATAGCCTGGCCTGTGTGTCCTTAGTCATGTCTAGTAGATAGCCTGGTCTGTGTGTCCTTAGTCATGTCTAGTAGATAGCCTGGCCTGTGTGTCCTTAGTCATGTCTAGTAGATAGCCTGGTCTGTGTGTCCTTAGTCATGTCTAGTAGATAGCCTGGCCTGTGTGTCCTTAGTCATGTCTAGTAGATAGCCTGGCCTGTGTGTCCTTAGTCATGTCTAGTAGATAGCCTGGTCTGTGTGTCCTTAGTCATGTCTAGTAGATCGCCTGGTCTGTGTGTCCTTAGTCATGTCTAGTAGATATTGGTATTACATGAATTACAGTGGACTGACTGCATGGAGCTGTGGAGCCAGAACTACTGCAGGGTATCCCAATCCACTCAGTACAGCTTGTCTTTCTCTGTCTGTTCTGTCTGCCTCTCTCTATCTCTCTCTCTCTCTTTCTCTCTCTCTCTCTATATATATATATACAGTATATATATATATCTTTCTGCCTCTCTCTCTCTCCCTCTCTCTCTCTTACTGTCTCTTTCTGCCTCGCTCGCTCGCTCTCTCTCTCTCTATCTCTTTCTGCCTATCTCTCTCTTTCTGTCTCTTTCTGCCTCTCTCTCTCTCTCTCTTTCTCTCTTACTCAATTCAATTTCAATTCAAGGGGCTTTATTTGCATGGGAAACATATGTTAACATTGCCAAAGCAAGTGAAATAGATAATAAACAAAAGTGAAATAAACAATAAAAAATGAACAGTAAACATTACACACATTTCAAATGTCATATTATGTCTATATTCAGTGTTGTAACGATGTGCAAATAGTTAAAGTAAAAAAGGGAAAATAAATAAACATAAATACAGGTTGTATTTTCAATTGTGTTTGTTCTTCACTGGTTGACCTTTTCTTGTGGCAGCAGGTCACACATATTGCTGCTGTGATGGCACACTGTTGATATGGAAGTTAATCAAAATTTGATTTGTTTTCGAATTCTTTGTGGGTCTGTGTAATCTGAGGGAAATATGTGTCTCTGATATGGTCATACATTTGGCTAGGTTAGGAAGTGCAGCTCAGTTTCCACCTCATTTTGTGGGCAGTGTGCACATAGCCTGTTTTCTCTTGAGAGCCAGGTCTGCCTACCGAGTCTGAGCATAGTCAAAGCTTTCCTTAATTCTGGGTCACAGTGGTCAGGTATTCTGCTGCTATGTACTCTCTGTTTAGGGCCAAATAGCATTCTAGTTTCCTCAGTTTTTTGTTAATTCTTTCCAATGTGTCAAGTAATTATCTTTTTGTTTTCTTAAGATTTGGTTGGGTCTAATTGTGTTGCTGTCCTGGGGCTCTGTGGGGTCTGTTTGTGTTTGTGAACAGAGACCAAAGACCAGCTTGCTTAGGGTACTCTTCTCCAGGTCCTTCTCTCTGTAGTTGATGGCTTTGTTATGGAAGGTTTGGGAATCGCTTCCATTCAGTTGGCTGTAGAATTGAACTTTTCATAATTAGAGTGTATTGGCCTAGTTCTGCTCTGCATGCGTTATTTGGTGTTTTACGTTGTACACGGAGGATATTTTAGCAGAATTCTGAATGCACTCTCTCTCAATTCAATTAAATTTGCTTTATTGGCAAGACCTAACAATGTACATATTGCCAAAGCTTACTTTGGATATTTACAGTATGAAAATAATAAGAATCAAAATTGTCAATGGGACAACAGTAACAACAATAACCAAGGGTCAAAATAACCATACATTGAACAATAACGATAAGCATACAGTAGAGGACAAATGCAGGTTGATTGGTCTGTCAGACACTGTCCCTCAACTTATGGCAGGCAGCAATGTAGTGCGCTGCCAACCCACAGCTCTCTGCGTCCTCCCCCAACAGGACGGGTAGCCTACTCTCATCAGAGAGGACTTTGAATTCTTGAATAAGGGTTTCAAATTTGTGGAAATGACACTCTCTAATTGTTTTATATTTCTTACATTTTGTCAGGAAATGCAGCTCCGTCTCAGGTTCTGCTGTTGTGCAGTGGTTCCACAGCCTTTACAGGGAGCCAGGTTTTCCTGTGTCTACCCTTCTCAATGGCAAGGCTGTGCTCACTGAGCCTGTACTTTGTCAAGGTTTTGATCAGTAACCATGGTCATTTTGCACATGCTGTATATAGACTTTTTCTACTGTATTATTGACTGTATGTTTGTTTATTCCATGTGTAACTCTGTGTTGTTGTATGTGTCGAACTGCTTTGCTTTATCTTGGCCAGGTCGCAGTTGCAAATGAGAACTTGTTCTCAACTAGCCTACCTGGTTAAATAAAGGTGAAAAAAATAAAAATAGTTAGCCACGGTGTACTGTCGATTTAGGACCAGATAGCACTGCATTTTGCTTTGTGCTTGTGCTTGTGTTTCCCAATAAGCAATGTAGTTTTGTTTTGACTGTGTTGTAATTTGGTTTATTCTGATTGATTGGATGTTCTGGTCCTGAGGCTTCAGTGTGTTAGTAGAACTGGTTTGTGAACTCAGCCCCAGGACCAGCTGGATGAGGGGACTCTTTTCTTTGCTCAGCTCTTGGCATTGCAGGGCTTGGTAATGATGTGAGAGGGGGTCACTGTATTTTAGATGTTTCCAAAACTGAATTGCTCTTTTTTGAGTTTTTATTATTAGTGGATATTGTTCTAATTCTGCCCTGCATGCATTGTTTGTAGTTTTCCTCTGGACATGTAGGAGAATCTTACAGAACTCTGCATTCAAATAAAATAAAATGTTTTTATATAGCCCTTCTTACATCAGCTGCTATATCAAAGTGCTGTACAGAAACCCAGCCTAAAACCCCAAACAGCAAGCAATGCAGGTGTAGAAGCATGGGTTTCAATGCATTAAGCATTAAGGGTTTCAATGAGGTGTTTGTCCCATTTGATGAAATCTTGTTTTGCAAGTGGACCCCACACCTCGCTGCCATAAAGTGCAATTGGTTCAATGACACATTTAATTAGTTTTAGGCAAATTCGAATTTGTTTTTTTATGGCGTAGAATGCCCTGTGTGCTTTCTCGCTCAGGTCATTCACTGCCTCATTAAGGTGTCCAGTTGAGCTTATTTTTAAACCTACATAATTGTAGTGTGTGCAGTACTTTGTATATTTTGTACTAATTGAGAACTTTTAGTCTAATTCCCTGAGATCTGGATCTTCTCTGGAAAATCATTATTTTAGTCTTTTGGGGTTTACTGCCAGGGCCCAGGTCTGGCAGTACTGCTCTAGCAGGTCCAGGCTCTGCTGTAGGCCATGTGCTGTGGGTGACAGCAGGCATAGCTCATCTGCGAAGAGTAGGCATTTAACCTCTGAATTGTGGAGACTAACACCAGGGGCTGAGGATTTTTCTAGAATAGTGGCCAATTTGTTGATGTAAATATTGAAGAGTGCAGGGCTCAGATTGCAACCCTGGCGAAGGCCCTGCCCCTGGTTAAAGAATTCTGTTATTTTATTTACAATTTTAATGCCACACGTATTGCCAGTATACATTGATTTAATTATGTCATATGTTTTACCCCCTACACCACTTTCAATAACTTTGTAGAACCGTCCTGTATGCCAAATAGAATCAAATGCTTTTTGGAAGTCGATAAAGCAAGCGTATATTTTGGTATTATTTTGGTGGACATGTTTATCTATCAGGGTGTGTAGGGTGTAAATATGATCAGTCGTGCAATGTTTTGGTATAAATCCAATTTGGCTTTTACTCAAGACATTGTGCTTATTAAGGAAGTGTAGAACTCTTACATTTATAATACCACAGAAAACATTCCACAGGTTACTGTTCAGGTTACACAAATGCCTCTGTAATTGTTAGGGTCAAATTTGTCTCCGTTCTTAAAGATTGGGGTTATGAGTCCTTGATTCCAGATGTCAGGGAAATAACCTACACTCAGGATCAAATTAAACAGTTTTAATATAGCCAATTGAAATTTTGCACTATTGAGTTTGAGAGTCTCATTTAGGATGCCATTAGGTCTGCATGCTTTTTTAAAAATTTGAGGGCCTGAAGTTTCTTATAGCGCTCCTGGTCAGTAATTGGGGAGTCCAATGGATTTTGATTCTTTATAGCTTTTTCTAATCCATTCAACTTCTCATGAATTTGGCGTTGTTCTGCGTTTTTGTCCGTTTGAACGGTGTTGTGGAGTGTTTTAAAATGAGTTGTTCATATGTCACCATTTTGTATCGCTAATTCCTCTTGTTTCGATTTTTTTCATTTTTTGTACGTTTATCGAGTTTTAAAGTCTCACAGTAATGAAGGCATAATTCACCATTATTTGGGTCTCTGTGTTTTTGGTTGGATAGTGTTCTAAGTTTTTTCCTTATAATTTTACAATCTGCATCAAACCAGTTGTCATCTGTGGTCTTTAAAAAAATGTGTTTTAATCAATTTCAATTGTGCTTCTTTTGCCATTTGCCTGAATATATAGTTGATGTTTTTTACTGCTAGATTGATGACTTCTTTACTGTGAGTGAATGTCTCTCTCTCTCGCTCTCTCTTTCTCTTTCTCTCTCTCTTTGTCTCTCTCTCTCTCTCTCTCTCTTTTTGTCTGTCTCTCTCTCTCTTTCTCTCTCTCTGCCTCGCTCTGTTTCTCTCCCTCACACACACACACACACACACACACACACACACACACACACACACACACACACACACACACACACACACACACACACACACACACACACACACACACACACACACACACACACACACACACACACACACACACACAGACACACACACACTCACACTCACACAACTGTTTATTTCTCACGTCTTTGTGTTTTGTCTCCTAACATCGTGTTTCTACACACCCCTAGGGAAGTTCGGGACGATGAATTTTCCTTGGCCCAGAGAAAATGTCGGCACGTCTGGCCACTTCATAAATAAAAGATCTCTCACGTAATGGCCTTGTGAAAAAGGAGCCCCTTTTCTTTTCTCTCACCCTAAACGGTTTGTCAGACCTCAGCCACCTCCCCCTCCCCCTTCTCTCCTCCTTCTCTAACCTCCATCCCATCCACCCTTCTCTCATTCCCTGACCCCCTCCCTCCCAGTTCTCTCTTCTTCTCTGTTTCTATACATACTGGGGGCTCATGGGATGGCCCAGTGGGACACTGAGAGGATAACGTGAAGCAGCTTTCCACAGAAAGACAAACCCTTCAACCGTAACGACCTGGGAGCCTTCAGAGTAGAACAAACAGACCTAGGCAGGAGTAGGATCAGAGGCAGGATCTGAAGTAGGGAGCAGGATCTGAGGTCGGGAGCAGGATCTGAGGTAGGAGCAGGATCTGAGGTAGAGAGCAGGATCTGAAGTAGGGAGCAGGGTCTGATGTAGGGAGCAGGATCTGAGGTAGGAGCAGGATCTGAGGTATGGAGCAGGGTCTGAGGTAGGGAGCAGGGTCTGAGGTAGGGAGCAGAGCCTGAGGTAGGAGCAGGATCTGAGGTAGGAGCAGGATCTGAGGTAGGGAGCAGGATCTGAGGTAGGAGCAGGATCTGAGGTATGGAGCAGGGTCTGAGGTAGGGAGCAGGGTCTGAGGTAGGGAGCAGAGCCTGAGGTAGGAGCAGGATCTGAGGTAGGAGCAGGATCTGAGGTATGGAGCAGGGTCTGAGGTAGGGAGCAGGATCTGAGGTAGGGAGCAGGATCTGAGGTATGGAGCAGGATCTGAGGTATGGAGCAGGGTCTGAGGTATGGAGCAGGATCTGAAGTCGGGAGAAGAATCTGAGGTAGGGAGCAGGGTCTGAGGTAGGGAGCAGGGTCTGAGGTAGGGAGCAGGGTCTGAGGTATGGAGCAGGATCTGAGGTATGGAGCAGGATCTGAGGTATGGAGCAGGATCTGAGGTAGGTAGCAGGATCTGAGGTATGGAGCAGGATCTGAGGTATGGAGCAGGATCTGAGGTAGGTAGCAGGATCTGAGGTATGGAGCAGGATCTGAGGTAGGGAGCAGGATCTGAGGTAGGTAGCAGGATCTGAGGTAGGAGCAGGATCTGAAGTAGGAGCGGGGGGAGGTACCTGGAAACAGAGACCAGGGACTCGGGTGGTTTGGTCTGTGTTTGAGTCTCCTTCTCAGTCTCACGTTTAGCTGACAGACAGCTTCTGGGGGCAGGTGGTGACCCAGTATACACACTCACACCAGGGCCACAGGGTTCTCATTTCGCTGCAGAGAGGGTTCAGTTCATCTCCTGATGTGGGGACTAGGGAGAGAAGAACAGACTCAGAACAAACACATGTTTTAACACTTTGAGCCTTTCTATTCTACACACATCTGTCCCCTGTTCTGTCTTCTGATGGCTTCTGTGCTGAGCCTTTCTATTCTACACA
>NC_092106.1:37067137-37104637 GCF_045679555.1 Salvelinus alpinus | reverse complement strand
TGTGTGTGTGTGTGTGTGTGTGTGTGTGTGTGTGTGTGTGTGTGTGTGTGTGTGTGTGTGTGTGTGTGTGTGTGTGTGTGTGTGTGTGTGTGTGTGTGTGTGTGTGTGTGTGTGTGAAAGTGAGAGTGAGAGAGTGAGTGGCGCTCCTCTAATGGGTCAGATGCTGTTCATCCATTGGTTTTCTGCCATCTATCCTTCTGACAAGGGCGAGACGCTTATCCTATTAAAACTACTCCACACATACACAGATAAAACATAGGTTACACACACACACACACACACACACACACACACACACACACACACACACACACACACACACACACACACACACACACACACACACACACACACACACACACACACACACACACACACACACAGACACACATATGGTCGTCATGAATGTTTGTAAATTGTGTTTTCTGGCTTAAAGCTTAGCGGCAGGACAGAATGTGAAAGCAATGGAACATTCTTCTCCTTTGTGCCGGTAGGTTAGGGAGGCCTTGGATACCTGTACAGTGATCCCTCGCCACTTCGCGGTTCACTTATCGCGGATTCGCTATTTCGCGGATTTTCATAATGCATTTTTTTTTTTTTTTTGGTGCATTGTGCTCTGCATTCTGATTCGCTAAAAACTCACTCCCGCTTCTTGTATCAAAACATGCTACGAATTGTGCTACCATCGTAATCGATGGTGGCATGTCGGTGTACAAGGATCTTTTTGCAAAGAAGAAAAAAGAGCGACAACAGCTGCCTATCACTATGTTCTTCTCCCGAACAAACACACCTGCACCGCGGGCTTCAGAAGAAGAGAACACTGCAGAGCGCAGTCAGGATGCAGCGGCCCAGTCTGAAGAGCAGTGAAACGGCCTACACGTGAGTCACTGTATTTGTATACATGTAATAGTTGCTAATTGTAAAAAAAAAAAAAAGTTTTCTATTTCGCGGATTTCACTTATCGCGGGTCATTTTCGGAACGTAACCCCCGCGATAAACGAGGGATTACTGTATACATTTCACAAGCCTGCCGTGTGAGTATTCCTGTGTGTGGCTTAGCTTGTTTGTGGGTACGTGTGAGGTCTTACCTATTAAAGATGCCTTGTAAATATAATGGTGTCTAGTAGTGTGCGTGAATGGCAGTGTGTGTACAGGGATTGGTTTGAAAGCTCTGTGTGCACGGTTGTGTAGATAGTAGGCCCATAGACCTAAAGTTTTTTCGGGGTGTGTTTTTGTATTGCCTTGCCTGGAGACAAAATGGAGTTTGTATTGATATACACTACATTGCCAAAGGTATGTGGACTAGAGGTCGACCGATTAATCGGAATGGCCGATTAATTAGGGCCGATTTCAAGTTTTCATAACAATCGGTAATCGGCATTTTTGGACACAGATCATGGCCGATTACATTGCATTCCACGAAGAAACTGCGTGGCAGGCTGACTACCTGTTATGCGAGTGCAGCAAGGAGCCACGGTAAGGTGCTAGCTAGCATTAAACTTATCTTATAAAAAACAATCACTCTTCACATAATCACTAGTTAACTACACATGGTTGATGATATTACGAGTTTATCTAGCTTGTCCTGCGTTGCATATAATCGATGCGGTGCCTGTTAATTTATCATTGAATCACAGCCTACTTCGCCAAACGGGTGATTTAACAAGCGCATTCGCGAAAAAAGCATTGTCGTCGCACTAATGTGTACCTAACCATAAGCATCCACGCCTTTCTTAGAATCAATACACAAGTATATATTTTTAAACCTGCATATTTAGTTAATATTGCCTGCTAACATGAATTTCTTTTAACTAGGGAAATTGTGTCACTTCTCTTGCGTTCTGTGCAACAGAGTCAGGGTATATGCAGCAGTTTGGGCAGCCTGGCTCATTGCGAACTGTGTGAAGACCATTTCTTCCTAACAAAGACAGCCAACTTCGCCAAACTGGGGATGATTTAACAAAAGCGCATTTGCGAAAAAAGCACAATCGTTGTACGAATGTACCTAACCATAAACATCAATGCCTTTCTTAAAATCAATACACAGAAGTATATTTTTTTTAAACCTGCATATTTATTTAAAAGAAATTCATGTTAGCAGGCAATATTAACTTCTAGTTCCTCCCAAACCCGGATCCGGGAGCACCCCCCACAGTAAAAAAGCTGACTAGCATAGCCTAGCATAGCGTCACAAGTAAATACTAGCATCTAAATATCATTAAATCACAAGTCCAAGACACCAGATGAAAGATACACTTCTTGTGAATCCAGCCATCATTTCTGATTTTTAAAATGTTTTACAGGGAAGACCGAATATGTAAATCTATTAGCTAACCACGTTAGCAAAAGACACCACTTTTTTTACTCCACCAGTTTTTTACTCCATCAGTAGCTATCACTAATTCGACTAAATAAAGATATATATAGCCACTAACCAAGAAACAACTTCATAAGATGACAGTCTGATAACATATTTATGGTATAGCATATGTTTTTTTAGAAAAATGTGAATTTTTCAGGTATAAATCATAGTTTACCATTGCAGCCACTATCACAAAACTCACCAAAGCGACTAGAATAACTACAGAGAGCAACGTGTATTACCTAATTAATCATCATAAAACATTTCTTAAAAATACACAGCGTACAGCAATTGAAAGACACAGATCTTGTGAATCCAGACAATATTTCAGATTTTCTAAGTGTTTTACAGCGAAAACACAATATATCGTTATATTAGCATACCACATGAGCTAACATCACCCCAGCATTGATTCAAGGCAAAAAGAGCGATAACGTTATCACCACCAAAATATATTAATTTTTTCACTAACCTTCTCAGAATTCTTCAGATGACAGTCCTGTAACATCATATTACACAATGCATATAGAGTTTGTTCGAAAATCCTGTATTGATTTTATTGATGTATTATATTAAGTTAAAATAAAAGTGTTCATTGTTCATTCAGCATTGTTGTAATTGTCATTATTACAAATATATAAAAATCGGCTGATTAATCGGTATCGGATTTTTTTGGTCCTCCAATAATTGGTATCGGTATCGGCGTTGAAAAATCATAGTCGGTCGACCTCTAATGTGGACACCCCTTCAAATGAGTGGATTCGGCTATTTCAGCCACACCGTGGTGTATAAAATCGTATAAAATGTGTGTATAAAAGTGTATAAGTGTATAAAATCGAGCACACAGGCATGCAATCTCTATAGACAAACATTGGCAGTAGAATGGCCCATACTGAGGAGCTCAGTGACTTTCAACCTGGCAGCGTCATAGGATGCCACCTTTCCAACATAGTGCCAACTGTAAAATTTGGTGGAGGAGGAATAATGGTCTGGGGCTGTTTTTCATGGTTTGGGCTAGGCCCCTTAGTGCCAGTGAAGGGATCTCTTAACGCAACAGCATACAATGACATTCTACATGATCATTTGCTTCCAACTTTGTGTCAACAGTTTGGGGAAGGCCCTTTCCTGTTTCAGCATGACAATGCCCCCGCACAATACAGAATGGTTTATCGAGATCCGTGTTGAAGAACTTGACGGGCCTTCAAAGAGCCCTAACCTCAAACCCGTCGAACACCTTTGGGATGAATTGGAACACCGACTGCGAGCCAGGCCTAATCGCCCAACATCAGTGCCCAACCTCACTAATGCTCTTGTGGCTGAATGGAAGCAAGTCCCCGCAGCAATGTTCCAACATCTAGCAGCAAACGAGGAACCAACTCCATATTAATGCCCATGATTTTGGAATGAGATGTTCAATGAGCAGGTGTCCACATACAGTGCATTTGGAAAGTATTCAGACTCCTTCCCTTTCTCCACATTTTATTACATTACAGACATATTCTAAAATTGATTAAATAATGTTTTCCCTCATCAATCTACACACAATACCTCATAATGACAAAGCAAAAATAGATTTTTTGAATCTTTTGCTAATTAAAAAATACAAATAAAATTTAAATTCCTTCTTTACATAAGTATTTGGACCCTTTGCTTTGAGACTCGAAATTGAGCTCAGGGGCATCCTGTTTCCATTGATCATCCTTGTACAACTTGATTGGAGTCCACCTGTGGTAAATTCAAATGATTGGACATGATTTGGAAAAGTACACACCTGTCTATATAAGGTCCCGCAGTTGACAGTGCATGTCAGAGCTTTAAGACAGGATTGTGTTGATGCACAGATCTGGGGATGGGTACCAAAAAATGTCTGCAGCATTGAAGGTCCTTAAGAACACAGAGACATCCATCATTCTTAAATGGAAGAAGTTTGGAACCACCAAGACTCTAACTAGAGCTGGCCGCCCGGCCGAACTGAGCAATCGGGGGAGAAGGGCCTTGGTCAGGGAGGGGACCAAGAACCCGATGGTCCCTCTGACAGAGCTCCAGAGTTTCTCTGTGGAGATGGGAGAACCTTCCAGAAGGACAACCATCTCTGCACCACTCCACCAATCAGGCCTCTACGTTAGAGTGGCCAGACGGAAGCCACTCCTCAGTAAAAGGCACATGACAGTCCTCTTGGAGTTTGCCAAAAGGCACCTAAAGACTCTCAGACCATGAGAAACAAGATTCTCTGGTCTGATGAAACCAAGATTGAACTCTTTGGCCTGAATGCCGAACTCTTTGGCCTGAATGCAAAGCGTCACGTCTGGAGGAAACCTGGCACCATCCCTACAGTGAGTCATGGTGGTGGCAGCATCATGCTGTGGGGATGTTTTTCAGCGGCAGGGACTGGGAGACTAGTAAGGATTGAGGGCAAGATGAACGGAGCAAAGTACAGAGGGATCCTTCATAAAAACCTGCTCCAGAGCGGATTGGGGCGAAGGTTCACCTTCTAACAGGACAACGACCCTAAGCACACAGCCAAAATAATGCAGGAGTGGCTTCGGGACAAGTCTCTGATTTTCCTTGAGTGGCCAAGCCAGAACCCGGACTTGAAATCGATCAAACATCTCTGGAGATATCTGAAAATAGCTGTGCAGCGACGCTCCCCATCTAACCTGACAGAGTTTGAGAGGATCTGCAGGGAAGAATGGGAGAAACTCCCCAAATACAGGTGTGCCAAGCTTTTAGCGCCATACCCAAGACTCAAAGCTGTAATCACTGCCAAAGGTGCTTCAACAAAGTACTGAGTAAAGGGTCTGAATACTTATGTAAATGTGATATTTCAGTTTTTTAAATAATTGAGCAAAAATGTCTAAAAACAGTTTTTGTTTTGTCATTATGGGTTATTATGTGTAGATTGGTGAGAATATTTTTTTTATATCCATTTTAGAATAAGGCTGTAACAGAACATAATAAAATGTGGAAAAAGTCAAAGGGTCTGAATAAAGGGTCTTTTGAAACGCACTGTACATTTGTGGTGTAGGTGGTGTAGGTTACTGTGTCTCCAGTGGGGTCTCTTGTGGTGTGTGTGTGTGTGTATTTGTGTTTGTGTATTTGTGTGTGTGTGTGTGTTTGTGTTCCCTTCGACTCTGCAGTGCTGAAATCTCTCACTCTCTCTCTCTGTTCTCATCCCTCTTTTCTTCACTTAACCCCCAGTATTCTCTCACTCCGCTAGCTCATTATGACAGCTTTTGGCCAGCCTTTGGAATCGGGTATGGGCGGAAGAGAGGGGAAGAAGGGAGGAACAATGGGATGGATGACTGTGGAATGGGATGGATGACTGTGGACTCTCTCGCTCTCTCTCTCTGTTCACACTCCTATTTTTCCTGTTTTATCTCCCTCTCCCCTCCAGTGACGAACCTTTGGTTAACCTTTCTAGCGCAGGCGTTCCGCTAGCGACCCTCGACAACATCCGGTGAAATTGCAGAGTGCGAAATTCAAACTACAGAAATATAAATATTTAACATTCATGAAAATACATGTGTAATACATCAAAATAAAGCTTAACTTCTTGTTAATCCAGCTGCTGTGTCAGATTTCAAAAAGGCTTTACGGCGAAAGCACACCATGAGATTATTTGAGGACACGAAAGTCAGAAATAGCGATATAATATATGCCTTAACTTTGAAGATCTTCTTCTGTTGGCACTCCAAAAGGTTCCAGTTACATCACAAATGGTCCTTTTGTTCAATAAAGTCCTTCTTTATATCCATAAAAACTCAGTTTAGCTGGCGCGCTTCAGTCAATAATCCACCGGTTTCCCTCCTTCAAAATGCATACAAAATGAATCCCAAACGTTACCAGTAAACTTATCCTAACAAGTCAAACAACGTTTATAATCAAACCTTAGGTACCCTAATACGTAAATAAACAATTACATTTAAGACGGAGAATAGTATGTTCATTACCGGAGATAAATTACAAAGAACGCGCTTTCCTCCACGCTCATGGAAACACTACAGCCAAAATGGGAGCCACTTAGAAAAACTACAACTTCTAGCTAATTTTTCCAAAAACCATCCTGAAACTCTTTCTAAAGACTGTTGACATCTAATGGAAGCCCTAGGAACTGCAATCTGGGAGGTTTTCGCCTAATAATAAAAGTGACAGCCATTGAAAACCGTGGTAGGCTGAAATTATTTTTGGGGGGATGGTTTGTCCTCGGGGTTTCGCCTGCCATATCAGTTCTGTTATACTCACAGACATAGTTTTAACAGTTTTAGAAACTTTAGAGTGTTTTCTATCCAACTCGACCAATTATATGCATATCCTAGCTTCTGGGCCTGAGTAACAGGCAGTTTACTTTGGGCACGCTTTTCATCCGGACGTCAAAATACTGCCTCCTAGCCCAAAGAGGTTTTTAAGGCAAATTACTCCAGAGAGCACTGAGCTCCGTCACTCCATCTCTCCATCTCCATCTCTCTGTCTCTCACTTCCTCCTAAGTTATCTACCAGTGTGTTCCACATTAATTTGACGAGCCCACACACATACGCTTTTTAAGGGTGGCAGATAGTCTGGAGGGTAGGAGCGTTGGGCCAGTAACCAAAAGGTTGTTAGATCAAATCCAAAGTCTGTCGTTCTTCCCCTGAGTAAGGCAGTTAACCCCCGTGCACCGATGACGTGGATGTCGATTACGGCAGCCCCCCGCACCTCTCTGATTCAGAGGGGTTGGGTTAAATGCGGAAGACACATTTCAGTTGAATGCATTGTGTGTTCTCTCTCTCTTCCCTCCTAATATGCCTATTAGGTGGAAGCCTCTGGAGGTGATGCCACTGGCACAAACAAGGGGCATTGTGGGTAATGAATGAGTCCCCATAATGCAGTGTGCACCATCGGTCATTCTCATAATGGTCATATTTTAACAATGTGTTCTCTCTATTTCTCCTGTCTTTCAAATGCACACAGTCGCACACATGCCTTTTTTCTCTCCCAATCGAAGTCCTTTATTTGTTAATCATGTCATTATCTTAATGGGTCGGCTATATCCAAGAAGTATGGTCCTTCTTTCTTTCTCTCTCCATGTTCCTCTTCCTCTCGCTCTCCGTCGCCCCCTTACTCAACCTCTGTCTCTCTCTGTCTCTCTCTCTCTCTCTCTCTCTCTCTCTCTCTCTCTCTCTCTCTCTCTCTCTCTCTCTCTCTCTCTCTCTCTCTCTCTCTCTCTCTCTCTCTCTCTCTCTCTCTCTTTCTCTCTCTCTCTCTCTCTCTGTCCCTCTCTCCATCTTTGCCATCTTAATCCTGATGCGATCTTTATGTTCACGGTCTAATCAGTCGGGTCGGAGTGTAATCTAACCCTGAGAAATGGATGAGCAATTAAGAGGCTAGCAAGCCGACTGCAGAGTGGTTCACGGTAATGCTTCAGCAGAACTCCCTTCCCTAACAGTCACACTAACGCTATGCTGGCCACTTCCTGGAAATACTCCATTTACTTTTTACCCTTCTGCTTGTTCAGTATCGTTCTGTGCTTTGATGGATCCTCACTTGTTCTTTCTTTCTTTTTTCCCCCTTTCCCTCTCTCTCTCTCTCTCTCTCTCTCTCCTCCCCTCCCCTCTCCCTCTCTCTCTTTATCTAACTCTCTCTCTTTCTCCCCCCATTCCTCTCTTTCTCTCTCTCTACCTCTCCATCTCTCAATCAATCAATTATATTTATAAAGCCCTTTGTACAGAAACCCAGCCTGAAACCCCAAAGGTCATGCAATGCAGATGTAGAAGCACAGTGGCTAGGAAAAACTCCCTAGAAAGGCAGGAATCTAGGAAGAAACCTAGAAAGGAACCAGACTCTGAGGGGTGGCAAGTCTTATTTTGGCTGAATCGAGTGGCGATTATAAGAGTACATGGCCATTAACCTCCCTGGGATATGTGGGATGCTTGCGTCCCACTTGGCCAATAGCCAGGGAAAATGTAGAGCGCCAAATTAAAAAAAAATGATATAAAATCAAACTTTCATTAAATCACACATATAAGATACGAAATTAAAGCTGCACTCGTTGTGAATCCAGCCAACATGTCAGATTTCAAAAAGGCTTTTCGTCGAAAGCATAAAATGCTATTATCTGATGATAGCACAACAGGAAACAAAGAGAGTGTAGCATATTTCAACCCTGCAGGTGCAACACAAAACGCAGAAATAAAATATAAATCATGCCTTACCTTTGACGAATTTCTTTTGTTGGCACTCCAATATGTCCCATAAACATCACAAATGGTCCTTTTGTTCGATTAATTCCGTCCATATATATCCAAAATGTCCATTTATTTGGCACGTTTGATCCAGAAAAAAAACAGCTTCCAATTTGCGCAACGTCACTACAAAATATCTAAAAAATTACCTCTAAACTTTGCCAAAACATTTCAAACTACTTCTGTAATACAACTTAAGTATTTGTAAACGTTAATAATCGATCAAATTGAAGACGGGTCTATCTGTTTTCAATACAGGAGGACAACAAACTAACGATACTTTTCTAGTCTTGCGCAACTCTCAAACAGTACACATAACGTTACACTGATTCCAGATGGACGTTCTTCTTCATTGCACAAAGGAATAACCTCAACCTATTTCCAAAGACTGGTGACATCCAGTGGAAGCGGTAGTAACTGCAAACAGGTTGATTAGAAATCTAGTATCCCAATGAAAACTCATTGAACAGACGGTGACCTCAAAAAAATAAACAATCTGAATGGTTAGTCCTCGGGGTTTTGCCTGCTACATAAGTTCTGTGATACTCACAGACACGATTCAAACAGTTTTAGAAACTTCAGAGTGTTTTCTATCCAAATCTACTAATAATATGCATATCTTATATTCTGGGGATGAGTAGAAGGAAGTTGAAATTGGGCATGCTATTTATCCAAAAGTGAAAATGCTGCCCCCTATCCTAGAGAAGTTAAGGCCAGACCATTTTTCAAGATGTTCAAATGTTCCTAGATGACCAGCAGGGTCAAATAATAATCCCAGTTGTTATAGAGGGTGCAGCAGGTCAGCACCTCAGGAGTAAATGTCAGTTGGCTTTTCATAGCCAAGCATTCAGAGGTCGAGACAGCAGATGCGGTTGAGGGAGAGAGAGTGAGACAGAGACAGAGAAGGTTGAAACAGCAGGTCCGGGACAAGGTAGCACATCGGTGAACAGGTCATGGTTCCATAGCTGCAGGCAGAAAAGTAGAAACTGGATCAGCAGCACGACCAGATGGACTGGGGACAGACACAGCCAGGAGTCGTCAGGCCAGGTACTCCTGAGGCATGGTCTTAGAGCTTAGGTCCTCCGGGAGGGGAGAAAGAGAGAGAGAGATGGGAAAATTAGAGGGATCATACCTAAGATCACACAGGACACCAGGTAAGACAGGAGAATTACACCAGATAGGACAGACTGACCCTAGCCCCCTGGCACATAGACTATTGCAGCAGAGATACTGGGGACTGTGATGGAAGATCACGTCAGTGACTCAACCCACTCATGTCGAGTATAGCGAAAAAATCCTGGCACGACGTGATGCACCCCTTCTAGGGACAGGGAGAACTCGAGAAAGCCAGTGACTCAGCCCCCATAATATGGTCAGAGGCAGAGAATCCCAGTGGAGAGAGGGGAGCCGTCCAGGCAGACAGCAAGGGTGGTTCGTCACTCCAGTGCCTTGCCGTTCATCTTTGCAGCCCTGGGTCAGACTACACTCAATCATAGGACCGACTGAAGTGACTTAAAGGTTGAGACTGAGTCTGCGTCTCTCACATGGATTGCCAGACCATTCCATAAAAATAGGATATCTCTCTCTCTCTCTCTCCCTCTCAATTCAATTCTCAATTCAAAGGGCTTTATTGGCATGGGAAACACATGTTTACATTGCCAAAGCATGTTAAATAAATATCAAATAAAAGTGAAATATACAATCAAAAAGTTCCGAAGGAATAGAGACATTTCAAATGTCATATTATGGGTATAACAGAACCTCACTAGTGTCTTCTAGTCCAATGACTGGACTTACCTGCCCCTGTTCCTCCAGTCCCACGCAAGCCACCTATGAGAACATTTGATTTATTATTGCAGTGAAGGGGAGATATGTACTTTTCAATAGTATTTGAAAGTATAGCCTTCCTCAAGCTGGTCCCCTTCCGGCTCAGAGCACAGAGAATCTGACTGATCCGAACTCACTGGCTCTGGTGGATGGGATACATCCTGAGTGGCTCGGACAGTTGATGGTCCTAAAGTCATTTGGAGAGGTAAATTGAATAGGTACATTTTTATGAGCTCATCATAACTACCATTTCTTGCTTTCTCAAATGTCAACCAACGCTTAACATACTTTGTCTCACTGGCTTTACCGAAGTGTAGGGCGTCAGGGCTTTCAGTGGTTGACCGTCCAACTGCTCCAACTGGAGAAGATTGTTGGCTTCCACTGAGGTAACCCTTATGAAGACATAAAGAGAAAAATGTCAGTGTTCGGAAAACTAAAACTAGCTTCGGGTTATTTTGTGTGCAAATTCAAATAGTTTTTATCTGAGATTTTTTATATTCACTTTAACGGATGATGACCCCAGCTACGAGTGAAAGAGCAGCGAGGTTTCCCAGGTCTCGCCTTCCTTTCGTCCTTCTTCCAAACCAAGTCATTCGCCCGGATGTCGAAGCACTTGGTCCCCTTCTTGACCTCCTCCGGTAGCTCTCCTGCTTATCCTGCGCCTTGTTGATGTTCAGTCTCACCTTGATTGATAACAGAAATAAATGCAAATATATTTCATATTATTACAAATGCATTTCTTATATATCTCTTGGAATGCCAGAAAATATATTAACAGCAGACAATAATTTTTACCTGGTCAAAAACCTCCACGCCCTTCTCAGCCCGTGCCTAAACGTGGTCCTCGAAGGCATTCTGATCTGGTTTGACAACTTCCACGACATCAGGTGGACTTTCAGTGATCTGAAAGTATGCTATTCAAAAACAGCAATAGAAGAACAATAACATGTCAATCAGACATTAGAATGACTGTAGTAATATGCAATAATGTGATGTACACTACCGGTCAAAAGTTTTAGAACACCTACTCATTCAAGGTTTTTTGTTTATTTTTTATAATTTTTTACATTGTAGAATAATAGTGAATACATCACAACTATGAAAAAACACATATGGAATCTTGTAGTAACCAAAAAAGTGTTAAACAAATCAAAATATATTTTAGTTTTTAGAGGCCTGGACACTGCTGTTGTGTGCAAAGAGAATTACCTTCAAGTTGCTGTCTGATTATGTACCATGGGGAAAAAACTAAAACAAACCGTTGGTCTATGGATGATATGCAGCGGAGACCCGGTGCTTCACCCCCAAGTCCTCGAACAAGGCTTTGTTGGTCTGAAGAAAATCAGTAAATCAACTTGGCTATTTATATAGTTGGTGACAGAATGTAGCCTATAATAGTATTACCTTGTTCAAGAGTTCACGACCTTGGTCAGTCAAGATGACCACAGGAGTACCGTGGGTGTTGAAGATGTCCATCATTGCCTTGGAGGTGGCCTCACCAGTCTTGGCCTTGATGTGTATCATACAACATGAAAATCGCTTTTTTGATTCCAAGCTTCCTTTTTAATGGGTTACAGAAGGGAATTTAGAGTTAAGCACATTTTCTTCCTTTACTGACCTTAAAAACCTCTACAGGATCAGTGGGTCCCCCACGGGATGGGTGCGCTAACGTAGGCTAATGCGATTAGCATCAGGTTGGAAGTAACAAGAACATTTCCCAGGACATAGACATATCTGATATTGGCAGAAAGCTTCAATTCTTGTTAATCTAACTTCACTGTCCAATTTACTGTGAAAAATACCATGCTATTGTTTGAGGAGAGTGCACAGTTATGAACTTAAAAGTTATTAATAAACCAATTAGGCACATTTGGGCAGTCTTGATACATTTTTTTTTTACAGAAATACAATGGTTCATTATGTAACGCTCGTTTTCCTCCTCGTCTGAAGAGGAGCAAGGATCGGACCAAAGCGCAGCGTGGTTTGAATACATGCTTTTAATAAATTTAAACGAAGACGAAAAACACTGGACAAAATACAAAACAAATAAACGACGTGAACAAACTAACGAAAACAGTACCGTGTGGCGAAACAAACACAGACACGGCAACAATCACCCACAAACAAACAGTGAGGAACAGTCTACCTTAATATGGTTCTCAATCAGAGGAAGCGTAAAACACCTGCCCCTGATTGAGAACCATATCAGGCTAATGCAATGAACCCAACATAGAAACACATAACATAGAATGCCCACCCAGCTCACGTCCTGACCAACTAAACAAGGCTAAACAAAGGAAATAAGGTCAGGAACGTGACACATTAGATCATTTTAAAACTTTGCGCATACACTGCTGTCATCTAGTGGCCAACATCTAAATGACGCCTGGGCTGGAATAATACATTATGGCCTTTCTCTTGCATTTCAAAATGATGGTACAAAAAAAATACAAAAAAACGTTTTGTTTTTTTCTTTGTATTGTCTTTTACCGGATCAAATGTGTTATATTCTCCTACATTAATTTCACATTTTCACAAACCTCAAAGTTTCCTATCCAATGGTATCAGGAATATGCATATCCTTGATTCAGGTCCTGAGCTACAGTCAGTTAGATTCGGGTATGTCATTTTCGGCGAAAATTGAAAAAAAGTGGCGGAGGTTGGGTCTTGCCTCCACCCACTTGGTGAAGTAATCGGTCGCTGTCAGGCACTAGCGGTTGCCATTCCTGGATTTCGTGAAGGGTCCGATGAGGTCCACCCCTAACATTTAAAGTGTTAGAGAGAAGATAACTTTATTCTTACCCGTATCTGTGTCATACAGTATGTGGTTTTAGTATTTGTAAGGATACTGACACAAACATTTGATAATATTGAACTCTGCTGTGGTCAAATAAAGCAACCATTAAAAAACAACTTATCAATGCAAAATTTGAATTGTGAAACACTTACCGAACATGTGCCATGGTGAAACAGCTGATGGGCTTCAACTCCAGCTCCACAGTCTTCACCCTCTCAAACTTCTGGCAGGCTAGACAGGTACTGACCTATAACCACATAGTGTGCGTTCGGATGTGACATTTATCTAAATCATAATAATTTCAGATATAATAGCAAGTGATTGATAGACAAAAAGTTATTTCACTTGCCCAGCTGTCCACATCCTTGACATTCCCACTCCAGAAGAAGCGTAGGTTGATTTTGGCAATCATGCTCTTCACTCAGAAATGTCCAGCATGCATCTTTGTCAGCACGGCCTCCTTCTCCTCCTTAGTGAAAATCACCCTCCTGTGTCGCTGACCATCCTTCCCCCGTAGGTACATGTGATTGCCTAACAAGTTGGAAGAGAAGAGTTTTCGAAATACTAAAGTCTAAGTAAATTAGCACTGCTGTCTTTCTCTCTCTGTTTATCTCGCTCTCTATCACCCTCTGTCTGTCTCTCTCTTCCCACCTCTCTCTCCCTCTGTCACCTTCTTTCTCACTTTCTTCCTCTCTCTCTTTCTGTATGGGTCTCTCTCTATCTAGTGAAGACACCTAGTTAAGGGCAGTTGGAGTTACCATAATTGCTTACTATCCATTTGATTGATCAGGGTTAACTTATAGCTAGATACCTCAATGTGACATACATATAACTAAATGTATAGCTAACGTCATATAGATGACCAACTAACGTTAGCTAGATGGAAAATGGTTGTTAAATGGTTGTACATAAATCCTTCCAGTTATCTAACAGCAACAGTAATATAAATTAACTGCTTAACGTTACCCTGAATTACGGATTTCTCTGCCACCTACGAATGTTGTCCCTCTTGTCGAGATCAGTGGTGCCTTCATAGTACTTTGCCTGGTTGGAAAGAAAAAAGAAAATCTCCTCGAGGGATGCCATTAAAGTGCAAGCTACATATGAACAGAAAGCAGCTACAATAACAGTTAGCTAGCTAGATAACGTTAGCTAAATAGAACTGTCTGGCTAGCTAGCTAGCTGACTATGCAGGCTGAGGTAAATATGTAGCTAGCAATGTCAAAATAAAATCAATATAAAAACAGCTTAAATTATTTCTTCCTATTTAACAATATTTTCTTACATAAAGAGAAATGTATGGTAAAAAGCAGCTGGTAGTCAGCAGTTTGTCACCGTCAAAAACACCGTCATTGGAGAGCAATTCTAAGGTAATAATTTTGCGCGGACTGAGCGAGCGCTTCTGAGGTAAAATAAAACTAGAACTGCCGGCGTCCTCCTTCCTTCGCGACCTCTACGAGGTAAAATAGAGCCAAGCCAAGAATTTTGGAAGTTCTAGCAACAGCCCTAGCAACAACCCTAGCAACAGAAGCTAGAACTCATCGAATCCCATTGTGACGCAGAGGGGGACACTATTTGGACGGGGAACAATATTTGGCATGACAGGCCCTCTATTCCGTTTTTTTTAATGAAACTGCCATGAAAAAAACATGTACTTAAACCAGTGTTCAGTTTCTGCCCTAAATGACTCAGATAGCAGACTGATTATGCTAATTGAATACATATAGAATGTAAATATATGGAATGGTAAATATTGAATGTAAACAGGGATATGTGGCTATAGGTGTGGTAGATATGCAGATCTGAGTTTGACACAGACGTTGGTTCCGCATGTTAAGTAGATCCAACAGCAAAGTGGGTGGGACTGGGGTTGAATCCCAGGGACCAATCATATTGTGCCTCTGTGTTGTATTGGCCAGTAGACTGTTGTGTTTTCTAAGCCAATGGGCTGGTTGCATTTCCACAATTTAAAGCACAAAAGGAGAATTCCTTCACTAAGGGAACCGCATGCATGCTCTCACACTCACACCCAACAAATCAGCCCCCCCCCCCCCCCCCCTCTCACACCCACACACACACACACTCTGCTCTCACTCTGTACTGGACTGAACCGTAGCCCCTCATTCTCTTTCTACCCCTCTCTCTCCCTCCCATCTCTGAGCAGAACTGTTCTCTCTCTCTCTTCCATTCTTCTCCCCTCTCTCTCTCACCCTCTGCCACCCACCTCTGAGCTGAACTATCCCTACCACCCCTCCCATCCTTCCCTCTCTCTCTCTGTCTGCTCTAGCCCCGAGGTTTTTAGTGCTGCCCGTCTTGTCAGCATTGTTCCAGTGCGCTCATTCCATATGTGTGTCACATCTCTTCTGCTCTCCCCCTCCTCTCTCTCTCCCACTCTCTCTCCCACCCCTCATTCTCCCTCACTTCCCTGGTACTGAACACACTCCCCTCCCCTCACCTCACCACCTTCCTTTCTCTCTGGCTCCCTCGTTCCTCTCCGCTCTCTTATCTGAGAGAGAGATTGGCTGTGTTCTCTCTGAGTTCTCTCTCTCCAAGCGCATCACTGCAGGGCCAAATTAAAAGACTTGAAACAAACCCAGTGAAGTGCTGCTGCTGCTGATGCTACTGCTGCTACTGCAAGCCAGCATTCTCTCTATCTCTGCCTTTCCCTTCCTCTGTCTCGCTGCAAGCCAAACTCTGCTATTTATCTCTCTCTCTTTCTGTCTCGCCCTCCCTCCCTCCCTCTTTTTCTCTGTAAGCCAGCACATAGGCTACTCTCTCTGTCTCTCTCTCTCTGCATGCCAGCACACTCAATCTATCTCTCTCTCTCTCTCTCTCTCTCTCTCTCTCTCTCTCCCTCTCTCTCTCTCTCTCTCTCTCTCTCTCTCTCTCTCTCTCTTTCTCTCTCTCTCTCACTTTCTCTCTTTCCCCCTCTCCCTGCAAGCCAGCACATCTCCCTCCCTTCATCTTGCTCCTTCATGCTTTATGTGCCTTCAACCAACCCCCCTCTCTTCCTCTCTTTGTATGGCCCCTTCCTTCCCTCCCTCTCTCTACCTCTTTTTGTATGGCCCCTTCCTTCCTTCCTTCCCTCCCTCTATCTACCTCTTTTTTGTATGGCCCCTTTCCTCCCTCTCTCTCCCTTTCTTTGTATGGCCCCTTCCCTCCCTCTCTCTCCCTCTCTTTGTATGGCCCCTTCCCTCCCTCTCTCTCCCTCTCTTTGTATGGCCCCTTCCCTCCCTCTCTCTCCCTCTCTTTGTATGGCCCCTTCCCTCCCTCTCTCTCCCTCTCTTTGTATGGCCCCTTCCCTCCCTCTCTCTCCCTCTCTTTGTATGGCCCCTTCCCCCCTCTCTCCACTCTCTTTCTCTGTCTGTTCTCTCCATGTCCCTGTCTCTCTCATGGTGGTGGTGAAGGAGTGTCTGTTCTCACCTTGTCCCTGTCTCTCTCATGGTGGTGGTGGGAGAGTGTCCATTCTCTCCCTGTCTCTCTCATGGTGGTGGTGGGAGAGTGTCCGTTCTCTCCCTGTCTCTCTCATGGTGGTGGTGGGAGAGTGTCCGTTCTCTCCCTGTCTCTCTCATGGTGGTGGTGGGAGAGTGTCCGTTCTCTCCCTGTCTCTCTCATGGTGGTGGTGGGAGAGTGTCCGTTCTCTCCCTGTCTCTCTCATGGTGGTGGTGGGAGAGTGTCCGTTCTCTCCCTGTCTCTCTCATGGTGGTGGTGGGAGAGTGTCCGTTCTCTCCCTGTCTCTCTCATGGTGGTGGTGGGAGAGTGTCCGTTCTCTCCCTGTCTCTCTCATGGTGGTGGTGGGAGAGTGTCCGTTCTCTCCCTGTCTCTCTCATGGTGGTGGTGGGGGAGTGAGAGAGGCAGTGGGACTAATCGTGGCAGCTGTTCAGAATTCTTTCCCTCTCCTGTTTCATTCTTTCATACTTTTCCCGTCTCATTCTTTCTCATCTCTCTTCTTGCGATCTGTTCTTTCTGCCATGGCAGAGACTCTGACACTCCCCCCAAGAATCCTACATGCGACCCTGTCCGGCTGTGTGTGTGTGTGTGTATGTGTGTGTGTGTGTACGGGGGGTAATGAGGTTAACAAACTATAGTTTTGGCAAGTCGGTTAGGACATCTACTTTGTGCATGACACAAGTAATTTTTCCAACAATTGTTTGCAGACAGATTATTTCACTTATAATTCACTTATAATTCACTGTATCACAATTCCAGTGAGTCAGAAGTTTACATACACTAAATTGACTGGGCCTTTAAACAGCTTGGAAAATTCCAGAAAATTATGTCATGGCTTTAGAAGCTTCTGATAGGCTAATTGACATCATTTGTGTCAATTGGAGGTGTACCTGTGGATGTATTTCAAGGCCTACCTTCAAATTCAGTGCCTCTTTGCTTGACATCATAGGAAAATCAAAAGAAATCAGCCAAGACCTCAGAAAAAAATTGTAGACCTCCACAAGTCTGGTTCATCCTTGGGAGCATTTTCCAAACACCTGAAGGTACCACGTTCATCTGTGCAAACAATAGCACGCAAGTATAAACACCATGGGACCACGCCGCCGTCATACCGCTCAGGAAGGAGACGCGTTCAGTCTCCTAGAGATGAACGTACGTTGGTGCGTAAAGTGCAAATCAATCCCAGAACAACAGCAAAGGACCTTGTGAAGATGCTGGAGGAAACAGGTACAAAATTATCTATATCCACAGTAAAACGAGTCCTATATCGACATAACCTGAAAGGCCGCTCAGCAAGGAAGAAGCCATCGCTCCAAAATCGGCATTAAAAAGCCAGACTATGGTTTGCAAACTGCACATGGGGACAAAGATCGTAGTTTTTGGATAAATATCCTCTGGTCTGATGAAACAAAAATAGAACTGTTTGGCCATAATGACCATCAGTATGTTTGGAGGAAAAAGGGGTCGCTTGCAAGCCGAAGAACACCATCCCAACCGTGAAGCACGGGGGTGGCAGCATCATGTTGTGGTGGTGCTTTGCTGCAGGAGGGACTGGTGCACTTCAAAAAATAGATGGCATCATGAGGGAGGAAAATTATGTGGATATATTGAAGCAACATTTCAAGACATCGGTCAGGAAATTAAAGCTTTGTCGCAAATGGGTCTTCCAAATGGACATTGACCCCAAGCATACTTCCAAAGTTGTGGCAAAAGGGCTTAAGGACAACAAAGTCAAGGTAATGGAGTGGCCATCACAAAGCCCTGACCTCAAGCAGAACTGAAAAAGTGTGTGTGAGCAAGGAGGCCTACATTACCTGACTCAGTTACATCAGCTCTGTCAGGAGAAATGGGCCAAAATTCACCCAACTTATTGTGGGAAGCTTGTGGAAGGCTACCCGAAACGTTTGACCCAAGTTAAACAATTTAAAGGCAATGCTACCAAATACTAATTGAGTGAATGTAAACTTCTGACCCACTGGGAATGTGATGAAAGAAATAAAAGCTGAAATAAATCATTCTCTCTACTATTATTCTGACATTTCACATTCTTAAAATAAAGTGGTGATCCTAACTGACCTATGACAGGGAATTTTTACTAGGATTAAATGTCAGCAATTGTGAAAAACTGAGTTTAAATGTATTTGGCTAAGGTGTATGTAAATTTCCGACTTCAACTGTATATACAGTAGAGGTCGACCGATTATGATTTTTCAACACCGATACCGATACCGATTATTGGAGGACAAAAAAAGCCGATACCGATTAATCGGCCAATTTCTTAAAAAAATATATCATACACACACACACATTTTTGTCATAATGACAATTGCAACAATACTGAATGAACAATGAACACTTTTATTTTAACTTAATATAATACATAAATACACACACACACACACACACAGCTCTGAAGTGACAATGATACTGAAGAGTCTGCTAAGGAGACAAATACTCTCAACTGTTTATATAAAAATAGAGTTTAAGTTACCTGTGATGAATGTTGAAAACAAAAACTGTAATTTCTATATGCAGGAAATCCTATTTTAATAATGGGCATGGTAAGAATTGACGACCAAAGTGCGAGTCATAATTCCCATGACACCTAGCAAAATCTGAAAAGCGGTTCCTTCATGTATTTCATACAAGATTCACTTAAAATAAGGTCTGTGTTTCGTGTAGGCTTACACCACCTTGCCAATTTTATAATTGTGTAGATATCCATAGGACAAGGTAACTCTGATCAATATTGGCTAAATATAAGCGAAGATCATTTTTTTTCTAGAGTGGATTTATGAAAATATGTTGACAAACGTTACCTTATCCTAGTGAGATTTACACGAGTATCAAAACGCCGAGGCGGTTTAAGCCTGCACGAAACACAGACCTTATTTGAAGTAGATCAAGACATCCTCTATGGAAGACATGAACGGTAAAATAACGAAGGAACCCCTTTCAAGTTCAGCCGCAAGTTATTACAGGAATTATAACGCGTCGACTATTTCTCTAAACCGTATACCTTTGACTAATCCGGAAACCATCACCTCGAAAACAAAGCGTTTATTCCGTTCCGTATTTCATCTAACGGGTGGCATCCATGAGTCTAAATATTCCTGTTACATTGCACAACCTTCAATGTTATGTCATAATTACGTAAAATTCTGGCAAATTAGTTCGCTAAGAGCCAGGCGGCCCAAACTGTTGCATATACCCTGACTCTGTGTGCAATGAACGCAAGAGAAGTGACACAATTTCACCTGGTTAATATTGCCTGCTAACCTGGATTTCTTTTAGCTAAATATGCAGGTTTAAAAAATATATACTTGTGTATTGATTTTAAGAAAGGCATTGATGTTTATGGTTAAGTACACATTGGAGCAATGACAGTCATTGATTGATTTTTCTAAGATAAGTTTAATGCTAGCTAGAAACTTACCTTAGCTTTCTGCATTCGCGTTACAGGTGTTAGAACATTGGACTAGTTAACTGTAAGGTTGCAAGATTGGATCCCCCTAGCTGACAAGGTTAAAAATCTGTCGATCTGCCCCTGAACGAGGCAGAACGTTCCTAGGCCGTCGTTGAAAATAAAAATGTGTTCTTAACTGACTTGCCTAGTTAAATAAAGATTAAATAAAGGTGTAAAAAAATATATATATATAATAATAATAATAATTTAAAAAATCCGCAAATCGGCACCCAAAAATATTGATTTCCGATTGTTATGAAAACTTGAAATTGGCCCTAATTAATCGGCCATTCCGATTAATCGGTCGACCTCTAATATACAGTGTTGTAATGATGTGCAAATAGTTAACTTCTTCCGGCTGAATTCCCGTTAACGGGATCGATTTGACAACAGCCAGTGAAAGTGTAGGGCGCCAAATTCAAACAACAGAAATCTCATAATTAAAATTCCTCAAACATACAAGTATTTCACACCATTTTAAAGATAAACTTGTTGTTAATCCCACCACAGTGTCCGATTTCAAAAAGGCTTTACGACGAAAGCATACCATGCGATTATGTTAGGTCAGCGCCTAGTCTCAAAAAAACACAGCCATTTTCCAGCCAAAGAGAGGAGTCACAAAAAGCAGAAATAGAGATAAAATTAATCACTAACCTTTGATGATCTTCATCAAATGGCACTGATAGGACTTCATGTTACACAATACCTATATCTTCTGTTCGATAAAGTTCATATTTATATCCAAAAATCTCAGTTTACATTGGCGCATTATGTTCAGTAATGTTTTGCCTCCAAAACATCCGGTGATTTTGCAGAGAGCCACATCAATTTACAGGAAAACTCATCATAAACATTGATGAAAGATACAAGTGTTATGCATAGAATTAAAGATATACTTCTCCTTAATGCAACCGTTGTGTCAGATTTCAAAAAAGCTTTACGGAAAAAGCACACTATGCGATAATCTGAGTACAGCGCTCAGCCACCGAACAGATACCCGCCATGTTGTGAGGTCAACAAAAGTCAGAAATAGCATTATAAATATTCACTTACCTTTGATGATCTTCATCGGAATGCACTCCCAGGAATCCCAGTTCCACAATAAGTGTTTGTTTTGTTCAATAAAGTCCATCATTTATGTCCAAACACCTCCTTTTTGTTCACACGTTTAGTCCAGTACTCCAAATGCACAAGGCGCGAGCACTAAGTCCAGACGAAAAGTCAAAAAAGTTCTCTTACAGTTTGTAGAAACATGTCAAAGGAAATCAATCTTTAGGATGTTTTTATCATAAATCTTCAATAATGTTTCACCCGGACAATTCCTTTGTCTTTAGAAATGAAAAGGAACAGAGCTCGTGCTCACGGCTGCGCGCGTGACTAAACGAATGGCTTTCAGCCAGACACCTGATTCAAACAGCTCTTATTCTCTCCCCCTTCACAGTAGAAGCCTGAAACAACGTTCTAAAGACTGTTGACATCTAGTGGAAGCATTAGGAAGTGCAATCGGACCAAATTTTACACTGTATATTGGATAGGCAATCAATTGAAAAACTACAAACCTCAGATTTCCCACTTCCTGGTTGGATTTTTCTCAGGTTTTTGCCTGCCATATGAGTTCTGTTATACTCATAGACATCATTAAACAGTTTTAGAAACTTCAGAGTGTTTTCTATCCACATCTACTAATAATATGCAAATCTTAGCTTCTGTGCCTGAGAAGCAGGCAGTTTACTCTGGGCACGCTTTTCATCCGAACGTGAAAATAGCGCCCCAGCCATAAGAAGTTAAAGTACAAAAGGGAAAATAAACATAAATATAAATTGTATTTACAATGGTGTCACTGGTTGCCTTTTTCTTGTGGCAGCAGGTCACAAATCTTGCTGTTGTGATTGCACACGGGTATTTCACCCAATAGATATGGGAGTTTATCAAAATTAGATTTGAATTCTTTGAATTCTTTGTTGGTCTGTGTAATCTGAGGGAAATATGTTTCTCTAATATGGTCATACATTTGGCAGGAGGTTAGGAAGTGCAGCTCAGTTTCCACCTCATTTTGTGGGCAGTGTGCACATATCCTATCTTCTCTTTAGAGCCAGGTCTGCCCATGGCGGCCTTTCTCAATAGCAATGCTATGCTCACTGGGTCTGTACATAGTCAAAACTTTCCTTAAGTTCGTGTCAGTCACTGTGGTCAGGTATTCTGCCACTGTGTACTCTCTGTTTAGGGCCAAATAGCATTCTAGTTTGCTCCGTTCTTTGTTAATTCTTTTCAATGTGTCAAATAATTATCTTATGTTTTCTCATGATTTGGTTGGGTCTAACTATGTTGCTGTCCTGGGGCTCTGTGGTTTGTGTTTGTGTTTGTGAACAGAGACCCAGGACCAGCTTGATGGCTTTGTTATGGAAGGTTTGGGAATCGCTTCCTTTTAGGTGGTTGTAGAATTTAACGTCTCTTTTCTGGATTTGGATAATTAGCGGGTATCTGCCTAATTCTGCTCTGCATACATTATTTGGTGTTTTACGTTGTACACGGGGATATTTTAGCAGAATTCTGCATGCAGAATCTCAATTTGGTGTTTGTCCCTTTTTAAGGATTCTGGGTTGGTGAGCGGATCCCAGACCTCACATCCATAAAGGGCAATCGGTTCTAGAACTGACTCAAGTTTTTTTTGTGCCAGATCCTAATTAGTATGTCGAATTTTATGTTCCTTTTATCTCTCCCTCTATCTTTCTTCCTCCCCCTTTCTCTGTCTTTTCCCTCTACTTCCTCTCGGTCTCTATCCAAACAATCCTACCCATAATGATTTTTTATTTACATTAACATTTTTACATTTGTGTCATTTAGCAGACACTCTCATGCAGAGCAACTTACAGTAGTGAGTGCAGACGCTTTTTGTGCTTTTTGGTGAGAGTCATCCAGGTTTGTCTCCTCTGTTGTTTGTGATGCTGAATCTCTCCAACCCAAACACATTGCTTTTCTGTCCCTCCTGTGGCAACTGTGCTCCAGGGGAAGACAGCATGAGTCAAAGCACTTACCGGACCGCTGTGCGTGTGTTTTATTGCTTTTATCAATTGTGTGTGTGTGTGTGTGTGTGTGTGTGTGTGTGTGTGTGTGTGTGTGTGTGTGTGTGTGTGTGTGTGTGTGTGTGTGTGTGTGTGTGTGTGTGTGTGTGTGTGTGTGTGTGTGTGTGTGGTGGGTGAGAGCTCCTCTATAGGCTTTGTGTCTGTGCCTGTGTAGGTGATAACAGATATCCTGTGTAAGCCTATTGTGTATTGCATTTCCTGATTCCCAAACTCTCTCTCTCTCTCCCCAGTGTTGGAGGGGTTGAGGGCTTTAGGATGAATGAATGGGGGTTTGAATGGGAGGCATCTCAGATTTCCCCTTTGACTGTGCTCTATACACTGGGCACTGGAGAACCACTCAGTGAAGTGAACAGCACTGATGCTAGCATGCCAGCTGCCATTACTGTGGCTAGCCAAACTGCTAAGTGTTTTTGGTAAAAATGTGAATGTTATCTCTCCTCTCCTAAACAATATACTCCATAACTTGTAGCATACGCTGACTAGTAGCCTAGTGCTAACTAGGATGTAGAATTACCTCAGAACAACAACCCACAACATTGCCGCCACTAACCATTGTTAGTGCAGTTTTTTAAACATTATTTTATTTAACTAGACAAGTCGGTTAAGAACAAATTATTTTTTACAATGACAGCCTACCGGGGAACAGTGGGTTAACTGCCTTGTTCAAAAAGACAGATTTTTACCTCATCAGCTTGGGGATTTGATCCAGCAACCTTTCGGGCTGAGGGACGGGAGGAGGTAGGGATTGGGGGATGGGGAGAGAAACAGGGACAGGGTGAGAGAGACAGAGAGAGGAAAAAGGGAGAGACAGAAATAGAGAGAGAGAGACAAAGTGTGTGAGAGAACTAATGAGGAGCAGGGCCAGTGGAGGGGGACATGGGGGGCATCAGGGCAGAACTGGGGCTTGGAGTGGGGGGGATAGATAAGGGGGTGAGCACTGGTTTGAGTTGAAGGAGAGATGGTCTGGATCAACTGAGACTGGCAGTAGTCTGTATTGATCTGTGCAGAGATTGGAGGACTTATGAAGGGCATAGACAACAATGGTGATAATGGTGATGATCATGAAGAAGGCAGTCCATCCTAGCTGAGCTGTAGTAGTGTGGTAATTGACACTTACTCAATCGGGAAACTTCATATCGGGGGACAGTTTTGCTGCATTGCGTGTTTTTTTTACCAGATATTTTCCCTACGGCGTCTGTCACGCCCTCCTCTCTCTCTCACACACACACACACACACACACACACACACACACACACACACACACACACACACACACACACACACACACACACACACACACACACACACACACACACACACACACACACACACACACACACACACACACACACACACGCCTGCCTGCCTTAGCAGGCTGTATTGTTACTCAGTTTTCCCACAGGGCAGATAACATTAGCCTGAAGGATTAGTCACCATTATGTGCAGGCCTATGGCTGAGTAATCTTTCATTTCTTCTACACTTCGTGAAGGTGCATCCTGCATTACACAAGTTGACTATATTTGTATTGATTTGAATGATCAAATCAGTCCCTCTGCAGTTTAGTTATGTTGGTTTCTAGACCTCATGTTGTGCAATGCCTCTCTAAGGCATAGTATGGATTCAGGGTTGCTTTAAAAAAATAAATGGTGCTGGGCCTCCCGAGTGGCACAGCGGTCTAAGTCACTGCATCGCAGTGTTAGAGGTGTCACTATAGATCTGTGTTCGATCCCGGGCTGTGTCGCAGCCAGCTGCGACTGGGAGACCCATGAGGCGGCGCACAATTGGCCCAGTGTCGTCCGGGTTAGGGGAGGGTTTGGCCGGCTGGATGTCCTTGTCCCATCGTGCTCTAGCGGCTCTTTGTGGTGGCCAGGTGCACTCACGCTAACTTCTGCCGCCAGTTGTACAGTGTTTCCTCTGACATATTGGTGTGGCTGGCCTCCGGGTTAAGTGTCAAGAAGCAGTGCGACTTGGCGGGGTCGTGTTTCGGAGGACGCATGGCTCTTGACGTTCGTCTCTCCCGAGTCCGTAGGGGAGTTGCAGCGATGGGACATGACTGTAACTACCAATTGGATATCAAGAAAAAGGGGTAAGAAGTACAAAAAGTTTATAAATTATGATTTTTGGGTAATTCAGTCATATTAAATCAAATTGTATTTTTCACATGCTTCGGAAACAACAGGTGTAGACTAACAGTAAAATGCTTACGGGCCCTTCCCAACAATGCAGAGAAAAATATTGAAACAAATTATAATAAGAGGAATTATAATACACAATGACTAGTGATAACTTTGCTATATTCAGTACACGGGATGTGCAGGGGTACGATGTAATTGAGGTAGATATGGTTGAGGTAAGGGTAAAGGGGTAATTGAGGTAGGGGTAAAGTAACTAGGCTACAGGATAGATAACACACAGCAATATAATAATAATATATAATAATAATAATTATACGCCATTTAGCAGACACTTTTATCCAAAGCGACTTACACTCATGCATGCATATATTTTATGTATGGGTTGTCCCAGGAATCGAACCCACTATCTTGGCATTGACAGCGCCATGCTCTAACAACAGTAGCAGCAGTGTATGTGATGAGTCAAAATAGTTAGTGCAAAGAGGGTCAATGCAGATTTGATTGTTATTTCAATTTGTTTGATTTATTTCACCTTTTTTCACCTGGCCAAGATAAAGCAAAGCAGTGCGACAAAAATAACAACACAGAGTTACAAATGTACAGTCAATACAGTCAAAAACAAATGTACAATGCAGATTTGATTGTTATTTCAATTTGACTGAGATACAGTCAAAAACAAACGTACAGTCACAGTCAAAAACAAACGTACAGTCAATAACACAAAATAAAAGAAAACTAGACAGATCTATGTACAGTGTGTGTAAATGTAGAGGAGTAGGGAGGTAGGCAATAAATAGGCCCTAGAGGTGAAAATAATTACAATTTAGCATTAATTCTGGAGTGATAGATGTGCAGATGATGATGTGCAAGTAGAGATACTGAGGTGCAAAAGAGCAAGAGAGTAAGTAATAGTATGGGAATGAGATAGTTAGATGGCTATTTACAGACTGGCTGTGTACAGATACAGTGATCGGTAAGCTGCTCTGACAGCTGATGCTTAAAGTTAGAGAGGGAGATATAAGACTCCAGCTTCAGAGATTTTTGCAATTCGTTCCAGTCATTGGCAGCAGAGAACTGGATGGAAAGGCGGCCAAAGGAAGTGTTGGCTTTGGGGATGACCAGTGAGATATACCTGCTGGAGCGCGTGCTACGGGTGGGTGTTGCTATGGTAACCAAATCAAATCCAATTTTATTTGTCACATACACATGGTTAGCAGATGTTAATGCGAGTGTAGCGAAATGCTTGTGCTTCTAGTTCCGACAATGCAGTAATAACCAACAATTAATCTAACCTAACAATTTCACAACAACTACCTTATACACACAAGTGTAAAGGGATGAAGAATATGTACGTAAAAATATATGAATGAGAGATGGTACAGAACAGCATAGGCTAGATGCAGCAGATGGTGTAGAGTACAGTATATACATATGAGATGAGTAATGTAGGGTATGTAAACATATAGAAGTGGCATTGTTTAAAGTGGCTAGTGATACATGTATTACATAAAGATGGCAAGATGCAGTAGATGGTATAGAGTACAGTATATACATATGAGATGAGTAATGTAGGGTATGTAAACATTATATTAAGTGGCATTGTTTAAAGTGGCTAGTGATCCATTTTTTACATCCATTTTTCCATTATTAAAGTGGCTGGAGTTGAGCTGAGATAAAGCGGGGTTTTACCTAGCAGAGACTTGTAGATGACCTGGAACCAGTGGGTTTGGCAACGAATATGAAGCGAGGGCCAGCCAATGAGAGCATACAGGTCGCAGTGGTGGGTAGTATATGGGGCGTTGGTGACAAAACGGATGGCACTGTGATAGACTACATCCAGTTTGCTGAGTAGAGTGTTGGGGGCTATTTTATAGGAACGGTGGGTTAACTGCCTTGTTCAGGGGCAGAACGACAGATTTTTACCTTGTCAGCTCGGGGATTCAATCTTGCAGCCTTACGGTTAACTAGTCCAACGCTCTAACCACCTGCTTTACATTGCACTCCACGAGGAGCCTGCCTGTTACGTGAATGCAGTAAGAACCCAAGGTAAGTTGCTAGCTAGCATTAAACTTATAAAAATCTTATAAAAACCAATCAATCAATCAATCAATCATAATCACTAGTTAACTACACATGGTTGATGATATTACTTGTTTATCCAGCGTGTCCTGCGTTGCATATAATCGATGCGGTGTGCATTCGCGAAACAGGACTGTCGTTGCTCCAACGTGTACCTAACCATAAACATCAATGCCTTTCTTAAAATCAATACACAAATATATATTTTTAAACCTGCATATTTAGTTAATATGGCCTGCTAACATTAATTTCTTTTAACTAGGAAAATTGTGTCACTTCTTTTGCAACAGAGTCAGAGTATATGCAGTATTTTGGGCCGCCTGGCTCGTTGCGAACTGTGTGAAGACTATTTCTTCCTAACAAAGACAGCCAGCCAACTTCGCCAAACGGGGGATGATTTAACAAAAGCGCATTTGCAAAAAAAGCACAATCGTTGCACGACTGTACCTAACCACAAACATCAATGCCTTTCTTAAAATCAATACACAGAAGTATATATTTTTAAACCTGCATATTTAGCTAAAAGAAATCCAGGTTAGCAGGCAATATTAACCAGGTGAAATTGTGTAATTTCTCTTGCGTTCTTTGCACGCAGAGTCAGGGTATATGCAACAGTTTGGGCCGCCTGGCTCATTGCGAACTAATTTGCCAGAATTTTACGTAATTATGACATAACATTGAAGGTTGTGCAATGTAACAGGAATATTTAGACTTATGGATGCCACCCGTTAGATAAAATATGGAACGGTTCCGTATTTCACTGAAAGAATAAACGTTTTGTTTTCGAGATGATAGTTTCCGGATTCGACCATATTAATGACCTAAGGCTCGTATTTCTGTGTGTTATTATGTTATAATTAAGTCTATGATTTGATAGAGCAGTCTGACTGAGCGGTGGTAGGCAGAAGCAGGCTCGTAAGCATTCATTCAAACAGCACTTTCGTGCGTTTTGCCAGCAGCTCTTCGCAATGCTTAAAGCATTGCGCTGTTTATGACTTCAAGCCTATCAACTCCCGAGATTAGTGTAACCGATGTGAAATGGCTAGCTAGTTAGCAGGGTGTGCGCTAATAGCGTTTCAAACGTCATTCGCTCTGAGACTTGGAGTAGTTGTTCCCCTTGCTCTGCAAGGGTAACGCTGCTTCGAGGGTGGCTGTTGTCGATGTGTTCCTCGTTCGAGCCCAGGTAGGAGCGAGGAGAGGGACGGAAGCTATACTGTTAAATTGGAAATACTAAAGTGCCTATAAGAACATCCAATAGTCAAAGGTATATGAAATACAAATCAAATAGAGAGAAATAGTCCTATAATACCTATAATAACTACAACCTAAAACTTCTTACCTGGGAATATTGAAGTCTCATGTTAAAAGGAACCACCAGCTTTCATATGTTCTCATGTTCTGAGCGAGGAACTTAAACGTTAGCTTTCTTTAATGGCACATATTGCACTTTTACTTTCTTCTCCAACACTTTGCATTATTTTTTTTTTTGCATTATTTAAACCAAATTGAACATGTTTCATTATTTATTTGAGGCTAAATTGATTTTAATGATGTATTATATTAAGTTAAAATATGTGTTCATTCAGTATTGTTGTAATTGTCATTATTACAAATAAAATAAAAAATCGGCCGATTAATTGGTATCGGCTTTTTTGGTCCTTTTCAACGCCGGTATCATAATCGGTCGACCTCTAGTCCACATATTTTAGGTCAGAACCTTCCAGAGTAGTGATGCTAGTCTGGCGGGAGGATACGGGCAGCAATCGGTTGAAGAGCATGCACTTACTTTTACTAGCATTTAAAAGCAGTTGGAGGCCACGGAAGGAGTGTTGTATGGCGTTGAAGCTCATTAGGAGGTTTGTTAGCACAGTGTCCAAAGAAGGGCCAGATGTATACAGAATGGTGTCGTCTGCGTAGAGGTGGATCAAAGAATCACCAGCAGCAAGAGTGACATCAATGATGTATACATTGAAAAGTGTCGGCCAGAGAATTGAACCTTGTGGCACCCCCATAGAGACTGCCAGAGGTCCGGACAACAGGCCCTCCGATTTGACACACTGAACTCTATCTGAGAAGTACTTGGTGAACCAGGCGAGGCAATCATTTGAGAAGCCAAGGTTATTGCGTCTGCCAATAAGAATGTGGTGATTGACAGAGTCGAAAGCCTTGGCCAGTTCAATGAAGACGGCTGCACAGTACTATCTTTTATCGATGGCGGTTATGATATCGTTTAGGACCCTGAGCGTGGCTGAGGTACACCCATGACCAGCTCGGAAACCAGACTGCATAGTGGAGAAGGTACGGTGGGATTCGAAATGGTCGGTGATCTGTTTATTAACTTGGCTTTCGAAGATTTTAGAAAGGCAGGGCAGGATGGATATCGGTCTATAACAGTTTGGGTCAAGAGTGTCTCCCCCTTTGAAGAGGGGGATGACCGCGGCAGCTTTCCAATCTTTGAGGATCTCAGACGATACGAAAGAGAGGTTGAATAGGCTAGTATTAGGGGTTGTAACAATTTCGGTGGATATTTTTAGAAAGAGAGGGTCCAGATTGTCTAGCCCAGCTGATTTGTAGGGGTCCAGATTTTGCAGCACTTTCAGAACATTAGCTGTCTGGATTTGGATGGGGGGGGTGGGGTTGGGCAAATTACTGCAGGGGGTGCTGAGATGTTGGCCGGGGTTGGGGTAGCCAGGTGGAAAGCATGGCCGGCCGTAGAAAAATGCTTATTGAAATTCTCGTTTCTCGTAGATTTATCGGTGGTGACAGTGTTTCCTAGCCTCAGTGCAGTGGGTAGCTGGGAGGAGGTGCTCTAATTCTCCTTGGACTTTACAGTGTCCCAAATTAGTGCTACAGGATGTACATTTCAGTTTGAAAAAGCTAGCCTTGGCTTTCCTAACTGACTGAGTAGATTGGTTCCTGACTTAGTCCGGGTAGCTAATTGTTTAACTATTTACCAGTCTTATGGCTTGGAGGTAGAAGCTGTTCAGGGTCCTGTTGGTTCCATTCTTGGTGCATTGGTACCGCATGCCGTGCAGTAGCAGAAAGAACAGTTTGTTACTTAGGTGGCTTGAGTCTTTGACAATTTTTCGGGCCTTCCTCTGACACTGCCTAGTATAGAGGTTCTGGATGGCAGGGAGCTCGGCCCCCATGATGTACTGGGCCAATCGCACTACCCACTGTAGCGCCTTGCGGTCGAATGCCAAGCATTTGCCATACCAAGCGAGGATGCTGCCAGTCAAGATGCTCTCAGTGGTGCAGCTGTATAACTTTTTGATTAATATATATTCCCAGTGGAATCTATTTCTGATAAGTGCATAAACATAGGCAGACAGGTATAATTGCAGAAAACCCTCTCCTGCTTCCCTGTGTTGCCTAGATAACCAGGTGTATCAGCTTAATGTGCTACATACCCTTTAAGACCCACAGTAAACACAATGGATACATCACTCTCCTTTTCTGTCCCTCTATAGCTGTCTGTCCTCTTCTCTGTCCCTCTCTCTCTTCCTCCTCACCCCCCCTCACCCCCCCTCTCTCTCTCCCTCTCTCTCTCCCTCTCTCTCTCTCTCTCTCTCTCTCTCTCTCTCTCTCTCTCTCTCCCCCTCTCTCTCTTCCTCCTTTCCCCCCCTCTCTCTCTCCCTCTCTCTCTTCCTCCTCACCCCCCCCTCTCTCTCTCGCTCCCCCTCTCTCTCTCCCCTCCCTCCTTTCTCTCTTTCTCCCTTTCTCTTTCCCTCCTCTCTCCTTTTCTCTCTTTTTCTCTCTCCTGTTTGTTCCAGTCTTCTCACACGAAGCGCTCCTGATAGAAAAGGTTATAATTATCACAGATTGACAGGGAGAACAATCAGAGAGTATTTCATCAGAACAGGTTTTTGGCAGAGCATTCACCAAGGACGCGTCTGGCCTGCCCCCCTCTCTCTCTCTCTCTCTCTCTCTCTCTCTCGCTCTCTTTCTCTCTCTCTCTCGCGCTGTCTCTTAATTCAATTCATTTCACTTTAAGGGCTTATTGGCATGGGAAACATATGTTTACATTCCCAAAGCAAGTGAAATAGATAATAAACAAAAGTGCAATAAACAATAAAACAACTAACAGTAAACATTACACTCACAAAAGTTCCAGAAAAATCAAGACATTTCAAATGTCATATTATGTGCAACTAGTTAAAATAGAAAAGGGAAAATAAATAAGCATAAATTTGGTTTGTATTTACAATGGTGTTTATTCTTCACTGGTTGCCTTTTTCTTGTGGCGACAGGTCACAAATCTTGCTGCTGTGATGGCACACTGTGGTATTTCACCCTATAGATATGGGAGTTTTCAAAATTGGGTTTGTTTTCTAATTCTTTGTGGGTCTGTGTAATTTGAGGGAAATATGTGTCTCCAATATGGTCATACATTTGGCAGGAGGTTAGGAAGTGCAGCTCAGTTTCCACCTCATTTTGTGGGAGGTCTGCCTACGGCGACCTTTCGCAATAGCGATGCTATGCTCACTGAGTCTGTACATAGTCAAAGCTTTCCTTAAGTTCGTGTCAGTCACAGTGGTCAGGTATTCTCCCACTGTGTACTCTGTTTAGGGCCAAATATTATGAGTGCGTGCGTGCGTGCATGTGCAGCTGCCTGTGGGGGAATGCGTTCTCTACCTGCAGTGAGTTGCGGTTGTGTACCTGTGTGTTTGTCTATTTTCACACTGTTTGAGTGTGCACATGTATATTTGTCACTCTCTCTGTGTGCTCCCTGGCCCATTAGTGTGTTTTCACTCACCGCCCGCCCGGCTTTGTCAGCATGTCAGCTGTAAAAACGGCCGATGAAAGTCTCCACCTCCAGGGATTGTCGCTGCACAATGAGCCTGAGAATTCACTTCATCTTCCCACAAAAAGCCAAGCCACATCCCTTCCCGTTAGGTGAACATTATGGAGACAGATCTGTGCCAGGCCGCTGCGATGTCAGCTGTGTTGTGGGCTGTTCTGACCAAAGTGGTGTCTCAAGGAGAAGAGGAGTGAGTAGAGAGAGATATGGCTGATGTTTGCCACAGATAAATAAAGCGAATTAGCCTTTAATGAGAAGCTAATGATGGGGGTGTTTAGCTCTGGCAGTAAGTGGACCTTCTCTGTGGATGGTGTTTTTCTGTGGTGATGCTCTGTTCTGTTCTCCCTCGTGTGCTGTGCTTATATATGCATAGAGACAGACACTGGAATGTAGGCGTATACATTCACACTAGGGCTGACCCCATTTAGTCGACTGGTCGATTGTTTGGTCGATAGGCTGTTGGTTGACCGACATTTCTTTAGTCGATCAGTGACAATTCGTTTTTTCATGGTGCAGAAGACGCCTGTCTGATTCGCTGCGTAAGCCACGGGGATGACACAGTCCATCCCTGTAAGACATGTGATACTGAAATTGTTTATGGTGATGTTATGTATAGAATAATGCTGCAGCAGCAGAGACGAGGAAACAACCTTTGCCTTAAGCCTTATTTGAATGGGAGTTTTACTAGGGGTGGTCGGGTAATGTAATTATGTGCACAAGCGCAAAACACCATATCTGTAATTGTTTGTCCCATCCGAATCTGCCATTCCAGTAAATTGCACATGGCAGGAGAGTAACAATTCCAGCCAGAATAACCCACTGTTTATTGGTGAACTCCTAGGTGAATAATACTAGTCCCATGCATCCCTGTGTTTCGAGAGAAATGTTTGAGTTTGACAGGTGTTGTTCACCGTTTGAACAAGGAAACAATAACTTATTCAATATGCTGCGCATAGCCTATATATGAAGACCTACATCTATACACTTTCACAGTGAATGCTTTTGTTCATATGTTTTGTGCGTATGAATTGAATATTGCCAAATGCATCAGTAAAAAATAGTGTGCCTTTTAATGTAATCCTTGCTGTTAATAGATCACAGAGCAGCATACAACTGACCTAAAGGGTGGGGGGCATTTAGGACGTCTACTAAGGATCCCTAAAATATCCTAATGATTATGATCACACTTCCTCTACACTATACCAAAGATGGTTAGGTATGGTTTAGACACTTGCGAACCAAGCTGGAGTTATCAGTGTGCTCAGCCTGTTATAAAATATATAACACTTTTTTGGTTACAACATGATTCCATATGTGTTATTTATATAGTTTTGATGTCTTCACTATTATTATACAATGTAGAAAATAGTAAAAATACAGAAAAACCCTTGAATGAGTAGGTGTTCTATAACGTTTGACTGGTACTATATATAAAGCCTTTATTACAGCAGACTAAAAACAGTTGCATGCATTTATGAATTGCGGTTTATTTATTATTTAGGCTAATTATTCAAAGCTTCCTTTGTTATTTCATTTTAAAACAAAAATGCTTGATTGCATTTCAAAGCATGAATGTTTCGTACGCTGTGTGATGGCATGAACAAATTAATGATTGATTGATACAGTAGCCAATATATTGAAATACGTTATTAAGACGAAATGAAATAATTTTCTGCCTGTTTGGAACAGTGGTAACAACACTAAATAAATAGGCCTACAGCTGGATGGTGGTTATACAAGGCTGCTATGCTAAGCCTACTAATGATAACGCCATTACTTATTATTATAATGATGTTCATAATAATAATTGTAATAATAACAATAAGATGGAGATTAAGAAAAATAAGGGTATAGTAGCGAGAGCTGCATGCATATTATGTGTGACAAACAGGTGGTGTTAGATTACAATATGATTTTCTCCTGTTTGGAACAGTGTAAACAACACTAAATAAATTAGAAGTAATACCAGTCTGTTCTAACGAAAAAACTAATGTAAAGCCTTTATTACAGCAGAGCAAAGCTTAAAAATGGCTTTATCCACCATATTGCCATTCATGAGGCTTGGTTCTCACGGAAGCAGTAGGCTATTAAACAAACAATCAAATAGGCAAAGGAAGCCAGATCTGTCTTATTTCTGTAGATATAAACTCAACAAAAAAAGAAACGTCCCTTTTTCAGGACCTTGTCTTTCAAAGATAATTCGTAACACTTCAAATAACTTCACAGATCTTCGTTGTAAAGTGTTTAAACACTTTCCCATGCTTGTTCAATGAACCATTAACAATTAATGAACATGCAACTGTGGAACGGTCGTTAAGACACTAACAGCTTACAGATGGTAGACAATTAAGGTCCCAGTTATGAAAACTTAGGACACTAAAGAGGCCTTTCTCTGAAAAACACCAAAATAAAGATGTGCCCCTGCTCATCTGTGTGAACGTGCCTTAGGCATGCTGCAAGGAGACACTGCAGATGTGGCCAGGGCAATAATTTGCAATGTCCGTACTGTGAGACGCCTAAGACAGCGCTACAGGGAGACAGGAAGGACAGCTGATCGCCCTCGCAGTGGCAGACCACATGTCACAACACTCACACAGGATCGGTACATCCGAACATCACACCTGCGGGACAGGTACAGGATGGCAACAACAACTGCCCGAGTTACACCAGGAACGCACAATCCCTCCATCAGTGCTCAGACTGTCTGCAAAAGGCTGAGAGAGGCTGGACTGAGGGCTTGTAGGCCTGTTGTAAGGTAGGTCCTCACCAGACATCACCGGCAACAACGTTGCACAAACCCACTGGACCAGACAGGACTGCCAAAAAGTGCTCTTCACTGACAAGTCGCGGTTTTGTCTCACCACTGTTGATGGTCAGATTCGCGTTTATCATCGAAGGATTGAGCGTTACACCGAGGCCTGTACTCTGGAGTGGGATCGATTTGGAGGTGGAGGGTCCGTCATGGTCTGGGGTGGTGTGTCATAGCATCATCAGACTGAGCTTGTTGTCATTGCAGGCAATCTCAACTCTGTGTGTTACAGGGAAGACATCCAGTACTTAATGCAGCTGGTGGCCACACCAGATACTGACTGTTACTTTTGATTTTGACCCCCCCTTTGTTCAGGGACACATTATTCCATTTCTGTTAGTCACATGTCTGTGGAACTTGTTCAGTTCATGTCTCAGTTGTTGAATCTTGTTATGGTCATACAAATATTTACACATGTTAAGTTTGCTGAAAATAAACGCAGTTGACAGTGAGAGGACATTTCTTTTTTTGCTGAGTTTATATGGATGATTTGTAAAGCCAGGCAGATTTAACAATTAGGCTAAACCCTTTTCGCACAGGACTAGTATTACTAGAGAACGTTGGGTATGTAATTATTAACCCAGAATGTTCGTTATTCCAGAGGACGATTCGGACAGGATTGTTTTTTTATTTTTAAATTCCATTCCAAAATATAATTTTTTCCCCAATAAATTGACAGTTATGTGTGAAGTTATTTCAACAAGTAGCCACCCTTTGCCTTGATGACAGCTTTGCACACGCTTGGCATTCTCTCAACCAGCTTCACCTGAATGCTTTCCCACAGTCTTGAAGGAGTTCCCACATATGCTGAGCACTTGCTGGCTGCTTTTCCTTCACTCTGCGGTCCATCTCATCCCAAACCATCTCAATTGGGTTGAGGTCGGTTGATTGTGGAGGCCAGGTCATCTGTTGCAGTACTCCATCACTCTCCTTCTTGGTAAAATAGCCCTTAGACAGCCTGGAGGTGTGTTGGGTCATTGTCCTGTTGAAAAACAAATGGTAGTCCCACTAAGCGTAAACCAGATGGGATGGCTTATCGCTGCAGAATGCTGTGGTAGCCATGCTGGTTAAGTGTGCCTAGAATTCTAAGTAAATCACAGACAATGTCACCAGCAAAGCACCCCCCCCCCCCACCATCACACCTCCTCTCCATGCGTCACTGTGGGAACCACACATGCAGAGATCATCCGTTCACCTACTCCGCGTCTCACAAAGACACGGCGGTTGGAACCAAAAATCTTATGTCCATTGCTCGTGTTTCTTGGTCCAAGTAAGTCTCTTCTTATTATTGGTGTCCTTTAGTAGTGGTTTCTTTGCAGCAATTTGACCATGAAGGCCTGATTCACACAGTCTCCTCTGAACAGTTGATTTTGAGATGTGTCTGTGAAGCATTTATTTGTGCTGAAATTTCTGAGGCTGGTAACTTTAATGAGCTTGTCCTCTGCAACAGAGGTAACTCTGAGTCTTCCTTTCCTGTGGCGGTCAACATGAAAGGCAGATTCATCATAGTGCTTGATGTATTTTTGCGAAGAAACTTTCAAAGTTCTTGAAAATTGATTGACCTTCATGCCTTAAAGTAATGATGGACTGTCGTTTCTCTTTGCTTATTTGAGCTGTTCTTGCCATAATATGGACTTGGTATTTTATTTTATTTTTATTTATTTTGTATTTATTTTTTAAAATTTTATCCCCTTTTCTCCCCAATTTTTCGTGGTATCCAATCGCTAGTAATTACTATCTTGTCTCATCGCTACAACTCCCGTACGGGCTCGGGAGAGACGAAGGTCGAAAGCCATGCGTCCTCCGAAGCACAACCCAACCAAGCCGCACTGCTTCTTAACACAGCGCGCCTCCAACCCGGAAGCCAGCCGCACCAATGTGTCGGAAGAAACACCGTGCACCCGCCCCCCTCGGTTAGCGCGCACTGCGCCCGGCCCGCCACAGGAGTCGCTGGAGCGCGATGAGACAAGGATATCCCTACCGGCCAAACACTCCCTAACCCGGACGACGCTAGGCCAATTGTGCGTCGCCCCACGGACCTCCCGGTCGCGGCCGGCTGCGACAGAGCCTGGGCGCGAACCCTGAGACTCTGGTGGCGCAGCTAGCACTGCGATGCAGTGCTCTAGACCACTGCGCCACCCGGGAGGCTTGGACTTGGTATTTTAACAAATAGGGCTATCTTCTGTATACCAACTCTACCTTGTCACAACACAACTGAAACATATTAAGAAGGAAAGAAATTCCATAAAAACGTTTAACAAGGCACACCTGTTAATTGAAATGCATTCCAGGTGAATACCTCATGAAGCTGGATGAGAGAATGCCAAGAGTGTGCAAAGCTGTCATCAAGGCAAAGAGTGGCTGCTTTGAGGAATCTCAAATATAAATATATTTTGATTTTAACACTTTTTTGGTTATTACATGATTCCATATGTGTTATTTAATAGTTTTGATGTCTTCACTATTATTA
>NC_092106.1:36932137-37062137 GCF_045679555.1 Salvelinus alpinus | reverse complement strand
CGGGCCGTGATGGTTCCCTGTGCCCTCCTGTTACTGATGCGGGCCGTGATGGTTCCCTGTGCCCTCCTATTACTGATGCGGGCCGTGATGGTTCCCTGTGCCCTCCTATTACTGATGCGGGCCTGATGGTTCCCTGTGCCCTCCTGTTACTGATGCGGGCCTGATGGTTCCCTGTGCCCTCCTATTACTGATGCGGGCCGTGATGGTTCCCTGTGCCCTCCTATTATTGATGCGGGCCGTGATGGTTCCCTGTGCCATCCTATTACTGATGCGGGCCTGATGGTTCCCTGTGCCCTCCTGTTACTGATGCGGGCCGTGATGGTTCCCTGTGCCCTCCTATTACTGATGCGGGCCGTGATGGTTCCCTGTGCCCTCCTATTACTGATGCGGGCCGTGATGGTTCCCTGTGCCCTCCTATTACTGATGCGGGCCGTGATGGTTCCCTGTGCCCTCCTATTACTGATGCGGGCCGTGATGGTTCCCTGTGCCCTCCTGTTACTGATGCGGGCCGTGATGGTTCCCTGTGCCCTCCTATTACTGATGCGGGCCGTGATGGTTCCCTGTGCCATCCTATTACTGATGCGGGCCGTGATGGTTCCCTGTGCCATCCTATTACTGATGCGGGCCGTGATGGTTCCCTGTGCCCTCCTATTACTGATGCGGGCCGTGATGGTTCCCTGTGCCCTCCTGTTACTGATGCGGGCCTGATGGTTCCCTGTGCCCTCCTATTACTGATGCGGGCCGTGATGGTTCCCTTGGAGAGATTTCCAGCAGGTGTGTTCAATGGAAATATTTACAGACGGATGTAGGTGTGTCTGTGTGTGTGTGTGTACGTGTTCAATGGAGATAGTTACAGTTGGATGTAGGTGTGTGTGTGTGTGTGTGTGTGTGTGTGTGTGTGTGTGTGTGTGTGTGTGTGTGTGTGTGTGTGTGTGTGTGTGTGTGTGTGTGTGTGTGTGTGTGTGTGTGTGTGTGTGTGTGTGTACTTGTTCAATGGAAATAGTAACAGTCGGATGCACGTGTGTGTGTGTGTGTGTACTTGTTCAATGGCGATCGTTACAGTCATATTTAGGTGTGTGTGTGTGTGTGTGTGTGTGTACTTGTTCAATGGCGATCGTTACAGTCAGATTTAGGTGTGTGTGTACTTGTTCAATGGCGATAGTTACAATCAGATTTAGGTGTGTGTGTACTTGTTCAATGGCGATAGTTACAGTCAGATTTAGGCGTGTGTGTGTGTACTTGTTCAATGAACAATATGTGAATGTGCACACATGCACCTTCAGCTCATAATTAGTGTAGGCCTACAGTAGTCTTTATGCTTGCATCCATCCATGCTAGGGCTGTCCCCGACTAGAACAAATCTTGGTCGACCAAGAGTCGTCTTTTCGATTGGTCTAAATTTTAAAACCTGAATTTTTTCATACACTATATATAGACAAAATTATGTGGACACCACTTCAAATTTGTGGATTTGGCTATTTCAGCCACATCCGTTGCTGACAGGTGTATAAAATCGAGCACACAGCCAAGAAATCTCCATAGACAAACATTGGCAGTAGAATGGCCTATCTGAAGAGCTCAATGACTTTAAACTTGGCACCGTCATAGGATGCCACATTTTCAACAAGTCAGTTCGTCAAATTTCTGCCCTGCTAGAGCTGCCCCTGCCAACTGTAAGTGCTGTTATTGTGAAGTGGAAACGTCTGGGAGCAACAACGGCTCAACAGCGAAGTGGTAGGCCACTCAAGGTCAAAGAATGGGACCACCGAGTGCTGAAATGCGTAGCGAATAAAAATCGTCTGTCCTCGGTTGCAACACTCACGACTGAGTTCCAAACTGCCTCTGGAAGCAACGTCAGCACAAGAACTGTTTGTCAGTAGCTTCAGGAAAGGGGTTCCATTGCCGTACACAAGCCTAAGATCACCATGCGTAATGGCAAGTTTTGGGTGGAGTGGTGAAAAACTTGCCGCCATTGGACTCTGGAGCAGTGGAAATTCGCTCTCTGGAGTGATGAATCATGCTTCACCATCTGGCAGTCCGACAGACGAATTTGGTTTTGGTGGATGCCAGGAAAATGCTGCCTGCCTGAATGCATAGTGCCAACTGTAAAGTTTGGTGGAAGAGGAATAATGGTCTGCGGCTGTTTTTTGTGGTTCGGGTTAGGCCCCTTAGTTCCAGTGAAGGGAAATCTTAACGCTACAGCATACAATTACATTCTAGATGATTCTGTGCTTCCAACTTTGGTGAAGGCCCTTCCTTTTTCAGCATGACAATGCTCCCATGCAGAAATGGTTGGTGTGGAAGAACTTGTCTGGCCTGCAAAGAGCGCTGACCTCAACCCCATCAAACACCTTTGGGATGAATTTGAACGCCGACTGCAAGCCAGGCCTAATGGGCCAACATCAGTGCCCGACCTCACTAATGCTCTTGTGGCTGAATGGAAGCAAGTCCCCGCAGCAATGTTCCAACATCTTCCCAGAAGAGTGGAGGCTGTTATAGCAGCAAAGGGGGGACCAACTCCATATTAATGCCCATGGTTGTAGAATGAGATGTTTGACGAGCCGGTGTCTACATACTTTTGGTCATGTAGTGTATATAAACACAACCTATGTGTTTTAATAAAATCATCTATATGTACTGAGCATGTCTGATGCTTTAAGCATGCTGTTTGATTATCAAGTTAGCCTAACCAGAAGAAAAAAACCTGTCTCCAAACCCTCCTCTCTCTCTCTCTCTCTCTCTCTCTGTCTTGTTCTCTGTCTCTCTCTCTCTCTCTCTCTCTGTCTTGCTCTCTCTCTGTCTTGCTATCTCTGTCTCTCACCGTATCTATTACAGTCCCCATCTTCTTTCTCTCGCTCTACCCATGCTCTCTCTTTTTCTTTCTCTCTACACACACTCCCGCTCTTTCTCTCTCTCTACCCACGCTCCCTCTCTCTGCCTCCTGTCCCTTTCACTGACTATTTCAGTCTTTAAAATCTTTGTGCTTCTCTCTACCCTCTATCTCTCTCTCTCCATTCTCTCCCTCCCTCCATTTTAACCCCTCATCCTCCCAGTCTGCATCTCAGAGTGAAGGAGTGTTTGAACTGACAGCTCTTCATGCAGTAGCCTCTTTATCCCTGGGGATGTTCACCAAGCTTCTCTGGGCTGTGCTGTGTGAAAGGCATACCAACCAGCCTACAAAACACACACACACACACACACATAAACCTAACCCTTAAGCCTAAAATAGCCTTTTTACAAGTGAGGACCGGCAAAATATCCTCACTTCTCTGAGTTTTAGTTGGTTTACTATTCTTGTGTGGACTTTTGATATAGTAAAATGTGTATACACTCACTCACTCACTCACAAATACGTGTATGTGACCAATACATTTTATTTTATTTGACACACTCTTTTGTGGATTGTGGATCTTTGTTCCATAAATGACTTATGGGTCTTATTTAAATGTAGGTTTTGGATGGTGGTTTCCATTGTTTCAGCCGAGTGGTTTGGCCACTGTTAAAAAGCAGATGTTTTTGTAGGTCATAGAATTGTCGAGAGACTCATAGTGCTGAAAGTGAGTGTTTTGAAAGAGAGAGTGTGTGTATGTGCGTGTGTGTGCGTGCATGTGTGTGTGCGTGCGTGAGTGTGCGTTTTGTGGGTGTGTGGCAGTTCTCTTTATCCAGCATTTTATAGCAAGTTCTCTCGGACATGTGGACTCTTCCTGTCCACCCTGCAGTCACTGCGATGGAAAACGTTGAGTCATCATAACCCCGACCGCGGTGACGCTCCTATCTCGACCAACATGGCATTTACCGGATCAGGGTTTCTCCCAGTACCCGGATTAGAACATATTTGTGGCCACTTATTTCAGAATAGCTCCTTCTTTTTCTGACAAGAAAAAAGAAACTAAGCACAACAGAAGGCCTAAAGAAACTAAGCACAACAGAAGGCCTAAAGAAACTAAGCACAACAGAAGGCCTAAAGAAACTAAGCACAACAGAAGGCCTAAAGAAACTAAGCACAACAGAAAGGCCTATTTTACTTATTTGTTGTTTATGAAGATATATGACATGTTTTCGAGACATACCGTTGCAGTTTTTCTTGTAGGCCAAGAATAGTATTATGATAGAGGGATCTGTTTCTAGCTTCAGCTTTCCTGCAGTCTAATAGTGGTATGTTTTCTTTGGTATGTGTGTGTTTTGGTGATGCTGCTCTCCTCCTTCCACTAGCCATGCAATTATTTTGTTCTTTGCTTCTGGAACCAAACCTCCTGGTTTTTCGAAAACGTGCAATTGAGTGTCCACATAGAGTCCACACACAATGATGTCATACCTCCTACGGTTGCATGGTTACTATGCATTCCGTCATCTCCTTCCCCCTCCCCCATCCAATCAATCTTCACAATCGAATGGATAATTTGTAGCCTGTTAGGCCTAGAGGTCAAAGGTCAAGTTGCAGGATATGTGGCATGTCTTTTGTGGTTGTAAATCTTTTCCCCCTTTGCCCCAGTCTCCCCCTATCTCCCCCGTGGCTAACGTCTCTCTCTTCTCTTTAGTTGCAGGATGGAAGAGTGATGATGGGATGGATGTGAGTATGGGCCAGTGGGGCTACATAGGCATGCGTGCCCCTCTCGTCTGCCTGGCCCTGTTTCTGCTACTCTCCCAGCTGCACCACTGCTGCTGCCAGGACCCCCAAGGGAATCCCCAGGGCCCCGCCAACGGCCCTCACTTTCTCTTCACTCAGCCCGTCTACCATGCCACTGTCTACGAGAACTCCGCGGCGCGCACCTACGCCAACAGTAAAGTTAAAATGGGCATCCACTTGGACCAGCGCTCCTGGGAAATCCGCTACAGGATCACCTCTGGGGATGAAGAAGGCTTCTTTAAAGCAGAGGAGTACGTACTGGGAGATTTCTGCTTCTTACGCATAAGGACTAAAGGCGGCAACGCAGCCATCTTGAATCGAGAAATCCAGGATAGCTACTTACTGACAGTGAAAGCCTATGTCAAAGGGGAGGTTCTGGAGACCTGGACCAAAGTGACTGTCCAGGTCCTGGACATGAATGACCTTCGACCTTTATTCTCGCCCACCACATACTCAGTCACCATAGCAGAAAGTACCCCCCTCAGGACTAGCATAGCACAAGTTACAGCCACTGACGCGGACGTCGGCTCTAACGGGGAATTTTACTACTTCTTTAAGGAGAAAATGGAGCTGTTCGCCGTGCACCCAACTAGCGGTGTGGTCTCCCTCAGCGGGAAACTGAACATTGAGGAGCAGAACCGATACGACCTAGAAATCCAGGCAGTGGACCGCGGGATGAAGTTGTATGGCAATAACGGTGTGAGCAGTACAGCAAAGCTCTTTGTGCATGTAGAGCGTGTCAACGAGCATGTGCCGTTCATGAATGTGGTCACCCATGTCCCCTCGTGGTTGGACAAGGACCCTGTGTATGCAGTGGTCACTGTGGAAGACCTGGACAAGGGGTTAAATGGAGAGATTGAGTCTGTGTCTATAGTGGCCGGAGACCCTCTGAAGCAGTTCACTCTGGAAAGGTCAGAGGGCGATGAGTTCGCTATCAAAGCATCTGACCAAGTGGACTGGGAGAACTCTCCTTATGGATATAACCTCACTCTTCAGGCCAAGGACAAGGGTGCCCCACAAAAGTTTTCTGCGGTAAGGGTTGTGCACATCATGGTGAAGAAACCACAGGCTGTGGAAGTGAAATTCAAACAGGAGTCATACGGAATTAGTCTCAATGAAATCTCACCCCCAGGCATGATCGTAGAGGTGGTGAAAATCACCCCTGAGCCAGACGATGCTGAATATATCCTGACCCCCTCGGCAGACTCCTACTACTTCCGGATGAACACCCTAACAGGCGTGATCTCAACAACTCGCTGGTTCACGGAGGTCACCCAGGACGTGTTTGACGTCGAGGTGGTGGAGATGGACAGCGAGCTGAGGGTCAAAGTTCGGGTCTCCATCGAGGACGCCAACGACAACACACCAACTTTCACTCAGTCTTCGTACGAGGTGTTTGTCAACGAGAGCGTTCCCATGGGATCAACCGTGCTGACGGTGTCCGCTGTGGATGGTGATAGCGGGGAGAATGGATACATAACATACAGCATAGCCAGCCTTCAGCCCCTGCCCTTCAAAATCAACCAGTTCTCTGGAATCCTCACCACCACACAGGAGCTGGACTTTGAGTCCTCGTCTGAGAGCTATGTGTTTGTGGTCAGGGCCTCTGACTGGGGTTCCCCCTACAGACGAGAGAGTGAAGTCAACGTAACTGTCCATCTGGAGAATGTGAACGACAACCAACCCTTATTCGAGAAAGTGGCGTGCCAGGGAGTGGTCTCTCGGGACTTACCCACCGACGAGGTGATAACCACCATGTCTGCCATCGACATAGATGAGCTAGAGCTGGTGAAGTACAAGATCCTGGAAGGGAATGAGAGAGGATTCTTCGACCTGAACCCTGACTCAGGGGTCCTGACCCTACGGAGGTCTCTCTCCACTGCCAGTCCAAAAAATGGTATCTTCAATTTGAAAATAACCGCCACAGATGGAGAGAACTTCTCCGATCCAATGTTCGTGAACATCTCTATTGTCCATGGGAAATCTCCCCCAAAGAACTTCAACTGTAGGGAGACCAGAGTCGCCCAAAAGCTAGCTGAGAAATTACTAAATAAGTCCAAAGCTAGAACCAAGCCCAAGATCGAGGAAGGGTTCATTGACCTTTTCTCCGTCAACAGACAGACACCTCAGTTTGACAAGGCCTTACCCGCAGACATATCAGTGCGCGAGGACCTCAAGGTCGGGTCCAGTGTCTTCAAGGTCAACGCCTACGACGGCGACACAGGTTTTAACGGTCAGATTTTGTACGCCATCTCGGATGGAAACACAGACAGCTGTTTCACCATCGACATGGAGAGTGGGCTGATCAGTGTCTTCCTGCCCATGGACAGAGAGAAAAGAGACAGATACCTCCTCAACATCACTATCTACGACCTGGGCCTGCCACAGAAAACCGCATGGCGTCTGCTCACCGTCTACGTAGAAGATGCCAATGACAATGCACCTCAATTCCTGCAGGAGGGAGGCTATAGAACCGTCATTCCTGAAAACATGGCCATCGGCACCGATGTCATTCAGGTTGAGGCCACTGACAAAGACTTGGGGCCTAATGGAGAAATTGTCTACTCCGTTTTGACCAGCACCACCCAGTTTGGCATCAACAGCTCTAACGGGATTGTGTATGTTGCCGGCCAGCTGGACAGGGAGTTTGTCTCCAACTTCAACTTGAAGATCGAGGCTCGTGACCGTGCAGAGAAAGGGAACCAGAAGTTTTCAGTCACCACTCTGAAGATCTCTCTAGACGACGTTAACGACTGCCCTCCGGCATTCATCCCCAGTGTCTACAACACCCGGGCCCTGGAGGACCTGCCAGTGGGTACCGTGGTGGCCTGGCTCGAGACTCAGGACCCCGACCTTGGCCTGGGCGGCCAGGTTAGATACTCCCTGGCCAATGACTACAACGGGAAGTTTGAGGTGGACAAGGCCAGCGGGGCCATCCGACTGACCAAGGAGCTGGACTACGAGACGCAACAGTTCTACAACCTCACGGTGAGAGCCAAGGATAAAGGGAGACCTGTCTCTCTCCTGTCTGTCACCTTCATGGAACTAGAGGTGGTAGATGTTAACGAGAACCTCTACACTCCCTACTTCTCCCACTTCGCCCTCACGGGATCGGTGAAGGAGAGCGCCCGCATCGGGACCACCGTCCTCCAAGTCACGGCCCGGGATGACGACAATGGGAGAGATGGGGAAATCCAGTACTCTATCCGGGATGGGAGTGGACTGGGACGATTCGCCATCGACGAAGAGACGGGTAAGTGTAGATTGCCTGAAAAAAACCTGCTGTTACATGTAATATCGCTGTTTAGATCAGTCTTGGTAGTTGGTTTATTCCCTGGATTTATAGGCATTAACAATTGAACATAAAACATTTGTTTGATTTAATGTTGTGGTGAAGAGCTACAATATCCCCTTAAACTGACTAATGCTGTTCATGAGCCCTGTGTTTTTAATGGTGCTGGACCTTATAAGTCCTGTCTCGGCTGTGTGTGTGTGAGACGGAGAGAGAGACATGCTCCGGAGGCCAGTCCAGCGGCTGACAAATAATCTAATTGTGGAGCGGCAGCCGTGTTTGTGGCTGGGGTGTTCTTAAGAACGTTTAGAGCTGTGATTTATAAGCTCCAGTCTGGGAGAGGGCCGGGTTGCCAGATTGAATTACAACTCCGCTATCTTTATTTACATTTAGTCTAGTTGTCATGTCATTTTCGCCTGACCCAGACATTTGGCATCTCTCTGCCTTCTCCACCTAAACCGCCCACCCCTCCTCTTCTACTTGTCTCCCACTCTTGGCTGGAGCTCCGGCAGACCAACTGGGAGGCTTGATGGGCCGTTTGTGACATTCTGCTCCGAGTTATTCTAGGATTTTCCTGATTCTATTTATTTAAAGGCGGCCCGTGCCCGGCCGTGTGGTCCTCCTGTCCACTGGCTAGACGAGGAGGGGCAGAGTAAATCGGTTAATTTCCTATCTGAAGGGAGAGGAGACGGCAGAGTGCCGAGAGGGAGGATTAGGGTTATTATGACATTAGTCCACGGTGTGTGATCGACCTCGTATCACCCCCCCCCCCAACACACACACACTATATAAATCCTCCATGAAATATGGCCCAATAGTAGTTTCCACTTAAAATGGGAAGGGCTTGGATGAGAGGGAACATTGGAGAAGAGAGGGGGAGAAGTGGGAGAAGAGAGGGGGAGAAGTGGGAGAAGAGAGGGGGAGAAGTGGGAGAAGGGAGGGGGAGAAGTGGGAGAAGAGAGGGGGAGAAGTGGGAGAAGAGAGGGGGAGAAGTGGGAGAAGAGAGGGGGAGAAGTGGGAGAAGAGAGGGGGAGAAGAGGGAGAAGAGAGGGGGAGAAGTGGGAAAAGAGAGGGGGAGAAGTGGGGGAAGAGAGGGGGAGAAGTGGGAGAAGAGAGGGGGAGAAGTGGGGGAAGAGAGGGGGAGAAGTGGGAGAAGAGAGGGGGAGAAGTGGGAGAAGAGAGGGGGAGAAGTGGGGGAAGAGAGGGGGAGAAGTGGGAGAAGAGAGGGGGAGAAGAGGGAGAAGAGAGGGGGAGAAGTGGGAGAAGAGAGGGGGAGAAGTGGGAGAAGAAGCGGGGGAAGTGGGAGAAGAGAGGGGGAGAAGTGGGAGAAGAGAGGGGGAGAAGTGGGAGAAGAGAGGGGGAGAAGTGGGAGAAGAGAGGGGGAGATAGCTTTGAAACAGCATCACCTCCATGCCTGATGGAACGATAAATTATCTTGATGGTTTCAAATTGCCTTTAGATCCCCAGCAAATGGTGCTCTGGGTCCAAGTGATCCTTCATCCCACTCTACGATCGTGCTGTAGAATGAGAATAAGAAAACAGGACAGAGCGAGAGAGAGAGAGAGAGAGAGAGCACGAGAGAGAGAGAGAGAGAGAGAGAGAGACAGAGAGAGAGAGAGACAATCCAACCGACTCCTCCTTTAGTTTGTCATGCAATTTAGCTGGAAACTGAAGAAGCCCCAAAGTGGTCCTCGAGCTCAGTTGTAGTCTATAACCAATGCCTGGTTGTCTTTTACATTTTTCATTTTGGTTGCAGGGAGGAGTAGCCTAGCTCAGCATGTTTAGCAGTCTGACTCTTTTCTTCTGGGAAAAACTCATGAACTGTCATCCATTAAACTACTACAGCTCTATAACTACTACTGTTTCTGCTCCTAGCAACAATATTAGTTTGAAGATAATGATAATAAATGCCTAATCGCAGTCGGGGAATCGTCCCCAGACTTTTAAGATATATTCTCAGAGGTCATGTTTCAAATGAGCCATTGAACATTTTGACAGACAGGAATGCAACCACACTGCTCCACTCAAGCGTTCACCAGGGGCCAGAAAGTCAAACTCTTAGCCCCAATCCATGTTAATCAGTCATAGGCCCCAGACGCAGAATGCTAGTTCCAAACTGTCAAAGGACTCATCAGTGATGACGAATGCAGAATACCATTAGACAGTAGCAGTATACCATCAGACAGTAGCAGTATACCATCAGACAGTAGCAGTATACCATCAGACAGTAGCAGTATACCATCAGACAGTAGCAGTATACCATCAGACAGTAGCAGTGTACCATCAGACAGTAGCAGTATACCATCAGACAGTAGCAGTATACCATCAGACAGTAGCAATATACCATCAGACAGTAGCAGTATACCATCAGACAGTAGCAGTGTACCATCAGACAGTAGCAGTATAGCTAGTTACAATATGGATCCACATTGCTGCATAGAGCTATAAAAGCTTCATTTTTAGATGAAAAAGAGGCTCAGGCACTCCCAGAGCTCCGTGTATGTTTCATGATCGATGTTCAAAGCTGAGTCAAAGGGGGCAAATGGATACCAGAACTCTCCTGTGAAGGAGAGTAGTACTGTAGGCTAGACCTATATAATTACAGTAAGGATATCATGTCTTTGAAGAGAACTCCAGAATCCATTCCCGAATCCCTAGAACTCATGTTGTTGATTTAAAAAGCGGATTGTGTTTTGCTCCCTCCTTTGTAGTTGCGTGTGAAGTCGGGATGCAACAGCCGAGCTGAGCATCACAGTACGTTTACACAGCTGTTGGACTGTCACATGTGCTCCCTCTCTGGCCTCTAGGTCACCAGGCTGCTCGTTATGGCGCACACCTGTCACCATCGTCAGACTGTTACTTATTTTGTAATATGTTCCGTTTATTTTATTAAAACACTCACTCCCTGAACTTGCTTCCCGACTCTCAGCGCACATCGTTACATGGACGTCGTTTTGTGCATGGACTGGAAGAGAGGATGTGACAGTCAGTGGACTGCAGGTTAAAACAAACCACCTGGGAAACCCATAGGGGGAGGGCAATTCCACAGTAACGGAGTTACGCTTTGATGAAGTTTTTTCACTTTAAAATGCAGAAGGACTACTTTGAACAATTTCCATTGAAATATGTACAAAAACTAATTTAGTGGAAGAACTGTGTAGATGCCAACTTTGGTAACGGAATTACAGTATAATCTCCCTCAGGTTTTTATGTGACCACATTTCCCAAAAACGGTTAAATATCTGCTCTGAATTAACATTCACAGATGTCCGCAGAAAGAATGGGGTGTCAGCTATGACATGGCACCTTGAGTGAAATGTTTCATTTTTGCTTATTGAAGTGGATTTAAACCCGTTAATGGTATTACGGTAATGGAATTACATCATGGGTCCCTGAGCTGTACTACACATAAATGCATTATTATGGATATGAGTTCCTTGGTCGCCATGGCGCCATGAGGTCGCCTAGGCAGACAGCTTTTTATGTTTTTTGACAGCATTTTTTTTTTTTTATATACGTTTTATTTTGTTAGCTTAATAAGTACTGAGTGTACAAAACCTTATGAACACCTGCTCTTTCGATGACATATCCAGGTGAAAGCTATGATCCCTTATTGATGTCACCTGTTAAATCCACTTCAATCAGTGTAGATAAAGGGGAGGAGACAGGCTAAATAAGGATTTTTAAGCTTTGAGACAATTGAGACATGGATTGTGTATGTGTGTCATTCAGAGGGTGAATGGGCAAGACAAAATATTTAAGTGCCTTTAAATGTGGTATGGTAGGTGTCAGGCGCACCGGTTTGTGTCAAGAACTGCAAGGCTGATGGGTTTTTCATGCTCAACAGATTCCCGTGTGTATCAAGAATGGTCCACCACCCGAAGGACATCCAGCCAACTTGACACAACTGTGGGAAGCATTGGAGTCAACATGGGCCGTCATCCCTGTGGAACACTTTCGACACCTTGTAGAGTCCTTGCCACGACGAATTGAGGCTGTCCTGAGGGAAAACGGGGGGGGTGGTGCAACTCAATATTAGGATGGCGTAGTTTTGTCAAGATAACTCATAGGCTGGCTAGCTAGCTTTTGTTTTTATTTGAAACTGGAGATGGCACTGGCTTGGACATCACAGTGTTTTTTGTAGTTTTTTGTAGTTTTGAGTGGATTTCTCAGTTCAAGTTTGGACTATCCCAATAATTGATGTGTAGTAAGTCTCCGGCGCTTTTACGAAATCTAACAGATGTCGGCTTCACCCAGATGGGTGCTACATGTTGTCTGGGGAGAATCTACCCACAGAGTCTGCAGAAAAGCTGGGGATGGCAGAAAAGCTGGTCCTCTGATGTGACCACTGATTCCCCTTACTCAAGTCTGCTTCAGGGCATCAGAGGACCTGAGAACAGCGTGGCGGAGGAGAGTGCTGAAGGTGGAGAGTGATGGCTCTTGACTGACTTTCAGGGGAATGTAGGATACTTGGTCTAAATGCAGCCCACCGTAGTTCTACTGTATTGTATTGTACTGTACTCTGCTGAGCTCTACTCACTGTACTGTACTGTGCTATTCAATCTTGTGGAACATACAGTATGTCTGTAATAGGTTCAGATTTGATCCAGTCTGGTCTGTCTGTGGACGTTAACAATAACATCAAGGCTAGGGTGGAATGACCAAATTCCAACTACTTTTCAATGTCCATGAACATCCAACGTCGGTGCTCAGTGGGTGAGGATGCTGGTTATAGTAAATAAAAAGAGAGGGGGCTCATGGGTAGGTGTCAGTAAGAGAGGTGACATTAACTGGAGTGGGAGAGCGAGAGAGAGAGAGGGGGAGAGAGAGAGAGAGGGGGAGAGGGAGAGGGAGAGGGAGAGAGAAGGGTTGTCCAGACTCAGACTGTTTTAACACTTGGTTTGGCCACCAGACAACAGAAAGAGAAAGAAAACAGATGAGCTGAACACAACAGTATGCCAGTAGAAAGGAGGACAGGTGACCAAACTGTGGTTTGTTACTATTATCATTTCCCATTGTAGCCAATTTAGTTGCAGTAATTATGTTACAATTGGGTCTTTACGTCAACATTACTGTGTTTTGATGGATTTCTAATACCTTTTAAGACTTTTTCTGGAAATTGTTTTCTAACATCCCTTTCTATCTGTTCATACAAAAATCAAAGCCCTTTTTATGCATCATTTTGAAGATGGAAAATAGTTGAAAAATGTATTTATACCTTCATTTCCCCAAAATATAGACGCTTTCATTTCACACCTAATTTAATATGCTCCTTTGAAATCAGATTTGCTCATGAGTTCATAGAGGGGTCAGATCCCTGTCATCACAAGATGAAGAGGTTATTTTCATCCCTCTCATGAAGACATATAGGTCCTGTTGTGTTGTAGACCTCTTGTTAACTAGGGAACCTGGATTTGTGACACTTATACAAATACACACACACACACACACACACACACACACACACACACACACACACACACACACACACACACACACACACACACACACACACACACACACACACACACACACACACACACACACACACACACACACACACACACACACACACACACACACACACACTAGCACTCTCACCCCACTTGCTTGTCCCTTGTTGAAGACTGGGAGCAGAGCAGAGGGGTGAATTTATAGCCCTTGTTAGCTGAGCGTTGGCAAGACCCATAAATCAACTAGGGGTTGCAGCAGTACAACTCCACAAACCAATTACAGCTTAAAGAGCATTATTCAGGTCCACACACACACACACACACACACACACACACACACACACACACACACACACACACACACACACACACACACACACACACACACACACACACACACACACACACACACACACACACACACACACACACACACACACACTACACGTGCTACACATACTGCACACACACACACACACATACTACACACACACACACATACTACATACTATACACACACACACATACTACACACACACACAACACACACACACATACTACACACACACACATACTACACACACACCACAAACATACTACACACACATACATACTACACACACACAACACACACACGCAACACACACACGCCAGGGCAATAAATTACAATGTCTGTACTGTGAGACGCCTAGGACAGCGCTACAGGGAGACAGGACGGACAACTGATCGTCCTCGCAGTGGCAGACCACGTGTAACAACACCTGCACAGGATCGGTACATCCGAACATTACACCTGTGGGACAGGTACAGGATGGCAACAACAAGTGCCCGAGTTACACCAGGAACGTACAATCCCTCCATCAGCGCTCAGACTGTCCGCAATAGGCTGAGACAGGCTGGACTGAGGGCTTGTAGGCCTGTTGTAAGGCAGGTCCTCACCAGACATCACCGGCAACAACGTCGCCTATGGGCACAAACCCACCGTCGCTGGACCAGACAGGACTGGCAAAATGTGCTCTAAACTGACGAGTCGCGGTTTTGTCTCACCATGGGGTGATGGTCGGATTCGCATTTATCGTCGAAGGAATGAACGTTACACCGAGGCCTGTACTCTGGAGCAGGATCAATTTGGAGGTGGAGGGTCCGTCATGGTCTGGGGCGGTGTGTCACAGTGTCATCGGACTGAGCTTGTTGTCATTGCAAGCAATCTCAACGCTGTGCGTTACAGGGAAGACATCCTCCTCCCTCATGTGGTAACCTTCCTGCAGGCTCATCCTGACATGACCCTCCAGCATGACAATGCACCAGCCATACTGCTCGTTCTGTGTGTGATTTCCTGCAAGACAGAAATGTCAGTGTTTTGCCATGGCCAGACAAGAGCTCGGATCTCAATCTCATTCAGCACGTCTGGGACCTGTTGGATCGGAGGGTGAGGGCTAGGGCCATTCCCCCCAGAAATGTCTGGGAACTTGCAGGTGACATGGTGGAAGAGTGGGGTAACATCTCACAGCAAGAACAGTCAAATCTAGTGCCGTCCATGAGGAGTACTGCCGTACTTAATGCAGCTGGTGGCCACACCAGATACTGACTGTTACTTTTGATTTTGACCCCCCCTTTGTTCAGGGACACATTTTTCCATTTCTGTTAGTCACATGTCTGTGGAACTTGTTCAGATTATGTCTCAGTTGTTGAATCTTGTTATGTTCATACAAATATTTACACATGTTAAAGTTTGCTAAAAATAAATGTAGTGGACAGTGAGAGGACGTTTCTATTTTTGCTACACACACACATACTACACACACACACACACCACAAACATCTACCCTCCTATTTACATATTCCTTTATTGCCATATTACATATTCATTAAATTACACTGCTTTAAGAAACAGCTTTTAAATGATTCCACTCTGAGAAATTAGATAGTGTTGAGTAGAGAAGCAGCAGTGATCTATGTTAATGAATTCAGAGAGAATGTGGAGTCTGTGTTGGATTAGTCCGTTCTGAAGGACCCACGTGACACATGTACTAAAGCATCTCAGTCTCCAGCCTAGTTAGCATGGTTTTCAAAACCGTGTCTCTTCTGTGTGTGTGTGTGTGTGTGTGTGTGTGTGTGTGTGTGTGTGTGTGTGTGTGTGTGTGTGTGTGTGTGTGTGTGTGTGTGTGTGTGTGTGTGTGTGTGTGTGTGTGTGTGTGTGTGTGTGTGTGTGTGTGTGTGTGTGTGTTTGTCTCTGTGAAACCAGGTTTATTTTTGTGTTAGAGCTGCATTGCACGTTGAGGCAAGGTGTTTCGGATGTTTCCCTGCCCTAGCATAATGACCCGAGCCCCAACATAATGGTCCGAGCCGCCTAGATGAGATGTGTCCTGCTTTCCACTTTAGTCAGGAGCGGGTGGGCAGCCTAATGTGAGAGTGAATTGTGTGTGTGTGTGTATTTGTGCCTTCACATCCCTTTAGTACCTGTTCCCATACCCATTTTGACAATTACACTCCTTCAGTCTCTCTCTTGCACACACACACACACACACAGATACATACACACACACACACACACACACACACACACACACACACACACACACACACACACACACACACACACACATTCTGCCACTGAGAAGGTCATTCCCTGCTAGGACTGCTCTTTCTCTCCTTATTCTCTCCTCTCTCCTAAAGAGGACACACTCAGAGTTAAGATACTTAATCACAATGTCACTTATCCCTGGGAACCTCTGTGTTTTGGAGGGAGGGAGAGAGAGATAATAAAGAGAGAGTGAGATAATAGAGAGAGAGAGATAATAGAGATAGAAGGATGGAAGGAAGGAGAGAGATAATAGAGAGGAAGATATATAATAGAGAGACAGATAATAGAGAGGAAGTGAGATACTAGAGAGATAATCAAGAGGAAGAGATATAATAGAGAGGAAGATAGAGAGAAAGAGAGATACTGGAGAGGAAGAGAGATAATAGAGAGAAAGAGATACTAGAGGAAGAGAGATAATAGAGAGGAAGAGAGATAATGGAGAGAAAGCGATAATAGAGAGAAAGCTAGATAATAGAGAGGAATATAGATAATAGAGAGGAATATAGATAATAGAGAGGAAGAGAGATATTAGAGAGAAAGATAGATAATGGAGAGGAAGATAGATAATAGAGAGAAAGAGGGAGAGAAAGAGAGATAATGGAGAGAAAGAGGGAGAAAGCAAAGAAGGAAAGAAGGGGAAAAGGGAATTGTGAGATCATGATTCTATAGCGATATATTTATTATGTCCGGTACTACCCCCTTTTGTTTTCACAGCAAAACCAGCTTTGTGGGGAGACTTGAATGTGGCCGCTGAATAGGAGACAGAGAGAGAACTGCCAAGGCAGAACCTACGGTCTCAAACATTACTTTGCTGCCTGGCAAATCCTGGGCTCTAACTGTTAAGCGTGTGTGTGTGTATGCATGCACGTGTGTGTGTGTTTGTGTGTTCTATTAAAAGAAGGAGAAAAGCGCCTCTCTGGGCCTGAAGTCAGGGCTTGGATCTGAACAGCTGTAATGAAGTTATGAAAACAATGAGAAAAATGACTGCATGAAGGAGAAAAAGCACAAGTGTGCAGCCAAATACAAATACTGTATGCACACACACACTCATACACATACTGTATGCACACACACACACACACACACACACACACACACACTATATTTCACATTTAGAGGTTATGAAGTATCCTACTTCTGCCCTCTAAGTCTTTTTAGCAGAATAGGGCTGGACTGTTTTATCTGCTACACTCCCCTCAGCTCACTGCACACAAATTGCTGAATGTATTCTTGATTTCCTGCGTGTGGAGAAAATAACATTGGTAATGATAGCTTCTGGTTTCCCCATGCTGGAGGAGTGCAGAACGGAGTCCGGCGTATATACTTCAGTAAGAGAGCACTACGCCGCGGAAAGCAATTAGGATTAAAAACCTGAGCGAGTACACGCTCTACGCAGCAAACATATATATCCTACGCCAGGGATCATCAACTACATTCAGCTTTGGGGCGATTTTTTTCTTGAGCGGATGGTCGGGGGGCTGGAACATACTTTCAAATAATTAGTAGACTGCAAATTGACCGCAAGAAGCCCAAACAGATATAATGTTTGACTAAAACATAATCATTTCAAAGCTTGCTTACATTTGTATACGACCACATTGTGTCTCTCTATTATCCATGGGAATACTTGGGAACAGATTTCTTAAATGAATATCACTTGGAGCTGATTTCCTGGTGTTTTTTTACAGTCTATTATGTCCAACAATGAACAGTGTATTTGTATAAAAAAAAATCTCAGAAACTTGGGGGGCCAAATTAAACCACCTGCGGGCCAACTTTGGAACGTGAGCCGCCAGTTGGGGAACCCTGGCCTATGCAATACACACAGATGAAGGCATTCATTCACCTTCCACGCACACACACATATTCATGCGTCTTCCACCCATACACAGGTAGGCGGAGTTATCAAACACAGTTGTAAGTAGTAAGCACACAGGACATACACAACCAGTCTACATCAACTTAAAACCATACTGTACATCTGGCGCAGATACACGCTCACACTCTAGACACAGTGTTCTCCAATACAGTACAGGCCTGCAGGTAGGAAGTCTGAACATTGTGCTGTTGTGTGTCTGATGTCAGTGAAAGTGAGATGTTGTATTTGGTCTGCTGGGTTATTTATAGGCCTTTATCTGGCCCTGAGACTTCTGTTGCCTGCTGGCACCTTCTATGTGTGTATGTGTGTGTGTGAGTGTGCGTCTGCATACGTGTTGATACGTGTATGTAAGCCTGCATATCAGTTACCTGTGTGTGTTTACTTTGTTGTGTGTATGTGCCTTGGTTAAAGTGTGTGTTTGTGTGTTCACATGTGCATGTGTCTGAGCTTCAGGTCGTCACATGGAAAGCCCATCTAACTCGTGTTACACCAGGCCATGACTGCAGATTCCTCAGACCATGAGGTCTCTATTATAATGGCTGGGTGGATTTGTCATCGTTTGTCATCTCTTCCTGTGACCCACCAAAGGCCTGCTATATGACACTGTAGACACACACACACACACACACACACACACACACACACACACACACACACACACACACACACACACACACACACACACACACACACACACACACACACACACACACACACACACACACACACACACACACACGTCCCCTGTGGTTACATTGCTTTTAACATTTGGAGAGACCTGATTAGCGTTAGCGACACGTCTAGGCTAGGGACAGGAATTATACCTGGGGTCTTAGGGTTAGCCTGTTAGCACTTTGGCTAATGCTATCACCAATGTATCACCACTGACAGTTCCATTAAAACAGATGAAGACACAGTAGCAAATCCTGCATTTCTAAAACGAGAGAAACGTGAACGTGTGGTTATGTGGATGTTTTTAGCACTGTGTTTAAGCATGTGATTGGGAGCATTGGTTTTAATTGGGCTATGGGGAGAAAATTGTTGTTGTTTGTGTGTCAGGAGGCTTCCGCTTCGTTCTAGAGATCATCGGTGTGTGTTTGTATCTTTGTGTAAAAGAGAGCCCTGTTCTTGTGCATATTTTGCCCTGCCTGCTTCCCACCCCTCCATCCCCACAGCACAAGCCATGCTCTGAGATGGTCACATGATGCATCACCACAGAGGTTAGAGGTCAGCTAGAATAAGCCAACAAGGAGATAGCACTGATCTCAGCTGCCAGTGTACAGAAGCTCGGCCAATCAGCTTCTAGCAAGTCCCGAGGACCAGATATGGAGATATCTCCCATAATGACATGCTTTAGTTTGGCTTCCTATTTCAGAGTGTTACTGTGGGCACACTGGGCAGGAGGTTATTCAGTGGGAAGTAGCTAATCTTCTTTGAAAATGTTCTTTATGTGGTAGAGATAGAAAAAAACGGAAGAAAAAAAAAGTTGAAATGTTAGTGTTTGGTTGAACTCAGTGAGTAAGTTGTTTTATATAGGCCTATGCAAGGCTACAGTACATGTTATGTCATACATCTAGGTAATAACCAACCTGATCTCATGGTTTCACTTCGGAATTTGCCGCATTATGGATTAACGTCTATTTTTTACACGTTAATACTGCATGGTTACAGGGTTCATTCCGCTTGGTTACAGGGTTAATTCCACTTAGTTTCAGGGTTACATTTTTAGGTATTAATTCCGAGGGGTTAAGGTTAGGGGTATGGGTTGGGGACGGCTTAAAAGAAAATAATTAAAAACATTGCGCTGTTTCCATGAAGTATCATTAAGTACTCTCCCGTCTTGCTAGAGCATTGTGATCTGCCGAGGTGCAGTGGTCCAAGCAGCGAGCTCTGGCTCTGAGACTCATGAGTTCACGCCCAGTGCTGTGCCATCGTTGTTTTGTTTTGTGAGCACCGAGGAAGCCATATCCACGTCCTCAGGACCTTCTCAAACGTCCAAAATCAACGGCTATTTGTAGTGACCAGGCTGGTAGTAACATAGACCTAGGCCTATATGCTGAGAACTACATGACTGAATTATTACTTTGCAGTACATCAATGTTAGTTTGTAGACTATATGCTGATGTGTCTGGTACACACACACAATGTTAGTTTGTAGACTATATGCTGATGTGTCTGGTACACACACACACACACACACACACACACACACACACACACACACACACACACACACACACACACACACACACACACACACACACACACACACACACACACACACACACACACACACACACACACACACAGACAGTCATCTGTCTCTCACCTCCTAGCTGAACGGTGGTCAATATATCCAGAAACGATGTGTTAACGCCTCTCTTCTGTCTGTGGCAAGTATTTCAACACTTTTCTATGTGTTAATGTCATCCATCATTAACACTATACTCTCTCCCCTTTCACACTTCATCACTCACACACACACACACACACACACACACACACACACACACACACACACACACACACACACACACACACACACACACACACACACACACACACACACACAGTGATGGCAGAGCCCAAAGCACATACTGCCTCTGACACCTCGTTAGTGCGTTAATTGCTTTATTCTAATGGGAAGCCATTCTTCATGTCACAAGATGAGTGGAGGAGAGAGAGACAGAGAGAGAATTTGGCATGAGGGTCTGCTATACAAATTGATGGAAAGTGGTGTTGGGGGTAAAACATACGACATTATAAAATCCATGTACACAAACAACAAGTGTGCGGTTAAAATTGGCAAAAAACACACACATTTCTTCACACAGGGTCGTGGGGTGAGACAGGGATGCAGCTTAAGCCCCACCCTCTTCAACATATATATCAACGAATTGGCGCGGGCACTAGAACAGTCTGCAGCACCCGGCCTCACCCTACTAGACTCTGAAGTCAAATGTCTACTGTTTGCTGATGATCTGGTGCTTCTGTCACCAACCAAGGAGGGCCTACAGCAGCACCTAGATCTTCTGCACAGATTCTGTCAGACCTGGGCCCTGACAGTAAATCTCAGTAAGACCAAAATAATGGTGTTCCAAAAAAGGTCCAGTCGCCAGGACCACAAATTCCATCTAGACACTGTTGCCCTAGAGCACACAAAAAACTATACATACCTCGGCCTAAACATCAGCGCCACAGGTAACTTCCACAAAGCTGTGAACGATCTGAGAGACAAGGCAAGAAGGGCATTCTATGCCATCAAAAGGAACATAAATTTCAACATACCAATTAGGATCTGGCTAAAAATACTTGAATCAGTCATAGAGCCCATTGCCCTTTATGGTTGTGAGGTCTGGGGTCCGCTCACCAACCAAGATTTCACAAAATGGGACAAACACCAAATTGAGACTCTGCATGCAGAATTCTGCAAAAATATCCTCCGTGTACAACGTAGAACACCAAATAATGCATGCAGAGCAGAATTAGGCCGATACCCACTAATTATCAAAATCCAGAAAAGAGCCGTTAAATTCTACAACCACCTAAAAGGAAGCGATTCCCAAACCTTCCATAACAAAGCCATCACCTACAGAGAGATGAACCTGGAGAAGAGTCCCCTAAGCAAGCTGGTCCTAGGGCTCTGTTCACAAACACAAACACACCCCACAGAGCCCCAGGACAACAGCACAATTAGACCCAACCAAATCATGAGAAAACAAAAAGATAATTACTTGACACATTGGAAAGAATTAACAAAAAAACAGAGCAAACTAGAATGCTATTTGGCCCTAAACAGAGAGTACACAGTGGCAGAATACCTGACCACTGTGACTGACCCAAACTTAAGGAAAGCTTTGACTATGTACAGACTCAGTGAGCATAGCCTTGCTATTGAGAAAGGCCGCCGTAGGCAGACATGGCTCTCAAGAGAAGACAGGCTATGTGCTCACTGCCCACAAAATGAGGTGGAAACTGAGCTGCACTTCCTAACCTCCTGCCCAATGTATGACCATATTAGAGAGACATATTTCCCACAGATTACACAGATCCACAAAGAATTTGAAAACAAATCCAATTTTGATAAACTCCCATATCTACTGGGAGAAATTCCACAGTGTGCCATCACAGCAGCAAGATTTGTGACCTGTTGCCACAAGAAAAGGGCAACCAGTGAAGAACAAACACCATTGTAAATACAACCCATATTTATGCTTATTTATTTTAACTTGTGTGCTTTAACCATTTGTACATTGTTACAACACTGTATATATATAATATAACATTTGTAATGTCTTTATTGTTTTGAAACTTCTGTATGTGTAATGTTTACTGTTAATTTGTATTGTTTATTTCACTTTTGTATAATATCTACCTCACTTGCTTTGGCAATGTTAACACATGTTTCCCATGCCAATAAAGCCCCTTGAATTGAATTGAATTGAGAGAGACAGAGAGTGAGACAGACAGACAGACAGAGAGAGAGAGACAGAGAGAGAGAGAGAGACAGAGAGAGAGAGAGACAGAGAGAGAGAGAGACAGAGAGAGAATACAAAAGAAAGAGTGCCAGAAGCCCTTATCTATCTATTTCTACAGCTGGCGGCACACTCAATCTGCTGACATGGTGTGTGTGTGAAAGAGAGAGAGATTGTTTAAGTAATGTTCCTCTCTTCAGACAGCCAGACAGTCGGTGTTTGTGTTTCTGGCTGGATGCAAACAACAAAAACATAATCATTAAACAAAACAGAACTAGAAGTCTACATCGAATGACAATCAGAAGACCAAAACAATAAGAGAGAACTTATCTTTGATAAGAACTTCTGGAAGAACAGAAATATGTATTGGAATCACAAGGGACTGGACGAGAATCAACAGAAAACCATGATTAACTACTCATGGTGTGATTGTGGTAAAGTACAGGAACTCCAAGTCCTTTTGTTCTCCCAATTTGGAATAACTCACTATAAAATGCCGACCACATTACCTCCCAAGAGAATTGTCTTCAGTCATCGTCACGTCGTGTATATTCCCCTTCAAGCCCCCTCAAGGCTCGCAAGGAAGGGGAGAGGGGATACCTAGTCAGTTGCACAACTGAATGCATTAAACCGAAATGTGTCTTCTGCATTTAACCCAACCCCTCTGAATCAGAGAGGTGAGGGGGGCTGCCTTAATCAACGTCTATGTCATCGGTGCCCGGGGGGCAGTTGTTGTTGGGGGTTAACTGCCTTGCTCAAGGGCGGAACAGCAGATTCTTTCCACCTTGCCACCTCGGGGATTCGAACAAGCAACCTTTCGCTCTTAACCACAAGGCTACCTGCCGAACTACACTGGACTTTGTGCAAACTGGAAACCGCATATCCTGAGGCCACATTTATTGTAGCTGGGAACTTCAATAAAGCAAATCTGAGGAAAACGCTATTGAAGTTTTATCAACACATTGCTTGCCCTACTCACTCATCGAGAACTCTTGACCATTGCTACTCACCCTTCCAGCATGGCTACAAGGCCCCCCCCGCACTCCCTTTGGCAAATCAGATCACACCTCTATTCTGCTCCTCCCTTCATATAGGCAAACACTTAAACAGGACGTTCCTGCGGTAAGGTCTGTTCAACGTTGGTCTGACCAGTCAGAATCTATGCTTCAAGATTGTTTTGATCATACAGACTGAGATATCTTCCGGGTTGGCATAACATTGACTTATACGCTGACTCAGTGACTGAGTTCATTAGGAAGTGCATAGAGGATGATGTTCCCACTGTGACGATTAGAACTTATCCAAACCAGAAACCGTGGATAGATGGCAACATTTGTGCAAAACTGAAAGCGCAAACCACCGCATTTAACCACAGCAAGTTGAGTGGGAACATGAATGAGTACAAACAGTTCAGCTGTGCCCTCCGTAAGGCAATCAAATAGGCAATATGTCAGTACAGAGACACAGTGGAGTCGCAATTCAACGGCTCAGACACAAGGCGAATAAGGCAGGGAATCCATACACGTCGCGGACACCGATGCCTTACTCCCGGACAAGCTAAACACCTTCGCCTACTTCGAAGGAAAAGACAGTGAGGCCAACTCGGCACGAGGACTGTGAGCTCTTGTTCTATATGGCCGACGTGACATTTAAACATATTAACTTCATTTATGCCCAAACGGCATCCCTAGCCGCGTACTCAGAACATTTGCAGACCAGCTGGCTGGAGTGTTTACGAACGTATTCAATCTCTGCCTATCTCAGTCTGTTGTCCCTAGTTGCTTCAAGATGTCCACCATTGTTCCTGTACAAAAGAAAGCAAAATGGTGAAGTGAAATTAAAAAATAGAAAACGGAAAAGTGGTGCGTGCATATGTATTCACCCCCTTTGCTATGAAGCACCTAAATAAGATCTGGTCCAACCAATTACCTTGCACACTCAAGTTTTACGTTTTTTTTTTTTTTTTCTAATTCTTATTTTTGTTTCATAATAAAAAAATATGTTGCACCATCAAAGTGGTAGGCATGTTGTGTAAATCAAATTATACAAACCCCCCAAAAATCTATTTTAATTCCAGGTTGTAAGGCAACAAAATAGGAAAAATGCCAAGGGGGGTGAATACTTTCGCAAGCCACTGTAGCCATTGAACACTGGTGACTTGAATAATGTTTACATACTGTTTTACCCACTTCATATGTATGTACTGTATTCTAGTCAAGGCCCATCCTATATAATTACTGCTCTACATACCAATTATATTAATATACTACTCATAATGTGGTGTGAGTGTGCAAAGCTGTCATCAAGGCAAAGGGTGGCTACTTTGAAGAATCTGAAAGATAAAATATATTTAGATGTTTTTAACACTATTTTGGTTACTACGTGACTCCACATGTGTTATTTCATAGTTTTGATGTCTTCACTATTATTCTACAATGTAGAAAATAGTAACAATAAAGTAACAATAAAATAGTAACAATAAACCCTTGAATGAGCAGGTGTGTCCAAACTTTTGACTCGCACTGTATATACATTGAAAAATATAAACACAACATGTATAATGTTGGTCCCGTGTTTAATGAGCTGTAATAAAAGATCCCATAAATGTTCCATACACACAAAAAGCTAATTTCTCTCAAATGTACTGCATAAATTTGTTTACATCCCTGTTAGTGACCATTTCTCCTTTGCCAAGATAATCCATCCACCTGACAGGTGTGGCATATGAAGAAGCTGATTAAACTGCATGATCATTACACAGGTGCACCTTGTGCTGGGGACAATAAAAGGCAACTCTAAAATGTGCAATTTTGTCACACAACACAATGCCACAGATATCTCAAGTTTTGAGGGAGCATGCAATTGGCATGCTGACTGCAGGAAGAGAATGTAATGTTAATTTCTCTACATGAGCCGCCTCTAACGTTGTTTCAGAGAATTTGGCAGTACGTCCAACCGTCCTCACAACCGCAGACCACGTATATGGTGTCGTGTGGGCAAGTGGTTTGCCCTATGGTGGTGGTGACCTTAAGGTATGGGCAGGCATATGCTACAGACAACGAGCCATATTGCATTTTTTTTGAAGGTATCTCTGACCAACATATGCATATCTGTATTCCCAGTCATGTGAAATCCATAGATTAGGGCCTAATTTATTTATTTCAATTGACTGATTTCCTAAAACGAACTGTAACTCAGTAAAATCTATGACATTGTTGCATGTTGCGTTTATATTTTTGTTCAGTATGTATTTATATTTCGGACACTGACATTGCTCATTCTAATACCTCTATATTTGTGCATTGTTTTGTATTGTTAGGTATTTCTGCACTGTTGGAGCTAGGAACATAAGCATTTCGCTACACCCGCGATAAAAATTAAATATGTGTACGCGACCAATAAAATTTGATTTGGTTTAAAAATATATTTTCCCATCAGCCCTTCCTTATCCCAGACTAAGTTATCTTTAGTGAAGGCAGACATTTTGTAAGGGCATTTACGTATCTGTTTATCTCTCTGAGAGAAAAGGGTTTGTTTTTACCCTTCATAAAGCAGCCTTGGCTGATTCCTATCACTCCTCCTTTCCTCCACTCTATATCTTATCTTCTCCTCCACCCAATCTATCTCTTCCCTCTTAATTCACAGGATGTTTCTTTTTAATCACTTAGCTTCTTACCATTACGTTGTGTAGGAAAATAAAACAATTATACACTTAGAAATTTCGTGTAGCATATTGACTAGAAAATGCAACAATTAAATAATAAAGTAACCTAAATGTGCCTTCGCTGCTTGCTACTGTCAATAGCTATCCTTAATTTGACTTAGTAAATGGAGCCGCTGGTAGCCTTGTGGGTGGAGCGTTGGGCCAGTAACCGAAGTCGACAAGGTGAAACATCTGTTGCTGTACCTTTGAGCAAAGCTCTTAATTTCTCCAGGGATGCTGGTCGATGGGGTTGTCATTCTCAAGGGGGAGTTAGGATATGCAATAAGTACATTTCCATTACACCTTTGTGTGCAACAGGACAAATATAAGCATACCCCTAATGATTATGGTTGAGCAAAGCGACACATGCTTTAGTTTATGTTGTCAGTCTTTCATTTGTAAACTTCAAAATCTTCAGCTAAGATTACATTTCAGAGCTGCAAATTGGGAGTATATTCTTAACATGTCTGCCGTCTCTCAGAATTCTTGTCTGAAGAGCTAGTGACCTTCAGAAGTACTCTGAGTAAATCGTTCAGACTGGAGAGTTTATCAGATGAAGCTGTGGCTCTTTGAATGGAGACTTAAACGGTTGGATTGGATTGAGTGTTTGCTTGTTGGTTTGTTTATTTGTGTGAGGTTTGTGCCCTTGTTGGCAGTGTCCTTGATAGGACCCTGTAGAGTGGCTATGAAGTGATGGAGTCAGATCGGTTTCTCATACAGAGGCAGAGACTAGACTACACAGTAAAGGACAATGATGCAGGTTTCTTCTGCTGGTGTATCCCTCTTCTAAACTCTGTCCTGCTCTCTCTCTCTTTATCTCTCTCCCTCTCTCTCTCCCTCCTTCCATCCCTCGCTCCCTATAGGCTGCAGTCTTCCCTGTTCCATCTCACTTTCCTCAGGTTAACAACTTTCTGCCCTCAGCTTTCTGCTGTGAAACTTTTTCTGTTGCCAAGGTCTCCAGGGCTGTGCAGTTCTGTCCTCTCAGTCTGCTCTGACAGAGTCCAGCTTAAATTATGCCTGCTGAACTCCTCTGTCAGGCATTCAATGTCCTGACAACGTCACAGGCCTTGAGACTGTAGACATTACACACACACTTATGTTCTATGTAGCTTGCACACAGACACACACACACACACACACACACACACACACACACACACACACACACACACACACACACACACACACACACACACACACACACACACACACACACACACACACACACTCACACACACACACACACACACACACACACACACACACACACACACACACACACACACACACACACACACACACACACACACACACACACACACACACACACACACACACTCTCAGAGGGCCTTGTTCTGTCTCAGATAACAGTAAGTAACAGTGAGTATTATAGCAGGCTCTGTTGAGCTCATTATCCTCTGGTCTATTAGTGAATCTCCATGTGTGTTGTAGTCTCAACACACAGCAGCCCACAGACGGTAGGGTCATTACACTGCTGGGTTAGACACACACTGGTACCCTTGTCTCTCCCTCAGTCTCCTAATCTCATTCTCTCTGTCTCTCTCTTTCTGTCTCTGTTTCTCATTTTCTCTGTCTTTCTCTCCTTCTGTCCATCTTTCTCTCACACTTTTTATTGTTACTCTCTCTCTCTGTCTGTTTTTGTCTCTCTCTCTCTCTCTGTTTTTCTCTCTGTCTCTGTCTCGCTCTCTCTGTGTTTCTCTCTCTGTCTCTGTGTGTTTGTCTCTGTCAATCTCTCGCTCTCTCTCTTGCTCTTTCTGTGTTTCTCTCTCTGTCTCTGTCTCTCTCTCTCTTTCTCTCTCTCTGTGTTTCTCTCTCTGTCTCTGTCTCTCTCTCTCAATCTGTCTCTCTCGCTCACTCTCTCTCTCTCTTTCACTCTGTGTTACTCTGTCTCTGTTTCTCTCTCTCTTTTTCTCTCTGTGTTTCTCTCTCTCTCTTTCTCTTTCTATCTCTCTATATCCCTCTGTTACTCTCTCTGTCTGTGTCTCTGTCTCTCTGTCCCTGTGTCTCTCTCTCTCTCTCTCTCTCTCTCTTTCTATCTCTCTCTATCTCTCTCTCTCTGTGTTTCTCTCTCTGTCCCTGTCCCTGTCTCTCTCTCTCTCTCTCTCTCTCTTTCTCGCTCTCGCTCTCGCTCCCTCTCTCTCTTTCTCTCTCTCTCTCTCACATTGCCAAAGCAAGTGAAGTAGATAATAAACAAAAGTGAAATAAAAATGAACAGTAAACATTACACTCACAGAAGTTCCAAAATAATAAAGACATTACAAATGTCATACTATGTCTATTTACAGTGTTGTAATGATGTGCAAATGGTTAAAGTACAAAAGGGAAGATAAATAAACATAAATATAGGTTGTATTTACAATGGTGTTTGTTCTTCACTGGTTGACCTTTTCTTGTGGCAACAGGTCACAAATCGTGCTGCTGTGATGCACACTGTGGTATTTCACCCTATAGATATGGGAGTTTATCAAAATTGGATTTGTTTTCGAATTCTTTGAATTCTCTCTCTCTCTGGGTTTCTCTCTCTGTGTTTCTCTCCATGTCTCTGTCTCTATCTCTCTGTGTTTCTCTCTATGTCTCTGTCTATCTCTCTCTGTGTTTTTCTCTATGTCTCTGTCTCTCTCTCTCTGTGTTTCTCTCTATGTCTCTGTCTCTCTCTCTCTGTTCTGTGTTTCTCTATCTGTCTCTGTCTCTCTCTCTCTGTGTTTCTCTCTGGGTTTTTCTCTCTCTTTCTCTGTCTCTTTCTATCTCTCTCTTTCTCTCTCTCTCTGGGTTTCTCTCTCTGTCTCTGTCTCTTTCTATCTCTCTCTTTCTCTCTCTCTGGGTTTCTCTCTCTGTCTCTGTCTCTTTCTATCTCTCTTTCTCTCTCTCTCTGGGTTTCTCTCTCTGTCTCTGTCTCTTTCTATCTCTCTCTTTCTCTCTCTCTGGGTTTCTCTCTCTGTCTCTGTCTCTTTCTATCTCTCTCTTTCTCTCTCTCTGGGTTTCTCTCTCTGTCTCTGTCTCTTTCTATCTCTCTCTTCTCTCTCTCTCTGGGTTTCTCTCTCTGTCTCTGTCTCTTTCTATCTCTCTCTTTCTCTCTCTCTGGGGTTCTCTCTCTGTCTCTGTCTCTTTCTATCTCTCTCTTTCTCTCTCTCTGGGTTTCTCTCTCTGTCTCTGTCTCTTTCTATCTCTCTCTTTCTCTCTTTCTGGGTTTCTCTCTGTCTCTCTCTTTCTATCTCTCTCTTTCTCTCTCTCTGGGTTTCTCTCTCTGTCTCTGTCTCTTTCTATCTCTCTCTTTCTCTCTCTCTGGGTTTCTCTCTCTGTCTCTGTCTCTTTCTATCTCTCTCTTTCTCTCTCTCTGGGGTTCTCTCTCTGTCTCTGTCTCTTTCTATCTCTCTCTTTCTCTCTCTCTGGGTTTCTCTCTCTGTCTCTGTCTCTTTCTATCTCTCTCTTTCTCTCTCTCTCTGGGTTTCTCTCTCTGTCTCTTTATATCAATTCAATTCAATTCAATTCAAGGGGCTTTATTGGCATGGGAAACATGTGTTAACATTGCCAAAGCAAGTGAGGTAGATATTATACAAAAGTGAAATAAACAATACAAATTAACAGTAAACATTACACATACAGAAGTTTCAAAACAATAAAGACATTACAAATGTTATATTATATATATACAGTGTTGTAACAATGTACAAATGGATAAAGCACACAAGTTAAAATAAATAAGCATAAATATGGGTTGTATTTACAATGGTGTTTGTTCTTCACTGGTTGCCCTTTTCTTGTGGCAACAGGTCACAAATCTTGCTGCTGTGATGGCACACTGTGATTTCTATCTCTGGGTTTCTCTCTCTGTCTCTGTCTCTTTCTATCTCTTTCTTTCTCTCTCTCTCTGGGTTTCTCTCTCTGTCTCTCTCTGTCTCTTTCTATCTCTCTCTTTCTCTATCTCTGGGTTTCTCTCTCTGTCTCTGTCTCTTTCTATCTCTCTCTTTCTCTCTCTCTGGGTTTCTCTCTCTGTCTCTGTCTCTTTCTATCTCTCTTTCTCTCTCTCTCTGGGTTTCTCTCTCTGTCTCTGTCTCTTTCTATCTCTCTCTTTCTCTCTCTCTGGGTTTCTCTCTCTGTCTCTGTCTCTTTCTATCTCTCTCTTTCTCTCTCTCTGGGTTTCTCTCTCTGTCTCTGTCTCTTTCTATCTCTCTCTTTCTCTCTCTCTGGGTTTCTCTCTCTGTCTCTGTCTCTTTCTATCTCTCTCTTTCTCTCTCTCTGGGGTTCTCTCTCTGTCTCTGTCTCTTTCTATCTCTCTCTTTCTCTCTCTCTGGGTTTCTCTCTCTGTCTCTGTCTCTTTCTATCTCTCTCTTTCTCTCTTTCTGGGTTTCTCTCTGTCTCTCTCTTTCTATCTCTCTCTTTCTCTCTCTCTGGGTTTCTCTCTCTGTCTCTGTCTCTTTCTATCTCTCTCTTTCTCTCTCTCTGGGTTTCTCTATCTGTCTCTGTCTCTTTCTATCTCTCTCTTTCTCTCTCTCTGGGGTTCTCTCTCTGTCTCTGTCTCTTTCTATCTCTCTCTTTCTCTCTCTCTGGGTTTCTCTCTCTGTCTCTGTCTCTTTCTATCTCTCTCTTTCTCTCTCTCTCTCTGGGTTTCTCTCTCTGTCTCTTTATATCAATTCAATTCAATTCAATTCAAGGGGCTTTATTGGCATGGGAAACATGTGTTAACATTGCCAAAGCAAGTGAGGTAGATATTATACAAAAGTGAAATAAACAATACAAATTAACAGTAAACATTACACATACAGAAGTTTCAAAACAATAAAGACATTACAAATGTTATATTATATATATACAGTGTTGTAACAATGTACAAATGGATAAAGCACACAAGTTAAAATAAATAAGCATAAATATGGGTTGTATTTACAATGGTGTTTGTTCTTCACTGGTTGCCCTTTTCTTGTGGCAACAGGTCACAAATCTTGCTGCTGTGATGGCACACTGTGATTTCTATCTCTGGGTTTCTCTCTCTGTCTCTGTCTCTTTCTATCTCTTTCTTTCTCTCTCTCTCTGGGTTTCTCTCTCTGTCTCTCTCTGTCTCTTTCTATCTCTCTCTTTCTCTATCTCTGGGTTTCTCTCTCTGTCTCTGTCTCTTTCTATCTCTCTCTTTCTCTCTCTCTGGGTTTCTCTCTCTGTCTCTGTCTCTTTCTCTCTCTCTCTCTGGGTTTCTCTCTCTGTCTCTGTCTCTTTCTATCTCTCTTTCTCTCTCTGGGTTTCTCTCTCTGTCTCTGTCTCTTTCTATCTCTCTCTTTCTCTCTCTCTGGGTTTCTCTCTCTGTCTCTGTCTCTTTCTATCTCTCTCTTTCTCTCTCTCTGGGTTTCTCTCTCTGTCTCTGTCTCTTTCTATCTCTTTCTTTCTCTCTCTCTCTGGGTTTCTCTCTCTGTCTCTCTCTGTCTCTTTCTATCTCTCTCTTTCTCTATCTCTGGGTTTCTCTCTCTGTCTCTGTCTCTTTCTATCTCTCTCTTTCTCTCTCTCTGGGTTTCTCTCTCTGTCTCTGTCTCTTTCTCTCTCTCTTTCTCTCTCTCTGGGTTTCTCTCTCTGTCTCTGTCTCTTTCTATCTCTCTCTTTCTCTCTCTCTCTGGGTTTCTCTCTCTCTTTCACTCTCTCTGGGTTTCTCTCTCTGTCTCTGTCTCTTTCTATCTCTCTTTCTCTCTCTGGGTTTCTCTCTCTGTCTCTGTCTCTTTCTATCTCTCTCTTTCTCTCAATTCAATTCAATTCAATTGACTTTATTGACATGGCAAGTTATTATTACTTACATTGTCAAAGTATACATATCGAAAAATGTAAATAAAATATATATGTATATATATACACAAAATATATATATATTTATATATAAATAAATGGTGGGATTAACAGCAATAATAATAGTAGTAGTGGACATGGGATTACCATTAATAACAGCTACAACAACAATATTAATCAGAACAACAATACATTAAAGCAACAGTAGTAGACCAGTGTCAACATGACTGAGAAGACACATGACCTGGTACGAAAGACAAAACAAAACTAAGCTAAATGGGAAATATTATCAACATTACTTAGCATTTTTCACTGGCTGTCCCTCAGGCTGTGGCAGGAGGACACATATTTGGCTGCCAAAACTGCACATTTTGGCTTTTCACCCAATAAATATTTGAATTTTTCTTCATCTTTTATAGTTTCAAATTCTCTCTCTCTCTGGGTTTCTCTCTCTGTCTCTGTCTCTTTCTATCTCTCTCTTTCTCAAATTTGTTTTCACATTTTTTCAAATTCAAGCTGCTTTATTGGCTTGAAAAACATTGTGTCAATATTGCCAAAGCAACAATGTGTACAATATACATTGTAATACAATTATAAACAATGACAAATAATAATATAGAATGGCAGTAAATAATAATACAAAATTAAATATAAAAATAGTAACAATAAAATGGTAACAGTCAATAATCGAATCTCTGTCTTAATTAATAATGTTTCTCTCTCTCTGGGTTTCTCTCTCTGTCTCTGTCTCTTTCTATCTCTCTCTTTCTCTCTCTCTCTGGGTTTCTCTCTTTCTCTCTCTCTCTGGGTTTCTCTCTCTGTCTCTGTCTCTTTATATCTCTCTCTTTCTCTCTCTCTGGGTTTCTCTCTCTGTCTCTGTCTCTTTCTATCTCTCTTTCTCTCTCTCTGGGTTTCTCTCTCTGTCTCTGTCTCTTTCTATCTCTCTCTTTCTCTCTCTCTCTGGGTTTCTCTCTCTGTCTCTGTCTCTTTCTATCTCTCTCTTTCTCTCTCTCTGGGTTTCTCTCTCTCTGTCTGTCTTTCTCTCTCTCTGGGTTTCTCTCTGTCTGTCTTTCTCTCTCTCTGGGTGTCTCTCTGGGTTTCTCTCTCTCTGGGTTTCTCTCTCTCTCTCGCTCTCGCTCTCGCTCTCGCTCTCGCTCTCGCTCTCTCTATCATATGTTAACATTGCCAAAGCAAGTGAAGTAGATAATAAATAAAAGTAAAATAAACAATAAAAATGAACAGTAAATATTACACTCACAAAGTAACAAAAGCATCAAGACATTTCAAATGTCACATTATGTGCAAATGGTTGAAGTACAAAAGGGAAGATAAATAAACATAAATATGGGTTGTATTTACAATGGTGTTTGTTCTTCACTGGTTGCCCTTTTCTTGTGGCAGCAGGTCACAAATCTTGCTGCTGTGATGGCACACTGTGGAATTTCACCCAATAGATATGGGAGTTTATCAAAATTGGGTTTGTTTTATAATTCTTTGTGGGTCTGTGTAATCTGAGGGAAATATGTTTCTCTAATACATTTGGCAGGAGGTTAGGAAGTGCAGCTCAGTTTCCACCTCATTTTGTGGGCAGTGAGCACATAGCCTGTCTTCTCTTGAGAGCCAGGTCTGGTTAGACCCCCTGTCCTCCATTGGTTTACCTCAACCTCTCTATTTCTCTTTCTTCTCTCTCCTCTATCCCCTCCCACTCGACCCCCCCCCCCCCCCTCTCTATTCCCTGGCTGCCAGGGAAAATGAGCTGGACGAGAGTGTCCCTCCTTCTCTCCCTCCCTCTCTATTCCCTCCCTCTCTACTCCCTCCCTCTATTCCCTTCATCTCTACTCCCTCCCTCTCTATTCCCTCCCTCTCTACTCCCTCCCTCTATTCCCTTCATCTCTACTCCCTCCCTCTCTATTCCCTCCCTCTCTACTCCCTCTCTACTCCCTCCCTCTCTATTCCCTCCCTCTCTATTCCCTCCCTCTCTACTCCCTCCCTCTACTCCCTCCCTATATTCCCTCCCTCTCTACTCCCTCCCTCTACTCCCTCCCTCTCTATTCCCTCCCTCCCTCTCTACTCCCTCACTCTACTCCCTCCCTATATTCCCTCCCTCTTTACTCCCTCCCTCTACTCCATCCCTCTCTATTCCCTCCCTCTCTACTCCCTTCCTCTCTACTCCCTCCCTCTATTCCCTCCCTCTCTACTCCCCTCCCTATATTCCCTCCCTCTCTACTCCCTCCCTATATTCCCTCCCTCTCTACTCCCTCCCTATATTCCCTCCCTCTTTACTCCCTCCCTCTCTACTCCCTCCCTCTCTACTCCCTCCCTCTCTACTCCCTTCCTCTCTACTCCCTGCCTATATTCCCTCCCTCTCTACTCCCTCCCAAAATTCCCTTTCTCTCTACTCCCTCCCTCTCTACTCTCTTCCTCTCTACTCCCTCCCTATATTCCCTCCCTCTCTACTCCCTCCCTCTCTACTCCCTCCCTATATTCTCTCTACTCCCTCCCTCCCTCTCTACTCCCTTCCTCTCTACTCCCTCCCTATATTCTCTCCCTCTCTACCCCCTCCCTATATTCCCTCCCTCTCTACTCCCTCCATATATTCCTTTCCTCTCTACTCCCTCCCTCTCTACTCTCTTCCTCTCTACTCCCTCCCTATATTCCTTCCCTCTCTACTCCCTCCCTCTCTACTCCCTTCCTCTCTACCCCCTCCCTATATTCCCTCCCTCTCTACTCCCTCCCTCTCTACTCCCTTCCTCTCTACTCCCTCCCTATATTCCCTCCCTCTCTACTCCCTCCCTCTCTACTCCCTTCCTCTCTACTCCCTCCCTATATTCCCTCCCTCTCTACTCCCTCTCTACTCCCCCTACTCCCTCTCTACTCCCTCCCTCTCTACTCCCTCTACTCCCTCTCTACTCCCTCCTTCTCTACTCCCTCCCTCTCTACTCCCTCCCTCTCTACTCCCTCTCTATTCCCTCCCTTCCTCTCTACTCCCTCCCTATATTCCCTCCCTTCCTCTCTACTCCCTCCCTCTCTGTCTCCCTCCCTCTCTGTCTCATTCCCGTGTCTTTCTCTCACACACACTATCTGTCTTTGTCTTTCTCATCTCAATTCTGAAATCTCACTCCCTGTCACTGTCACACAGCAATGGCATCACATGTCCTGCTACACTTGTACTTTTCCCATCACCCCCCCTCTCTGTCTCTCTATCTCTCTCCCTCTTCCTCCCTCTCGTTACCATCCCTACCGGGTCTGAGTCGTTTTGTGTCACCACGGTTGGTTGTTGTTCTATTTGATCCTGTTGCCACAGGTCCATCCTCACTGTGGCTACTCTCTCTCGCCCTCAACTGTCCCCCTCATATTGTCTGTTGGCTTCCAGAAGTTTCTTCTCTCTATCTCCCCATCTCTCTCTCTGTCTCTCTCCTTTTCTTTCTCTCTCTCTCTCTCTCTCTCTCTCTCTCTCTCTCTCTCTCTCTCTCTCTCTCTCTCTCTCTCTCTCTCTCTCTCTCTCTCTCTCTCTCTCTCTCTCTCTCTCTCTCTCTCTCTCTCAATTCAATTCAATTCAAGGGGCTTTATTGGCATGGGAAACATGTGTTAACATTGCCAAAGCAAGTGAGGTAGATATTATACAAAAGTGAAATAAACAATACAAATTAACAGTAAACATTACACATACAGAAGTTTCAAAACAATAAAGACATTACAAATGTTATATTATATATATACAGTGTTGTAACAATGTACAAATGGTTAAAGCACACAAGTTAAAATAAATAAGCATAAATATGGGTTGTATTTACAATGGTGTTTGTTCTTCACTGGTTGCCCTTTTCTTGTGGCAACAGGTCACAAATCTTGCTGCTGTGATAGCACACTGTGGAATTTCTCCCAGTAGATATGGGAGTTTATCAAAATTGGATTTGTTTTCAAATTCTTTGTGGATCTGTCTCTATCTCTCTCTCTCTCTCTCTCTCTCTCTCTCTCTCTCTCTCTCTCTCTCTCTCTCTCTCTCTCTCTCTCTCTCTCTCTCTCTCTCTCTCTCTCTCTCTCTCTGTCTCTCTCTGTCTCTCTCTCTGTCTCTCTCTCTGTCTCTCTCTCTGTCTCTCTCTGTCTCTCTCTCTGTCTCTCTCTCTGTCTCTCTCTCTCTGTCTCTCTCTCTCTGTCTCTCTCTCAATTCAATTCAATTCAATTCAAGGGGCTTTATTGGCATGGGAAACATGTGTTAACATTGCCAAAGCAAGTGAGGTAGATAATACACAAAAGTGAAATAAACAATACAAATTAACAGTAAACATTACACATACAGAAGTTTCAAAACAAGAAAGACATTACAAATGTCATATTATATATATACAGTGTTGTAACAATGTACAAATGGTTAAAGCACACAAGTTAAAATAAATAAGCATAAATATGGGTTGTATTTACAATGGTGTTTGTTCTTCACTGGTTGCCCTTTTCTTGTGGCAACAGGTCACAAATCTTGCTGCTGTGATGGCACACTGTGGAATTTCACCCAGTAGATATGGGAGTTTATCAAAATTGGATTTGTTTTCAAATTCTTTGTGGATCTGTGTAATCTGAGGGAAATATGTCTCTCTAATATGGTCATACATTGGGCAGGAGGTTAGGAAGTGCAGCTCAGTTTCCACCTCATTTTGTGGGCAGTGAGCACATAGCCTGTCTTCTCTTGAGAGCCATGTCTGCCTACGGCGGCCTTTCTCAATAGCAAGGCTATGCTCACTGAGTCTGTACATAGTCAAAGCTTTCCTTAAGTTTGGGTCAGTCACAGTGGTCAGGTATTCTGCCACTGTGTACTCTCTGTTTAGGGCCAAATAGCATTCTAGTTTGCTCTGTTTTTTTGTTAATTCTTTCCAATGTGTCAAGTAATTATCTTTTTGTTTTCTCATGATTTGGTTGGGTCTAATTGTGCTGTTGTCCTGGGGCTCTGTGGGGTGTGTTTGTGTTTGTGAACAGAGCCCTAGGACCAGCTTGCTTAGGGGACTCTTCTCCAGGTTCATCTCTCTGTAGGTGATGGCTTTGTTATGGAAGGTTTGGGAATCGCTTCCTTTTAGGTGGTTGTAGAATTTAACGGCTCTTTTCTGGATTTTGATAATTAGTGGGTATCGGCCTAATTCTGCTCTGCATGCATTATTTGGTGTTCTACGTTGTACACGGAGGATATTTTTGCAGAATTCTGCATGCAGAGTCTCAATTTGGTGTTTGTCCCATTTTGTGAAATCTTGGTTGGTGAGCGGACCCCAGACCTCACAACCATAAAGGGCAATGGGCTCTATGACTGATTCAAGTATTTTTAGCCAGATCCTAATTGGTATGTTGAAATTTATGTTCCTTTTGATGGCATAGAATGCCCTTCTTGCCTTGTCTCTCAGATCGTTCACAGCTCTGTGGAAGCTACCTGTGGTGCTGATGTTTAGGCCGAGGTATGTATAGTTTTTTGTGTGCTCTAGGGCAACGGTGTCTAGATGGAATTTGTGGTCCTGGCGACTGGACCTTTTTTGGAACACCATTATTTTGGTCTTACTGAGATTTACTGTCAGGGCCCAGGTCTGACAGAATCTGTGCAGAAGATCTAGGTGCTGTTGTAGGCCCTCCTTGGTTGGTGACAGAAGCACCAGATCATCAGCAAACAGTAGACATTTGACTTCGGATTCTAGTAGGGTGAGACCGGGTGCTGCAGACTGTTCTAATGCTCGCGCCAATTCATTGATATATATGTTGAAGAGGGTGGGGCTTAAGCTGCATCCCTGTCTCACCCCACGACCCTGTGAGAAGAAATGTGTGTGTCTTTTGCCAATTTTAACCGCACACTTGTTGTTTGTGTACATGGATTTTATAATGTCGTATGTTTTACCCCCAACACCACTTTCCATCAATTTGTATAGCAGACCCTCATGCCAAATTGAGTCGAAGGCTTTTTTGAAATCAACAAAGCATGAGAAGACTTTGCCTTTGTTTTGGTTTGTTTGGTTGTCAATTAGGGTGTGTAGGGTGAATACATGGTCTGTTGTACGGTAATTTGGTAAAAAGCCAATTTGACAATTGCTCAGTACATTGTTTTCATTGAGGAAATGTACGAGTCTGCTGTTAATGATAATGCAGAGTATTTTCCCAAGGTTACTGTTGACGCATATTCCACGGTAGTTATTGGGGTCAAATTTGTCTCCACTTTTGTGGATTGGGGTGATCAGTCCTTGGTTCCAAATATTGGGGAAGATGCCAGAGCTAAGGACGATGTTAAAGAGTTTTAATATAGCCAATTGGAATTTGTTGTCTGTATATTTGATCATTTCATTAAGGATACCATCAACACCACAGGCCTTTTTGGGTTGGAGGGTTTTTATTTTGTCCTGTAACTCATTCAAGGTAATTGGAGAATCCAGTGGGTTCTGGTAGTCTTTAATAGTTGATTCTAGGATTTGTATTTGATCATGTATATGTTTTTGCTCTTTATTCTTTGTTATAGAGCCAAAAAGATTGGAGAAGTGGTTTACCCATACATCTCCATTTTGGATAGATAATTCTTCGTGTTGTTGTTTGTTTAGTGTTTTCCAATTTTCCCAGAATTGGTTAGAGTCTATGGATTCTTCAATTACATTGAGCTGATTTCTGACGTGCTGTTCCTTCTTTTTCCGTAGTGTATTTCTGTATTGTTTTAGTGATTCACCATAGTGAAGGCGTAGACTCAGGTTTTCCGGGTCTCTATGTTTTTGGTTGGACAGGTTTCTCAATTTATTTCTTAGATTTTTGCATTCTTTATCAAACCATTTGTCATTGTTGTTCATTTTCTTCGGTTTTCTATTTGAGATTTTTAGATTTGATAGGGAAGCTGAGAGGTCAAAAATACTGTTAAGATTTTCTACTGCCAAGTTTACACCTTCACTATTGCAGTGGAACGTTTTACCCAGGAAGTTGTCTAAAAGGGATTGAATTTGCTGTTGCCTAATTGTTTTTTGGTAGGTTTCCAAACTGCATTCCTTCCATCTATAGCATTTCTTAATGTTACTCAGTTCCTTTGGCTTTGATGCCTCATGATTGAGTATTGCTCTGTTCAAGTAGACTGTGATTTTGCTGTGGTCTGATAGGGGTGTCAGTGGGCTGACTGTGAACGCTCTGAGAGACTCTGGGTTGAGGTCAGTGATAAAGTAGTCTACAGTGCTACTGCCAAGAGATGAGCTATAGGTGTACCTACCATAGGAGTCCCCTCGAAGCCTACCATTGACTATGTACATACCCAGCGTGCGACAGAGCTGCAGGAGTTGTGACCCGTTTTTGTTGGTTATGTTGTCATAGTTGTGCCTCTCTCTCTGTCTCTCTCTCTGTCTCTCTCTGTCTCTCTCTCTGTCTCTCTCTCTCTCTCTCTCTCTCTCTCTCTCTCTCTCTCTCTCTCTCTCTCTCTCTCTCTCTCTCTCTCTCTCTCTCTCTCTCTCTCTCTCTCTCTCTCTCTCTCTCTCTCTCTCTCTCTCTCTCTCTCTCTCTCTCTCTCTCTCTCTCTCTCTCTCTCTCTCTCTCTCTCTCTGTCTCTCTCTGGTGGGAAATAGAACGCCCCCCCCTGCATATCCTCCATATGAAATGAGCCAGTCTCTATTCAGTTTTATGACAGAAATATGAAGCGGGATGCCGCCACCACCCTCTGAGAGGATTGACAGCTAAAGAGACGAAATGGCAGGGGTTCTTCTTCCAGAACCAGAAAGGGCCTGACAAACCCACATTAGGATTAGATCCGCTCACACACACACTCACCCTGCTTTCCATCCAGAAATGCCCACATCCTTATCCATCCCCCTCTCTCCAATCCCAGCCCATGGGAACCGTTCGCTTGTCTTAGTCGGAAAATCAGAATCCAGGTGTGTATTTACAACATACACACTTCATCATGCATAAAATCCAGTGTTACCATTGTTATATGCTAGCATATTATGCCTATTTGTTTCATACTAGCATTGTTAAGCACATTGTTATGCATTGAAAACACCTGTATGCCACCTTGGAACGGCTATAGGAATTCTGGCATTTTCCCAGTCCTTATTCTGAGGAATGATCTCGGCCAGGAGGTTAATTTGGGCTAACAGACGAGGTGATGACACTAAGCTGTGGCCGTGCCTGGGGATAATAAGGATCACGGAACAGGTTTTTCCGAGAAGATTCCTGTCTAATTCCATTAACGCAATCCCCACCAGCCCCTCCTTTCTCTTCCTCTCCAGTCTCCACGGCGATGGGCAATTAACGTCAGGGCCTAAATGGCAGCCAAGGCCTCACCAGCTGAGCACCGATCAGCAATCATCCAGATTAGATTTACAGCCTGGCACAGAGAGAGAGGGAGGGGATACGAGGAGAAGGTGAATGAGAGAAAGAGCGAGGGAGAGAGGGAGGTGATACGAGGAGAAGGCGAATGAGAGAAAGAGTGAGGGAGAGAGGGAGGGGATACGAGGAGAAGGCGAATGAGAGAAAGAGTGAGGGAGAGAGGGAGGGGATACGAGGAGAAGGCGAATGAGAGAAAGAGCGAGGGAGAGAGGGAGGGGATACGAGGAGAAGGCGAATGAGAGAAAGAGTGAGGGAGAGAGGGAGGGGATACGAGGAGAAGGCGAATGAGAGAAAGAGTGAGGGAGAGAGGGAGGGGATACGAGGAGAAGGCGAATGAGAGAAAGAGTGAGGGAGAGAGGGAGGGGATACGAGGAGAAGGCGAATGAGAGAAAGAGCGAGGGAGAGAGGGAGGGGATACGAGGAGAAGGCGAATGAGAGAAAGAGTGAGGGAGAGAGGGAGGGGATACGAGGAGAAGGCGAATGAGAGAAAGAGCGAGGGAGAGAGGGAGGGGATACGAGGAGAAGGCGGAAGAGAGAAAGAGCGAGGGAGAGAGGGAGGGGATACGAGGAGAAGGCGAATGAGAGAAAGAGTGAGGGAGAGAGGGAGGGAGGGAATACGAGGAGAAGGCGAATGAGAGAAAGAGCGAGGGAGAGAGGGAGGGGATACGAGGAGAAGGCGAATGAGAGAAAGAGTGAGGGAGAGAGGGAGGGGATATGAGGAGAAGGCGAATGAGAGAAAGAGCGAGGGAGAGAGGGAGGGGATACGAGGAGAAGGCGAATGAGAGAAAGAGTGAGGGAGAGAGGGAGGGGATATGAGGAGAAGGCGAATGAGAGAAAGAGTGAGGGAGAGAGGGAGGGGATATGAGGAGAAGGCGAATGAGAGAAAGAGCGAGGGAGAGAGGGAGGGAGGGAATACGAGGAGAAGGCGAAAGAGAGAAAGAGCGAGGGAGAGAGGGAGGGAGGGGATATGAGGAGAAGGCGAATGAGAGAAAGAGTGAGGGAGAGAGGGAGGGAGGGAATACGAGGAGAAGGCGAAAGAGAGAAAGAGCGAGGGAGAGAGGGAGGGAGGGGATATGAGGAGAAGGCGAATGAGAGAAAGAGCGAGGGAGAGAGGGAGGGAGGGAATACGAGGAGAAGGCTAATGAGAGAAAGAGCGAGGGAGAGAGGGAGGGGATACGAGGAGAAGGCGAATGAGAGAAAGAGCGAGGGAGAGAGGGAGGGGATACGAGGAGAAGGCGAATGAAAGAAAGAGCGAGGGAGAGAGAGAGGAAGAGTAGTAGACGGAGGAGTAGGAGCAGTTGAATAGCGGCACATGAGGAGTTGTGAATGAGAAGGAGTAAGAGGGCTGGGTAGTCGAGAGGGATGGCAGCTGACACGAGGGAGGGAGGGAGGGATAGTTCCTGGAAAGTAGAGCATAATTATTTCATCATCATGATGTAGTTTTCAGCTGAAATATGATGTGATTACCTTGATTATATTAATACTTGTTAATTGCTTTGGCATTTAACATTGTCACACTAATAATGAGAGTTAAATTGGAGAGACAGAAAGACAGGGAGAGGAGATGCTGGGAGACAGGGAGACGGGGAGAGAAGATGCTGTGAGATGGAGAGGAGATGCTGGTAAACAGTGAGACGGAGATACACGGAGAGGAGATGCTGGGAGACAGGTCGACAGGGAGAGGAGATGCTGGGAGACAGAGAGAGGAGATGCTGGGAGATAGGGAGAGGAGATGCTGGGAGACAGGTCGACAGGGAGGGGAGATGCTGGGAGACAGAGAGAGGGGATGCTGGGAGACAGGTCGACAGGGAGAGGAGATGCTGGGAGATTGGGAGAGGAGATGATGGGAGACAGGGATAGGCGATGCTGGGAGACAGGGATATGAGATGCTGGGATACAGGGATAGGAGATGCTGGGAGATAGGGAGAGGAGATGCTGGGAGACAGGGAGATGAGATGCTGGGAGACAGGGATATGAGATGCTGGGAGACAGGGATATGAGATGATGGGAGACAGGGAGAGGAGATGCTGGGAGACAGGGATAGGATAGGATGGGAGACAGGGAGAGGAGATGCTGGGAGACAGGGAGAGCAGATGCTGGGAGACAGGGAGATGCGGGAGGTAACCACCACATATTTGGTCACCCCTCCTTGTACAGCAGCCCTATTATAAATAATAGAAACAGTCCTGACCAAATACTGAACAAAAATGGGAAGGAGTTAGTGCATCTCTGTCGAGCCTTAGGCCTGTACATGCTTAATGTTAGAATCAGAGGGGACTCTTTAGGTCAGTTTACTTACTGCTCAGCTCTTGGGACAAGTGTAGTCGATTATGCCATCACGGACATTGACCCCTCCTCCATTAGTGCATTCACTGTCAGACCACAGACACCATTGTCAGATCACAGTCAGATCAACGTGTTTTTGAAGAAATTAACCGGCAATATTCATTCAAAAAAACTGCCCAATAAACTCTTCAACATAAACCAATCATACAGATGGGCTCCAAACAGTGCAGAGAGATTCATTGAAACATTGAACTCAAAAGAAATGATGAACTCTATACAGTTTTTCAATAACTCACAATACCAAAACAATAAAGATGGTGTCAATTCGGCTACTCTAAACATCAACTGCATATTCTAAAAAGCAGCATCGAAAGCAAATTTGAGAAAACCAAAGAAATGCAACATCAGAAACAAAAAACAAAATGTTTCTGACAAATGGTTTGATAATGAATGTAAAACAATTAGAAAACACCTAAGACAAATGTCAAACAAAAAACATAAGCAGCAAAACAACCCAGAGCTACGATATGAATACTTTGAAACTCTGAAACAGTATAAACATACACTGAAACGCAAGAAACTGAATTATACCAACAAGACACTTGATGAAATTGAAAACGCAATTGACCAAAATCAGTTCTGGGACATGTGGAACAATTTAAGCACAACAAAGCCACAAGAATTAGCCATACAAGATGTAGGAATTTGGAAAACTTATTTTGATAATCTATACAAAAACATCCCACAAAAAGACTTAAAACAGAACCAATTAGAAATTAAAGAAAAATTGAACATCCTTGAATCAGTCATTAAAAATAACCAAAATCCATTAGATTACCCAATAACCCAACAAGAACTAAATGAAAAGCTCAAATCTATTAAATCAAAGAAGGCTTGTGGTCTAGACAACATCAGAAATGAAATGCTGAAAAACAGCACACCTGAGTTGTGAAATGCTGTGCTTAAATTGTTCAACATGGTTTTAACTTCTGGCTGCTTCCCTGATGTCTGGAACCAGGGGCTCATCTCCCCTATCCACAAAAGTGGAGACAAATCAGACCCCAATAATTACAGGGGAATTTGTGTAAACAGTAACTTGGGAAAGGTTTTCTGTAGCATTTTGAATTCAAGAATCCAAACCTTTCTTCAAGAAAAAAATGTAATAACTAAATGTCAAATTGGCTTTCTCCCTAACCATCGCACTACTGACTATATATACACCTTACACACACTAATTAATAAACACGTCCACCAAAAAAAAGAGGGCAAAATCTTTGCTTGCTTTATTGACTTTAAAAAAGCATTTGATTCTATTTGGCACGAAGGGCTATTCTACAAAATTCTACAAAGTGGGCTTGGTGGTAAGGTGTATGACTTAATAAAATGTATGTACACAGAAAACAAGTGTGCAATAAAAATCAAAAACCAAAGAACAGAATTCTTTTCACAATGTCGAGGTGTGAGACAAGGCTGTAGTTTGAGTCCAAATCTTTTCAACATTTATATCAATGAATTAGCAGACATGTTGGACCATTCTCCAGCCCCAGGACTCACACTATTTGACACAGAGGTGAAATACCTGCTATATGCTGATGACTTGGTACTTCTATCACCAACCAAAGAAGGTCTTCAACAGAACATTAATATTCTAGAGCAATATTGCCATAATTGGGCCCTGGCAGTAAATTTCCCAAAAACTAAAATCATGATTTTCCAAAAACAAAACAGATGTCAGAAACACAAATATAAATTCACCCTGAACAACACCATAATTGAACACACAAAAAATTACACCTACCTTGGTCTGACCATATCTGCATCGGGAAACTTTAATATGGCAGTGAATGCACTCAAAGAAAAAGCCCGCAGAGCATTGTATGCAATAAAAATGAAATTATTCAAAATCAACATCCCAATTAGAATTTGGACCAAAATATTTGACAGTGTAATCCTACCAATAGCTCTTTACGGAAGTGAGGTTTGGGGGCCACTCAATAAACTGGACTTTAAAATGTGGGACAAACATCCAATTGAAACCCTACATGCAGAATTCTGTCGGAAAATCCTACAAGTCCAGAGAAATACACCAACTAATGCATGTAGGGCAGCATTGGGCCGCTTTCCAGTAATAATGAAAATACAGAAAAGATCATAAAATTTTTGGCTACACTTAAATTCAAGTCCAAATTCGAGTCTGCAATTTAAAACACTTCAAACCCAAGAGCTGAGCCCAGAAACGAGCCCTCTCAGTCAGCTGGTGTTGGACCTAACCAACCAAGCTGACACCAGCACTGCTTCAAGAGAAAGTATTCCAATAAACAAAATCATGAACCAATCAAAGGACTCATATTTACAACATTGGAAAAAACGAAACAAAATCCCAAAGCCGACTAAATTGCTATCTGACCCTAAACAGAGAATATGAATTGGCTGAATATCTCTACTCTGTCAGAGATTCGAAGCAGAGACAGATCCTTACCAAGTACAGGCTGATTGACCACCGATTGGCAATAGAAACCGGCAGACATAAAAAGACATGGAGCGTGTATGTGGTCACTGCACGACAGGGGAGGTAGAAACAGAGATGCACTTTCTCCTTTACTGTGATAAATATTCCTCACCAAGAGATTCATTATTCACAGAAATGACTACATTTATTCCAAATTTTAACTTATTAAACCCAGAGGAAAAACTAAAAATATTCATGGGCGAAGGAGCAATGGCTCCTCTTGCAGCCAAATATGTATTTGCCTGCCATAGCCTGAGGGACACTGAATAATAACATCTGCATAGTAAGCAGTAACTTACTTATTATGACTGTTATTGTTATTACTGTTATTGTTATTAGTATTATTATTGTTGTTTATCATTCCAAATAGTAATGGTATGGGTGGTAATGGTAATGATAGCAGTTTAATGATGGTGGTGGTGGTAGTGGTGCATTACACCATACATTACATTCGACTATTGACTGTTACCATTTTATTGTTACTATTTTTATATTTAATTTTGTATTATTATTTACTGCCATTCTATATTATTATTTATCATTGTTTTAATTGTATTACAATGCATATTGTATACATTGTTGCTTTGGCAATATTGACACAATGTTTTTCATGCCAATAAAGCAGCTTGAATTTGAATTTGAATTTGAGAGGTGGTGCTGGGAGACAGGGAGAGGAGATGCTGGGAGACAGGGATAGGAGATGATGGGAGACAGGGAGAGGAGATGCTGGGAGATAGAGAGAGGAGATGCTGGGAGACAGAGAGAGGAGATGCTGGGAGACAGCGAGACAGGGAGAGCAGTTGCTGGGAGATAGGGAGAGCAGTTGCTGGGAGACAGGGATAGGAGATGATGGGAGACAGGGAGAGGAGATGCTGGGAGACAGGGAGAGGAGATGCTGGGAGACAGGGAGAGCAGTTGCTGGGAGACAGGGATAGGAGATGATGGGAGACAGGGAGAGGAGATGCTGGGAGACAGGGAGAGCAGTTGCTGGGAGACAGGGATAGAAGATGATGGGAGACAGGGAGAGGAGATGCTGGGAGACAGGGAGAGCAGTTGCTGGGAGACAGGGATAGGAGATGATGGGAGACAGTGATAGGAGATGATGGGAGACAGGGAGAGGAGATGCTGGGAGACAGGGAGAGCAGTTGCTGGGAGACAGGGATAGGAGATGATGGGAGACAGGGAGAGGAGATGCTGGGAGACAGGGAGAGCAGTTGCTGGGAGACAGGGATAGGAGATGATGGGAGACAGGGATAGGAGATGATGGGAGACAGGGATAGGAGATGATGGGAGACAGGGATAGGAGATGATGGGAGACAGGGAGAGGAGATGCTGGGAGACAGGGAGATGAGATGCTGGGAGACAGGGAGATGAGATGCTGGGAGACAGAGAGTGGAGATGATGGGAGAAATTGTCAGTGAGGAAGAGATGAGGAGAGGTGTGTTAGAGGACACTTGTCTCTGTTTACTGTGAGAGAGAAGAAGGGGATATAGGCTAGGTGAAGAAAGACAGACCCGGAACAAAAAAGAGAGAAACAATAAAGAGAGAGGGAAGGGTGGAGATAACAGACAGAGAGACAGAGAGAGAGAGACAGATAGATCAAGAGACAGAGAGAGAGAGAGAGAGAGAGAGAGAAACAGAGACAGAGAGAGAGAGAGAGAGACATAGAGAGAGAGAGAGAGAGACATAAATGAACATACATTTCAACATACCAATTAGGATCTGGCTAAAAATACTTGAATCAGTCATAGAGCCCATTGCCCTTTATGGTTGTAAGGTTTGGGGTCCGCTCACCAACCAAGACTTCACAAAATGGGACTAACACCAAATTGAGACTCTGCATGCAGAATTCTGCAAAAATATCCTCTGTGTATAACGTAGACAACCAAATAATGCATGCAGAGCAGAATTAGGCCGATACCCACTAATTATTAAAATCCAGAAAAGAGCCGTTAAATTCTACAACCACTTAAAAGGAAGCGATTCCCAAACCTTCCATAACAAAGCCATCACCTACAGAGAAATGAACCTGGAGAAGAGTCCCCTAAGCAAGCTGGTCCTGGGACTCTGTTCACAAACACAAACACACCCCACAGAGCCCCAAGACAACAGCACAATTAGACCCAACCAAATCATGAGAAAACAAAAAGATAATTACTTGACACATTGGAAAGAATTAACAAAAAAACAGAGCAAACTAGAATGCTATTTGGCCCTAAACAGAGAGTACACAGTGGCAGAATACCTGACCACTGTGACTGACCCAAACTTAAGGAAAGCTTTGACTATGTACAGACTCAGTGAGCATAGCCCTGCTATTGAGAAAGGCCGCCGTAGGCAGACATGGCTCTCAAGAGAAGACAGGCTATGTGCTCAATGCCCACAAAATGAGGTGGAAACTGAGCTGCACTTCCTAACCTCCTGCCCAATGTATGACCATATTAGAGAGACATATTTCCCTCAGATTACACAGATCCACAAAGAATTCGAAAGCAAATCCAATTTTGATAAACTCCCATATCTACTGGGTGATATTCCACAGTGTGCCATCACAGCAGCAATATTTGTGACCTGTTGCCACAAGCAAAGGGCAACCAGTGAAGAACAAACACCATTGTACACTGCTCAAAAAAATAAAGGGAACACTTAAACAACACAATGTAACTCCAAGTCAATCACACTTCTGTGAAATCAAACTGTCCACTTAGGAAGCAACACTGATTGACAATAAATTTCACATGCTGTTGTGCAAATGGAATAGACAACAGGTGGAAATTATAGGCAATTAGCAAGACACCCCCAATAAAGGAGTGGTTCTGCAGGTGGTGACCACAGACCACTTCTCAGTTCCTATGCTTCCTGGCTGATGTTTTGGTCACTTTTGAATGCTGGCGGTGCTTTCACTCTAGTGGTAGCATGAGACGGAGTCTACAACCCACACAAGTGGCTCAGGTAGTGCAGCTCATCCAGAATGGCACATCATTGCGAGCTGTGGCAAGAAGGTTTGCTGTGTCTGTCAGCGTAGTGTCCAGAGCATGGAGGCGCTACCAGGAGACAGGCCAGTACATCAGGAGACGTGGAGGAGGCCATAGTAGGGCAACAACCCAGCAGCAGGACCGCTACCTCTGCCTTTGTGCAAGGAGGAGCACTGCCAGAGCCCTGCAAAATGACCTCCAGCAGGCCACAAATGTGCATGTGTCTGCTCAAACGGTCAGAAACAGACTCCATGAGGGTGGTATGAGGGTCCGACGTCCACAGGTGGGGGTTGTGCTTACAGCCCAACACCGTGCAGGACGTTTGGCATTTGCCAGAGAACACCAAGATTGGCAAATTCGCCACTGGCGCCCTGTGCTCTTCACAGATGAAAGCAGGTTCACACCGAGCACATGTGACAGACGTGGCAGTCTGGAGACGCCGTGGAGAACGTTCTGCTGCCTGCAACATCCTCCAGCATGACCGGTTTGGCGGTGGGTCAGTCATGGTGTGGGGTGGCATTTCTTTGGGGGGCCGCACAGCCCTCCATGGGCTCGCCAGAGGTAGCCTGACTGCCATGAGGTACCGAGATGAGATCCTCAGACCCCTTGTGAGACCATATGCTGGTGCGGTTGGCCCTGGGTTCCTCCTAATGCAAGACAATTCTAGACCTCATGTGGCTGGAGTGTGTCAGCAGTTCTTGCAAGAGGAAGGCATTGATGCTATGGACTGGCCCGCCCGTTCCCCAGACCTGAATCCAATTGAGCACATCTGGGACATCATGTCTCGCTCCATCAACGCCACGTTGTACCACAGACTGTCCAGGAGTTGGCGGATGCTTTCGTCCAGGTCTGGGAGGAGATCCCTCAGGAGACCATCCGCCACCTCATCAGGAGCATGCCCAGGTGTTGTAGGGAGATCATACAGGCACGTGGAGGTCACACACACTACTGAGCCTCATTTTGACTTGTTTTAAGGACATTACATCAAAGTTGGATAAGCCTGTAGTGTGGTTTTCCACTTTAATTTTGAGTGTGACTCCAAATCCAGACCTCCATGAGTTGATACATTTGATTTCCATTGATCATTTTTGTGTGATTATGTTGTCAGCACATTCAACTATGTAAAGAAAAAAGTATTTAATAAGAATAGTTCATTCATTCAGATCTAGGATGTGTTATTTTAGTGTTCCCTTTATTTTTTTGAGCAGTGTATATACAACCCATATTTATGCTTATTTATTTTCCATTGTGTACCTTAACCATTTGTACATTGTTACAACACTGTATATATATATATATATATATATATATATATATAATATGACATTTGTAATGTCTTTATTGTTTTGAAACTTCTGTATGTGTAATGTTTACTGTTAATTTTTATTGTTTACTTCACTTTTGTATATTATCTACCTCACTTGCTTTGGCAATGTTAACACATGTTTCCCATGCCAATAAAGCCCCTTGAATTGAATTGAATTGAGAGACAGAGAGAGAGATAGGAGAGAGATAAGAGAGACAGAGAGAGAGAGAGAGAGAGAGAGAGAGAGAGAGAGAGAGAGAGAGAGAGAGAGAGAGAGAGAGAGAGAGAGAGAGAGAGAGAGAGAGAGAGCGAGAGAGAGAGAGAGACAGAGAGACAGACAGAGAGAGAGAGAGAGAGAGAGATAAAGAGAGAGAGACAGAGAGAGAGAGAGGAGAGAGAGAGAGAGAGAGAGAGAGAGAGAGAGAGAGAGAGAGAGACTGACACTATTCCTCACACAAGGACAGGGAACAAGAAAGCCTGGATATGTGGTTAAGTATCTGGGACTAAGAGAGACAGAGTCCTTGTGTGGTGTTGTTGTGATGTGGTGTTGTTGTGATGTGGTGTTGTTGTGATGTGGTGTGGTGTTGTGGTGTTGTGGTCACAGAGGTAATCAATGTCCACTTTGAGACAATAAAGCAGTTCCATTGAGACCGGAGACATGCTGTGAAAAACAGGTTTTATAAACATCTAACACCTTTACCTCCCTGATTCCACTTGAGTTCCTTTACGTCCATATACTCTGACTGATTGCCATAAATTACACCTGACACACTGTCTGCAGCTGAGATGGAAGGCAAATGTCTTTGCCAGACCATATTAAACTGGCAATTCAATCATCATGATGTTGAGTCTGAGTGTGTGTGTGTGTGTGTGTGTGTGTGTGTGTGTGTGTGTGTGTGTGTGTGTGTGTGTGTGTGTGTGTGTGTGTGTGTGTGTGTGTGTGTGTGTGTGTGTGTGTGTGTGTGTGTGTGTGTGTGTGTGTGTGTGTGTGTGTGTGTGTGTGTGTGTGTGTGTGTGTGTGTGTGTGTGTGTGTGTGTGTGTGTGTGAGTGTGTGTGTGTATGTTTCATTTCCATGGTCTGATCATAGGCATACATTACACTCATATAAGTGTCACTATAGACCTCGCTATCAGGCCATTGATTTGATTTCCGTGGTGTTGCTGTGGGTCTCAGTAAGCCACTTTGTCTCCATTATACACATGATTTATGCTGTGTTCAAGCAGTATTTCTGTCACCGGCTGAAGGGAGGGGGCTTAAAGAGCTTGTCAAATGACATGTTTATTATCATACCCAATAAAGAACTAGAAAAACACAGGCCCTCGTAAAATAAGCCCCATTAGAAGACCACTATTCACTTCGCTGTACGAACACACACGTGCTCTACCAAGACGTGGATAAACAGGGATGCAAACAGACAGATATTCACAATCATAGACACACAGGTGAGCAAACACACACAGATTAACCTGCATTAGCATATGTGACTCACCACCTGGATTCGGTCTTATGTAGCAAAATGTGAAATGGTGTTTCCTACATTGGATAAAAATAGAGACTTAGATCTACAAAATGGTATATCATAGACTGCATTTGAGGAACAATGGGAAAGTAATTCTGCTTTGAAAATTGATCAACTTGTCAACTCACTTTTGAGAAAATGGCCTTTGAATGTTTTGGTATCTAGTCAAGAGCTGTTCTTTGTCTAAACCCATTCAGCATCGTTCACACTAGAGGTCGACCGATTAATCGGAATGGCCGATTAAATAGGGCCGATTTCAGGTTTTCATAACAATCAGAAATAGGTCATATCCCAGTAGATATGGGAGTTTATCAAAATTGGATTTGTTTTCAAATTCTTTGTGGATCTGTGTAATCTGAGGGAAATATGTCTCTCTAAAAAAAAAAAAAAAAAAAAAAGCACCAGATTATCAGCAAACAGTAGACATTTGACTTTGGATTCTAGTAGGGTGAGACCGGGTGCTGCAGACTGTTCTAGTGCCCGCGCCAATTCGTTGATATATATGTTGAAGAGGGTGGGTCTTAAGCTGCATCCCTGTCTCACCCCACGACCCTGTGTGAAGAAATGTGTGTGTTTTTTGCCAATTTTAACCGCACACTTGTTGTTTGTGTACATGGATTTTATAATGTCGTATGTTTTACCCCCAACACCACTTTCCATCAATTTGTATAGCAGACCCTCATGCCAAATTGAGTCGAAGGCTTTTTTGAAATCAACAAAGCATGAGAAGACTTTGCCTTTGTTTTGGTTTGTTTGGTTGTCAATTAGGGTGTGTAGGGTGAATACATGGTCTGTTGTACGGTAATTTGGTAAAAAGCCAATTTGACATTTGCTCAGTACATTGTTTTCATTGAGGAAATGTACGAGTCTGCTGTTAATGATAATGCAGAGGATTTTCCCAAGGTTACTGTTGACGCATATTCCACGGTAGTTATTGGGGTCAAATTTGTCTCCACTTTTGTGGATTGGGGTGATCAGTCCTTGGTTCCAAATATTGGGGAAGATGCCAGAGCTAAGGACGATGTTAAAGAGTTTTAGTATAGCCAATTGGAATTTGTTGTCTGTATATTTGATCATTTCATTAAGGATACCATCAACACCACAGGCCTTTTTGGGTTGGAGGGTTTTTATTTTGTCCTGTAACTCATTCAAGGTAATTGGAGAATCCAGTGGGTTCTGGTAGTCTTTAATAGTTGATTCTAGGATTTGTCTTTGTCTCTCTCTCTCGCTCTCTCACTCTCTCTCTCTCTCTCTCTCTCTCTCTCTCTCTCTCTCCCAATTTCCCTTTAAGGGGCTTTTATTGGCATGGGAAACATATGTTTTACATTGCCAAACAAGGCTCCCGAGTGGCGCAGCATCTAATGCACTGCATCTCAGTGCAAGAGGTGTCACTACAGTACCTGGTTCAAATTCAGGCTGTAACCCCTTTTGGCTGTGATTGGGAGCCTCATAAGGTGGTGCACAATTGGCCCAGCATCGTTCGGGTTTGGCCGGAGTAGGCCGTCATTGTAAATAAGAATTTGTTCTTAACTGACTTGTCTAGTTAAATAAATAAAAAGTGATATAGATAATTAACAAAAGTGAAAAAAACTATAAAAATGAACAGTAAACATTACACTCACAAAAGTTCCAAAATAATAAAGACTACAAATGTCATATTATATCTATATACAGTGTTGTAACAATGTGCAAATAGTTGAAGTACAAAAAATATAGGTTGTATTTACAATGGTGTTTGTTCTTCACTGGTTGCCCTTCTCTTGTGGCAGCAGGTCACAATTGTTGCTGCTGTGATGCACACTGTGGTATTTCACCCAATAGATACTGTATGGGAGTTTATCAAAATTGGATTTGTTTTCGAATTCTATGTGAGTCTGTGTAATTTGAGGGAAATATGTGTCTCTAATATGGTCATACATTTGGCAGGATGTTAGGAAGTGCAGCTCAGTTTCCACCTCATTTTGTGGGCAGTGTGCACATAGCCTGTCTTCTCTTGGGAGCCAGGTTTGCCTACAGCGGCCTCTCTCAATAGCAAGGCTATGCTCACTGTCTGTACATAGTCAAGATTTCATTAATTTTGGGTCAGTCACAGTGGTCAGGTATTCTGCCTCTGTGTACTCTCTGTTTAGGGCCAAATAGCATTCTAGTTTGCTCATTTTTTTTGTTAATTCTTTCCAATGTGTGAAGTGATTATCTTTTTCGTTTTCTCATGATATGGTTGTATCTACTTGTGGTGCTGTCCTGGGGCTCTGTGGGGTCTGTTTATGTTTGTGAACAGAACCCCAGGACCAGCTTGCTTGGGGGATTATTCTCTGGGTTCATTTCTCTGTAGGTGATGGCTTTGTTATGGAAGGTTTGGTAATCACTTCCTTTTAGGTGGTTGTAGAATTTAACGTCTCTTTTCTGGATTTTGATCATTAGCAGGGATAGGCCTAATTCTGCTCTGCATGCATTATTTGGTGTTTTACATTGTATACGGATGATATTTTTAGGATAATTCTGCATGCAGAGTCTCAATTTGGTGTTTGTCCCAACCTAGAATTTTGTGAATTCTTGGTAGATGAGTGGACCCCAGACCTCACATCCATAAAGGGCAATGTGTTGTATAACCGATTCAAGTATTTTTAGCCAGATCCTAATTGGTATGTCAAATTTTATGTTCCTTTTGATGGCGTAGAAGGCCCTTCTTGCGTTGTCTCTCAGATTGTTCACAGCTTTGTGGAAGTTACCTCTGGTGCTGATATTTAGGCCAAGGTATGTAGAGTTTTTTGTTGCTCTCTCTCTCTCTGTCTCTTTCTCTCTCTGTCTGCCTCTCTCTCTATCTCTTTCTCTCTCTGTCTGCCTCTCTCTCTATCTATTTCTCTCTCTGTCTGCCTCTCTCTCTATCTCTTTCACTCTTTCTCTCTCTCTTCCTTTCTCACTCTCCCCCAACCACTCCATGCTAATGACTGTAGATTTGGGCCTTAGGCTGTGTGTTTAAGATTTCATTAAGATCACCTCATCCCATCACCTCTGTGAAACCCAATGAGCAGCCCTGAATCTCAGATAGAGGAGAACACTGACGTCTGACATCCATTTATATTATAGCACTTTGGGTTGACCTCTTGAAAGCAGGGTCAAAAGTCCATCTGAATCCTTTAGAATGTTACAGATTGTCCCAGGACATAGTCCACCATGGTCTGTGGGCAGTGCTATGCCTGATCTACGTTTGACTTTGTCTTGACTTTATAAAGTAGGCTAGACTACAGTCTGGCCTTGAAGGTCATATAGCTTTTCCTGACCCCATTGACCTGTTTAGGACACCCTCTGTACCCTATATGTACTGAACCCCCTGGCCAGCTGCAGCCCCCTCGGCTTCTTGTAACAGGGTTGACACCACCCACACCAACATATGTTCAATAACTCCAATACCTTCAGCTGTTTTTCAACAGTCATTTCACAATCACAAAGCCCCTTACCAATACACTCTCTCAGGCATCCAATTCCAAACTCTGTTCCTCAACACTGAGGTATTAGTAGTAGCAATCCCCAACACTCTGAGGTATGAAGAGTAACAAACCCCAACACTCTGAGGTATTAGTAGTAGCAATCCCCAACACTCTGAGGTATGAATAGTAACAATCCCCAACACTCTGAGGTATGAATAGTAACCATGCCCAACACTCTGAGGTATGAATAGTAACAATCCCCAACACTCTGAGGTATGAAGAGTAACAATCCCCAACACTCTGAGGTATGAAGAGTAACAAACCCCAACACTCTGAGGTATTAGTAGTAGCAATCCCCAACACTCTGAGGTATGAATAGTAACAATCCCCAACACTCTGAGGTATGAATAGTAACAATCCCCAACACTCTGAGGTATGAATAGTAACAATCCCCAACACTCTGAGGTATGAATAGTAACAATCCCCAACACTCTGAGGTATGAATAGTAACAATCCCCAACACTCTGAGGTATGAATAGTAACAATCCCCAACACTCTGTGGTATGAATAGTAGCAATCCCCAACACTCTGAGGTATGAATAGTAACAAACCCCAACACTCTGAGGTATGAATAGTAACAATCCCCAACACTCTGGGGTATGAATAGTAACAATCCCCAACACTCTGAGGTATGAATAGTAGCAATCCCCAACACTCTGAGGTATGAATAGTAACAATCCCCAACACTCTGAGGTATGAATAGTAACAATCCCCAACACTCTGAGGTATGACTAGTAACATTCCCCAACACTCTGAGGTATGAAGAGTAACAATCCCCAACACTCTGGGGTATGAAGAGTAACAATCCCCAACACTCTGAGGTATGAATAGTAACAAACCCCAACACTCTGAGGTATGACTTGTAACACTCCCCAACACTCTGAGGTGTTAGTAGTAGCAATCCCCAACACTCTGAGGTATGAAGAGTAACAATCCCCAATACTGAGATATAAGTAGTATCAATAAGCAGTGGTGGAAAAACTACCTGATTGACATACTTGAGTAAAAGTAGAGATACACTACATGACCAAAAGTATATGGACACCTGCTTGTCGAACATCTCATTCCAAAATAATGGGCATTAATATGGAGTTCATCACCCCTTTGCAGCTATAACAGCCTCCACTTTCCCGGGAAGCCTTTCCAGTAGATGTGGGAAATTTGCTGCGGGGACTTGCTTCCATTCACCCACAAGAGCATTAGTGAGGTCTAAAATTCCTCAAACATACATGTGTCTTATATCATTTTAAAGGTAATCTTGTTGTTAATCCCACCAAAGTGTCCGATTTCAAATATGCTTTTCAGCGAAAGCACTACAAACGATTATCTTAGGTCACCACCAAACCACAATAAGTACAGCCATTTTTCCAGCGAAAGATAGCAGTCAGAAAAAGCAGAAATAGAGATAAAATTAATCACTAACCGTTGATGATCTTCATCAGAAGACACTCATAGGACTTCATGTTACACAATAAAACATGTTTTGTTTGATAAAGTTCATATGTATATAAAAGAAATCTGAGTTTACATTGGCGCGTTACATTCACTAGTTCCAAAAACATGAAGTGATTTTGCATAGCCACATCGTTTCAACAGAAATACTCATCATAAATGTAGATGATAATACAAGTTATACACACGGAATTATAGATATACCTCTCAAGCAGCGTGCCCGGGAGGAGATGGCATCCTGGTCTTTGGAGGAGATCAGGGAGAGAATATCCTGGACTTGGGACGAAATAATGGCACGAGACAAGAGCAAGGGAAGGGAAGGACAGCGACGACGCCAGGGTTCGCGGCCACGACGCAAGCCCAAAAGACAGCCCAAATGTTTTGTTTTGGAGGGGGCACACGGGGTGGTCGGCGACGCTGAGGGGTGAGTCAGAGACCGAGGAGGAATATTGGGACAGATTGAGCGAGGAGTAGTTGGCGAAAGTTGAGGAGAGTGATGAGAGAGAGCTGTTGGTTTGGCTGGAGAGGCAAGACAGTCGCCCTAAGCAGCGTGTTAGCCGTCCGATGCCACCTGTGCCAGCTCTCCGCACTCGCTTTGAGGAGAGTGTCATCGTTCCGGTACAATGTGTGCCGGTTCTACGCACCGCGTCTCCAGTGCGCCTCCACAGCCCGGTATGTCCTGTGCCAGCTCCCCGCACTTGCCGTGCGAAGGTTGTCATCTGTCCAGGACACGTTGTGCCAGCTTTACGCTCCAGATCTCCAGTGTGCCTCCACGGTCCAGTAAGTCCTGTGCCGGTTCTACGCACCAGGTCTCCAGTACGTCTCCACAGCCCGGTACGTCCTGTGCCTGCTCCTTGCACTCGCCCTGAGGTGCGTGTCACCAGCCCGGTACCACCAGTGCCGGCCCCACGCACCAGGCTTACTGCGACGATCCCCAGTCCAGAGCTTCCGGCGACAGTTCCCAGTCCAGAGCTTCTGGCGACAGTTCCCAGTCCAAAGCTTCCGGCGACAGTTCCCAGTCCAGAGCTTCCGGCGACAGTTCCCAGTCCAGAGCTTCCGGCGACAGTTCGCAGTCCAGAGCTTCCAGGAACAGTTCGCAGTCCAGAGCTTCCGGCGATAGTTTGCAGTCCAGAGCTTCCGGCGACAGTTCCCAGTCCAGAGCTTCCAGCGACGTTTCACAGTCCGGAACCTCCTGAGACGGTCCACGGTCCGGAACCTCCTGAGACGGTCCACGGTCTGGAACCTCCTACGACGGTCAACGGTCCGGAACCTCCAGCTCCATGGCCGGAGCCTTCCCCTGCACAGATGCGCAGTCTGAGCACGGCGTCCAGTTCAGCTCCAAGGCCAGAGTCTTCTTCTGTGTTGGTGCCCAGTCTAGACACGGCGTCTAGTCCCGCTCCATGGCGGGTGCCTTCCCCTGCGCCGAGGTCCAGTCCAGGCACAGTGTTCAGCCTGGGTCCATGGCTGGATCTGCGGGATGAGCGGGTTCTTTGTCCCGCACCAGAGCCGCCCCCGACACCAGACACCTACCCTAACCCTCCCTTTTTGTTTCAGGTTTTGCGGTCGGCGTTCGCACCTTTGGGGGGGGGGTACTGTCACATCCTGACCATAGAAAGCCTTTATTTTCTATGGTAGAGTAGGTCAGGGTGTGACTAGGGGGGTTAGTCTAGTTTAGATTTTCTATGTGGGGTTCTAGGTTGTTTTTTCTATGTTGGGGTTTTGGTATGATTCCCAGTTAGAGGCAGCTGGCTATCGTTGTCTCTAATTGGGGATCATACTTAAGTAGAATTTTTCCACCTGTGTGTTATGGGATATTGTTTTGAGTAGTGCACGTAGCACCTCTGTAGTCACGGTTTGTTGTTCGTTTATTGTTTATTGTTTGTTTTGCTAAGTTTCACTTTATAATAAATTATGTGGAACTCAACATCCGCTGCGCCCTGGTCCGTCTCTACAAACAAACGTGACAGACTGCCAAATCACAGGAAGTGGGTGACCAGGGATGTTCTCTTGATAAATGTGTGAAATGAACAATATTCCTACCCTGCTAAGCATTCAAAATGTAACTAGTACTTTTGGGTGTCATGGAAAATGTATGAAGTAAAAAGTGCAATATTTTCTTTAGGAATGTAGTCAGTAAAAGTTGTCAAAAATATATATAGTAAAGTACAGATACCCCCCAAAAGTACTTAAGTAGTACTTTCAAGTATTTTTTTATTAACCCAATTAATCACACATTTTTCCCAGACATGAAAATATCCAAATCTTGTGTCATTAGTAAGCCTTTGGAATAATCAATCATCATTTTGTTTTAATTTTCATGGAAAAGTAGGTGAAAAAGTGTGTTTCATGGTCGGTCACAATTGTGGGATAATGTGATGTATACTGAATTAACATATTTCTCCTATGCAGTCATGAAAATTCTTAAATATCCCAGCCCAGTTATTAACACATTTAAAACTCTGTCTGTCACTGGCAGTCCCCAGCATTGCTACTAGAATGCCCCATCACATTCTAGTGTGACTATTTTACATATCAAAAACCCTTATACAACACCGATATGAATACTGAGAGCAAAAACAACAACCATCAACGTATTTCAACATTGTTACTTTATTGTAACATACATTGTAAAAGTGTTACTTTAGTGCAAATGTATTGAAACATTATATTGTAACATTTGAACTTGTACTTTAGTGCATTATTCATTGTAACATTGTCATTGTGACATTTTAGTGCAACATTCACTAACAACTGTATAGCAGTCGTGTCCATCATTCACATTGAAAATAAAGGTAACATTTAGGATAGAGAGCCTGTAGAATATGCATTCAGGTAGAGGCCTACACTGAACCAATTAAATAAATTAATAAAAAATATATTTATTATACACACACACACACACACACACACACACACACACACACACACACACACACACACACACACACACACACACACACACACACACACACACACACACACACACACACACACACACATACATTATAGAGGTAGGCTTCAGAACCAAGTGCACGATTAGTTTGTGCATCACTATTTTGAACTACGATCAGTCAGACCTACTGTCATACAGTATGTCTTGAATCAATTGATCGTCTTTTCCAAAAACATTTCAGTCATTTTGATTGTCTTTTTCCCTTTTTCGTCAACTTTTCTTTTCTTCCTAGAGTCCGTTGTACTGCTTCTCCTCACCCTTTAGTGACTTTTAAAATGTTATTTTATTGGCTTTTTCAGCCCATTTTCATTCGCTCTACTGTCCGTGGTATATCTTGAAGCACTCATTGTGCAGTGGCTCTTTGCATTTCTCACATGCATAGGTAGTGCGTTTATCACAATGACGACGTCTATGGAACCGGTGCATCGTGGTGATTGGCCAGTAAGAAGCTTTGTCATATCTTGCCTGATCTTCAACAGTAGCAGCCAGTAGAGATCTCCTTCCGTGGCTCAGTGGTTTCGTGCCAAACTTTTGCATAAGAGACTGTGCCACTATCCATGAGAAGGTGAGCAGGTTGATGGTCCCTCCCATAACATCTCTGTAAAATAAATGGCTGTTTACGAGTACATTGTTGAAAGACCATGCAAAGATGGGCCACCACCACTTCTTAGACCTGATGGAGATATGGTATCTTGAAACCTGTTGGTTGTGAAGTTCAACACCACCCATGTGCTCATTGTATCGGTTGATGCATTTTGGTTGTGGGACTTTGTCAAAAGGCACGTCGCTCCTTGTTCCATCTCTTGACAGAGGTCTCACTGTATTTCTCCTCCATGTTTGTGCCACTGTGACAGTGTTATTGTCTTTCTAACGGACCAGCAACTTGTCTCCTTGGGTCAGAACCTCAGAGGTTCCCCGGGGTAACTTCATGAAGTCCTTCTGTGGCTTGAATGGGACATCAAACAGAAGATTTTGCCTCATCGTTCCAGAGCTCCCATATCCTCTTTTTGTCATTTCATCGAGGAGTGCAAGCGAAGTGAAGAGGTTGTCATGTAGGAACTTGCAACCTTGAGACACCTGAGATTGCTCTGCAACACCAAGAACGACACTGGGTCCATGACCCAACCCAGTCACAAGGAGGAGAGTGTGGGGTGGTGAGGAGTAGGTCATCATCACTGATAACGTTGTTCCTGTCATGATCAGTTTGCATAGGGTCAGCATATACATTCAACAGCCTGGCTGGCAAATGGCCTGTCTCCCCTTCATAGTCCATATCTGACACATTGCTATCACAATCTCTGAGGGATAACTGCAATGTTGCACGCCTCGTCTGAGCAGTCACCTAGATCCAACATATCCAGAACTTGACTCAAAGTGAAACTAAAAGAATGAACAGAGTAGAAAGTTAGGTAGAACAAGAACTATGTATGTGTATAAGTATGTGTATACCTAGATGCACTGCGTTATCCCGCCGGTCACTATTGTTGCCGTCAACATGTTTACACATTCTATGACCACACTGAACAAAGTTGAGTAATTGCAAATGCATATATCAATACTAGACACCTTAAAGATGATGTGTACCAAAAATCTTTGTCCTAACTTCATGTTAACATAATTTACTAACCTTTTGTTTGGGAGCTTTGATGCAGCCATCCTCTTCTCATCGTGCAACCAGAGAGTAAACAGCTCTGGTCATGTGACACTGCACATATTTCATTGAGACCCTTAATTATTTCAATATTTCCTGGAAATGCATTGATATTAACATTCAGTAAAAATTTTAGAGCCTTATAACTGGAAACGTTTTTTTACGGTGACTATTGTGACTGATGCTATTAAATACTTTACACCACTGGTTATTCCCTCCTCCATGGTGGTGGTGAAGTGGGATCAGTTGGAGCTCTCATCTGTGTCCCCTCGCGTTAGATTAACCATTAGGACTCAGAGCGGAGCGCTGCTGTAGATCAAAAAAATGGCCCCTAAATCAATTACAGCCACAGTCCAGTGGTTCCAGGGCTGCTTCCCTTCCTTCCACACAGTCAGTCACTCTCTGATGCTCCCAGCTCTACGTACTCCCCTTTCCTCCGTCCTTCCACACAGTCAGTCACTCTCTGATGCTCCCAGCTCTACGTACTCCCCTTTCCTCCGTCCTTCCACACAGTCAGTCACTCTCTGATGCTCCCAGCTCTACGTACTCCCCTTTCCTCTGTCCTTCACACAGTCAGTCACTCTCTGATGCTCCCAGCTCTACGTACTCCCCTTTCCTCCGTCCTTCCACACAGTCAGTCACTCTCTGATGCTCCCAGCTCTACGTACTCCCCTTTCCTCCGTCCTTCCACACAGTCAGTCACTCTCTGATGCTCCCAGCTCTACGTACTCCCCTTTCCTCCGTCCTTCCACACAGTCAGTCACTCTCTGATGCTCCCAGCTCTACGTACTCCCCTTTCCTCCGTCCTTCCACACAGTCAATCACTCTCTGATGCTCCCAGCTCTACGTACTCCCCTTCCTCCGTCCTTCCACACAGTCAGTCACTCTCTGATGCTCCCAGCTCTACGTACTCCCCTTTCCTCCGTCCTTCCACACAGTCAGTCACTCTCTGATGCTCCCAGCTCTACGTACTCCCCTTTCCTCCGTCCTTCCACACAGTCAGTCACTCTCTGATGCTCCCAGCTCTACGTACTCCCCTTTCCTCCGTCCTTCCACACAGTCAGTCACTCTCTGATGCTCCCAGCTCTACGTACTCCCCTTTCCTCCGTCCTTCCACACAGTCAATCACTCTCTGATGCTCCCAGCTCTACGTACTCCCCTTCCTCCGTCCTTCCACACAGTCAGTCACTCTCTGATGCTCCCAGCTCTACGTACTCCCCTTTCCTCCGTCCTTCCACACAGTCAGTCACTCTCTGATGCTCCCAGCTCTACGTACTCCCCTTTCCTCCGTCCTTCCACACAGTCAGTCACTCTCTGATGCTCCCAGCTCTACGTACTCCACTTTCCTCCGTCCTTCCACACAGTCAGTCACTTTCTGATGCTCCCAGCTCTACGTACTCCCCTTTCCTCCGTCCTTCCATCCACCCGTCCCAATCTCTCTCATCTGCCAAAAATGAGGCCCCTTCAGCCGGAGACAAAGGAAGGAATTGTGGGGATAAATAAGCTTAAAGGAGAGAGAGAGGGATGGATGGAAGAAAGAGACAGAGAGTTCACCCTCAAAGAGAGGTAGGGATGTCACTGTAGGGATGTGCTCTCCCCTTATGACCTCTATGTGTGAAGGCATGAGTCATAGACACAACTCTTTTCTGACGGGAGCGTCACAATGTGACGAGAAACGTAGTGTGACCAGATTGTAATGTTTGACTATTCTTCAAAGTAGCCACCCTTTGCCTTGATGACAGCTTTGCACACTCTTGGCATTCTCTCAACCAGCTTCATGAGGTAGTCACATGAAATGCATTTCATTTAACAGGTGTGCCTTTCCTTCTTAATGCGTTGATCTAATCAGTTGTGTCGTGACAAGGTAGGGGTGGTATACAGAAGATAACCATATTTGGTAGACACACTTAACCAGCATGTCTACCACAGCATTCTGCAGCAATACGCCATCCCATCTGGTTTGGCTTAGATTTTTACTCATGATTGTTTACACATGCCGTGAATTATAAATCAAAACAGTATTAAGTAAATGTAATGTTTGACTATACCGCCACCACATCATTTCTTGGTACACATAAGAGGGAATTTTCTATCTACGTTACATGGGCAAGTACAGCCTACACATTTCTTCCTCTCTAATGTGTGTTGTGTGGTGCTGGCTCCTGTGGTAATTTGGTCAATTCACAGCCACCCTTGTCTCAGAACATTATGTTTGAAACAGTACTTCCCCATTTAGCCTAGTTTCACAACGCACTAGCGCACACGCTAACATGGCTCTTCGTTTGGCATCACTGGCACTTCACAAAGTGTACATGCCAGCCCTGGTGGTCTCGTAGAAAATCTAGACACTTTTTCTCACTGTTTGTTGTTTATCTTATCTTTATACTGCCTGATTGCACTTGCTAGCTTTTAGTCTAATCTAGCCTAATAACCTCACTCTACTTTAGTGCCAACGCTAGCCACTGTCTGTAGTCTAACTCCAATAGCCTAGACTCTAGGGCACAGGTGGGCAAATTTTTATTGATTTCGAAATTCAACGTAGGGCTGCACAGATTTTTTGAGGACCGATTTGTTCGTCAACATCAATTTGCCAGAAAACGGCAGTTATTAAAAAAATATGTAGTTATATTATCATTTTTACTTACTTCCTAACTAGTTTTAGACTTTCAAGTGTGGTCTGGAGTGTTTTTTTAACGCAAAATAATAATAATTTCCCCCCAAAATAATATACAGTGCAATCGGAAAGTATTCAGATCCCTTGACTTTTTCCACATTTTGTTACATTACAGCCTTATTCTAAAATGGATTAAATGGTTTTCCCCCTCATCATACTACACATATGATGAGAAAGTAAAACAGGTTTTTAGACATTTTTGCAAAGTATTCAGACCCTTTACTCAGTACTTTGATGCACCTTTGGCAGTGATTACAGCCTCAATTATTTTGGGGGATGACGCTACAAGCTTGGCACACCTGTATTTGGGGAGTTTCTCCTATTCTTCTCTGCAGATCTTTTCAAGCTCTGTCAAGTTGGATGGGGAGCGTCGTTGCACAGCTATTTTTAATTCTCTCCAGAGATGTTCGATCGGGTTCAAGTCTGAGCTCTGGCTGGGCAACTCAAGGACATTCCGAGACTTGTCCCTAAGCCACTACTGCATTGTCTTGGCTGTGTGCTTAGGGTTGTTGTCCTGTTGGAAGGGTTGTTGTCCTGTTGGAAGGGTTGTTGTCCTGTCGCCCCCCAGTCTGAGGTCCTGAGCGTTCTGGAGCAGGTTTTCATCAAGGATCTCTCAGAACTTTTCTCTCTTCATCTTTCCCTCGATCCTAACTAGTCTCCCAGTCCTGCCACTGAAAAACATCCCCCCAGCATGATGCTGCCACCAACATGTTTCACGTAGGGATGGTGCCAGGTTTCCTCCAGACGTAACGCTTGGCATTCAGGCCAAGGAGTTACATTTTGGTTTCATCAGACCAGAGAATATTGTTTCTCATGGTCTGAGAGTCCTTTAGGTGTCTTTTGGAAAACTCCAAGCAGGCTGTCATGTGCCTTTTACTGAGGAGTGGCTACCGTCTGGCCACTCTACCATAAAGGCCTGATTGGTGGAGTGCTGCAGAGATGGTTGTCCTTCTGGAAGTTTATCCCTTCTCCACAGAGGGACTCTGGAGCTCAGTCAGAGTGACCATCGGGTTCTTGGTCACCTCCCTGACCAAGACCCTTCTCCCGCGATTGTTCATTTTGGCCGGGCCGCCAGCTCTAGGAAAAGTCTTGGTGGTTCCAAACTTCTTCCATTTGAAAATGATGGAGGCCACTGTGTTCTTGGGGACCTTCAATGCTGCAGACATTTTTTGGTACCCTTCCCCAGATCTGTGCCTCGACATGCACTGTCAAAAGGTGTGTGTCTTTCCAAATCATGTCCAATCAATTGAATTTACCAGAGATGGACTCCAATCAAGTTGTAGAAACATCTCAAGGATGATCAATGGAAACAGGATGCACCTGAGCTCAATTTCGAGTCTCATAGCAAAGGGTCTGAATACTTATGTAAATAAGCTATTTCTGATTTCAAATAATGCAGGTCTTCAAGAAATGGACGTGTCTTCACAACATTTTCAGATTTGAAGATAATGGCAGAAAATAAATCAGACGAGAGCGGATACAAATTCATTGCTTTACCAAATTATGACAAATGTTAAGAAAAGGTTGAGAAATGTAATAAAGTCATTACTTCTCAAATAAGTTACGTTACACATTATGTTGGCTGACAATTTGTTAGCTAGGCTAGCCTTACAAACCGCATAGCATATCAATAAAGCAGTTGCTGGTATGTATCGGTATGTTAGCTGGCTGCCTAACATTAGTTGGCTGGTAATACATAGAACTTGCCAGTATATATATGCTATCTAACTACCCAACATTTATTTACTTGATTATTCACGTCATTCTTAGCTTAGATACGTGGTATAGTAATTGTGTGTTCTCAATGGACATTGTTAATGAAGTCGTAAGATGTCTAGCTAGTAATATATATATATATTTTTTTACGTTTATTTTTTTCACAAACCAACAAACTAACAAATTAACAAAAATTATGAAAATAAAACATTGTCCAGCATAAGAACATTGAGCTTGACCTCCAGACATATCCTCCAACATCAAATCAAATGTTATTGGTCACATACACATGGTTAGCAGATGTTAATACGAGTGTAGCGAAATGCTTGTGCTTCTAGTTCCGACAGTGCAGTAATATCTAACAAGAATCTAATAATTCCCCAACAACTACCTAATACACACAAATCTAAAGGGGTGAATGAGAATATGTACATATAAGTATATGGATGAGCGATGGCCGAGCGGCATAGGCAAGGTGTAATAGATGGTATAAAATACAGTATATACATGTGATATGAGTAATGTAAGATATGTGAACATTATTAGTGACATTTTTTAGAGTGGCATTGTTTAAAGTGACTAGTGATCCATTTATTAAAGTGGCCAGTGATTGGGTCTCAATGTAGGCAGCAGCGTTTCTGTCGGATGGCCTTGATGATCTTTTTGGCCTTCCTGTGACATCGGGTGCTGTAGGTGTCATGGAGAGCAAATCAAATTTTTATTTGTCACATACACATGGTTAGCAGATGTTAATGCGAGTGTAGCGAAATGCTTGTGCTTCTAGTTCCGACAATGCAGTAATAACCAACAAGTAATCTAACCTAACAATTCCACAACTACTACCTTATACACACAAGTGTAAAGGGATAAAGAATATGTACATAAAGATATATGAATGAGTGATGGTACAGAACGGCATAGGCAAGATGCAGTAGATGGTATAGAGTACAGTATATACATATGAGATGAGTAATGTAGGGTATGTAAACATAAAGTGGCATAGTTTAAAGTGGCTAGTGATACATGTATTACATAAAGATGGCAAGATGCAGTAGATGATATAGAGTACAGTATATACATATACATATGAGATGAGTAATGTAGGGTATGTAAACATTATATTAAGTGGCAATTTGTAAGTCGCTCTGGATAAGAGCGTCTGCTAAATGACTTAAATGTAAATGTATTGTTTAAAGTGGCTAGTGGTACATTTTTACATAATTTCCATCAATTCCCATTATTAAAGTGGCTGCAGTTGAGTCAGTATGTTGGCAGCGGCCACTAAATGTTAGTGGTGGCTGTTTAACAGTCTGATGGCCTTGAGATAGAAGCTGTTTTTCAGTCTCTCGGTCCCTGCTTTGATGCACCTGTACTGACCTCACCTTCTGGATGATAGCGGGGTGAACAGGCAGTGGCTTGGGTGGTTGTTGTCCTTGATGATCTTTATGGCCTTCCTGTGACATCGGGTGGTGTAGGTGTCCTGGAGGGCAGGTAGTTTCCCCCCGATGATGCATTGTGCGGACCGTACCACCCTCTGGAGAGCCTTGCGGTTGTGGGCAGAGCAGTTGCCGTACCAGGCTGAGAACCAGCCCAACAGGATGCTCTCGATTGTGCATCTGTAAAAGTTTGTCAGGGTTTTGGGTGACAAGCCAAATTTCTTCAGCCTCCTGAGGTTGAAGAGGCGCTGTTGCGCCTTCTTCACCACACTGTCTGTGTGGGTGGACCATTTCAGTCTGTTTGTGATGTGTATGCAGAGGAACTTAAAACTTTCCACCTTCTCCACTGCTGTCCCTTCGATGTGGATAGGGGTGTGCTCCCTCTGCTGTTTCCTAAAGTCCACGATCATCTTCTTTGTTTTGTTGACGTTGCGTGAGAGGTTGTTTTCCTGACACCACACTCTGAGTGCCCTCACCTCCTCCCTGTAGGCTGTCTCGTCATTGTTGGTAATCAAGCACACATACACAGTCAAATAGTATCTCTCAAGCTAGAATACAGAACTAAATGGGTTCACAAGCATAAGTCATCACCTCCCAGTCTTAAAAACAACATGACAAATAAAACACGTCCAGCTTCTAGAATTGTCGTTTCTACCTTGTGATCCTAGCAAGATTTGTTCATAAGATGCTGCCTCTAACATTAATTCTATCCAGGTTTTCTTAGTAGGAGTGGCATGACCCTTCTAAATTCTAAGGATTACTTTAGCTGATGTAACGATACCAACAGTGATCAGTGCAAATTCCTCATTTGTTACTTTAGGTAACTCTGTTCTATCGCCTAAGAGACATATTCTCGGTGAAACTGGAATGGTTAACCCTAACCATTCCTCCAGATATTTCAAAACATCACTACATTCCCATATTGCGTGTAACAAATGGTCCAGTGTCTTTAGCATTCCCAACACAGAGAACTGTTGGTCAGCCACATCTGATGAAGCCTTGTCCAATAAAACCTATGTCGTATCTTCTATTGAGTAAGTTTCCCCCGGCTTCCCTTTTGTTTTTCCCTGAGCTGGTCTTCAACCAGGTAATTTCACACTTATGGTCAATTTGCCATATTGTTCGGAGGTTTTTATAGTATTTACTCTGCTGATTACTAAATATTGAGTAAAAAATGGCTGCTTTATGTTTGGTTAATTCCAAATACTCAGCTATTGGGTTCTTTCCTGGATTTTGTTGAATGCCGGTTAACAAACATTCCCTCAATTGTAAATATTTCCAGAAATGTCTCCCACGGCATATTTTATTTAACCAAATCTGAGTATGACATTAAAACATCTTTATTGTACAGATCACCTATAGTATGGATTCCTTTCATTAGCCACTGTTTCCAGTACACATACTTCTTTCCTATCCATAGCCTAGGATTGTAACACAATGATGAGTATCCTTGTTTTAGTTGTGAAATTCCACATATCTTGTGTATTGTTCTCCACAACTCTTTTGAGATTTGGAGTTTCAACAGACCTCTCCCCTGTAAGACTATGTGACAGAGGATCAACAGACCTCTCCCCTGTAAGACTATGTGACAGAGGATCAACAGACCTCTCCCCTGTAAGACTATGTGACAGAGGATCAACAGACCTCTCCCCTGTAAGACTATGTGACAGAGGATCAACAGGGGTGAAAGGAGAAGCTAGTTTCCGTTCTGTTGTTATCCAGTCCAAGCCAGCATCCCTTTTGCCCCAATGCTTTGCCAATTTAGCAATTTTTTTATTGTAAAATGTAACATCTGGTAAGCCAAGCCTCCTACATCCCTTGGTGAGCATACCTTCTTCATATTAATCCTGCTTTTTTTCTATTCCACATAATGTATTTAGTTAATTTGTCATATTGTTTAAAATTCCGGTCTGGTATAATTACATTTGAACCACAACCATTTTAATCACGTTGATCTTTCCCCATAAAGAACGTTTTATCTTTTTCCATTTTTCTAAATTGGTCTTAATCTTAACTAGTAGTGGCTCAAAATGTAGTCCCATCACTTCCAACAACTTTGAGCTCAACTTAATACGCAAATATTTAATCCCAGTAGGAACCCATTTGAAATTAAATGGGGTAACGGTTCCAGAGTAACATATGGTATTAATTGGCATTGCTTCCGACTTATTCCAATTCATTTTGTAGCCTGACAAACTAGAATATGATCCAATACAAGTAAGTCATCGTGGTACAGACTAATTAATATTGTCTGCATACATAAGCAGCTTGTGTTCTTTTCCTCCTCCATGTACACCCTTAATTTCTGGATCTGTTCTTATCATTGTCGCAAGAGGCTCTAAAGATATGGTAAACAGGAGAAGGGAGACGAGCAACCCTGCCTTGTGCCTCTAGAAAGACAAAAAAAATAAAAAATACATTTACAAAAGTCAGGTCCAAAACCACATTTTCCTAAGAGAAAAGCCCACTCTACCCTGTCAAATGCCTTCTCAGCATCTAAGGAGACAGCAGCAGTAGGAACTATATTTGAGTGGTTTAACCACGAGATGTAAGAGCCTCAGTTGAGGTCCTGTTCTTAATAAACCCTACCTGGTCACTATGTATGATATTAGGTAGTTCCTTCTCTAAGCGTATCGCAAGTGTCTTAATAAGAATCTTACAATCCACATTAAGGAGGCTGATAGCCAAAAAAATCCCATATTCTGTAGTATCTCTATAATTTTTAGGGATCAGCGATATCAAAGCCTCATTAAAGGTGTCCAGAAGGGATACATTTTTAAATGCCTCCTGGTAAACCACTGTCAATACAGGTACACTTTTTATAATAATCTATAGGAAGGCCATCCAGACCAGATGACTTCCCTGCTTTCATAAATAAAATGGTGGCTCTAACCTCCTCTTCTGTTAAAGTACAGTCCAGGTCCTCTACTTGGCTATTTGATAATCTAGGTCATTCTATACCAGACAAAAAGTATCCATATCTATGGAGCTCGCTGGACAGGAGGATGTATATACATCTTCATAAAACCATTGAAACACACTGTTTATCTCTTTGGCTGAGGTCACCATCTTATGGTCTAAACAGTGCCTTTTCCGCCTTTTTGATATACATTTCGTGCAACTGAAATTTCCGTTTGCAAGCAGTTTGAAATATGCTGTGTTTGAAATGTCTTGTCAAATCCATTTCCAAGACACATATCTCAGTTTCTAATCTTTTTACTGCTTCAGCCTCCTCTCCCCTCTTTTTGTACACATGTGCTATTTCCCCCCTCTAATATATGCGTTAGAGGTTTCCCATACTGTAGAAATCTTTTCAGTTGAGCCTATGTTGATCTCAAAAAAGGATCTAAGATCATCTGCTAGTGATTGGCTAAATATCTCATCTTGTAATAGCATGGTGTTGAGACTAAATCTACCCTTCTACAAATGTAGGAGTTTATATCAATATGTAACTCTACTATAGCATGATCTGTGGGGGAAATGGGCCCAATCTGGCAACCAATCACATTATTAACCATAAAATGAGATATCAAGAAAAAATATATTCTGGAGTGTGTTTTATGACATTTGGAGAAGAAAGTATATTCTCTATCATGATGGACTAATCTCCATATGTCTGTAAGGCCCATATGTTCTTCTACATATGTATTGCAAGTCTATCCTTTGGTGTGGACTTTTCCTGTAAATGTACTTCTATCAATCATATTGTCCATCACTTGGTTGAAGTCTCCAGGAAGGACGATCTGCCCCTCCATATTTCCCAGTATAATGTTGACCTCATGAAAACAATCTGGATCCTCCTTGTTGGGAGCATATATGTTGCATACCACTACCTTAATCCCATTTATAAGAGCCTCAATGCAGATAAGCCTGCCAAACTCATCAGACTGATGCTTCAACATTACGAAACTGGTGGGCGATTCGGGAGGACTTGCTGTTTGTTTCCTAGTAAATGTGGCCTTCTGTGAATACCGCGTGTTAGGCTTGAAGACGTTTTTAGCGTGTCGACATTCTAATAACGCCACTTTAGCTATATGTTTCAAAATGTAAATTATATTTATATTAAACTGTACACAAAGTCAACATATTAAGACAAAAGGTAAAGTGTATGCCGTTGAGTTTCAGTATTTACATGTGGGTTTTAGGAGCTTTTTGTCTTTTACGGCGGCCCCACGTGACTCCCCTAACTAGTCATTTGTTATGATAACAAGCTAGCAAGAAATTGCAAAGCAACAGCTTCAACTTTCGATAGATAGGCGAGGCGCTAGTACTCTCAACTGAAAGGATACCGGCCCTTTACAGTATACTAAAATGAACTAATAGTATATAGTATGTAGTATATACTCATGAAGTATGTAAACTCAGCAAAAAACTAAGTGTCCCTTTTTCAGGACCCTGTCTTTCAAAGATAATTCGTAAAAATCCCAATAACTTCATAGATCTTCATTGTAAAGGGTTTAAACACTGTTTCCCATGCTTGTTCAATGAACCATAAACAATTAATGAACATGCACCTGTGGAACGGTCATGAAGACACTAACAGCTTACAGACAGTAGACAATTAAGGTCACAGTTAGGAAAACCTAGGACACTAAAGAGGCCTTTCTACTGACTCTGATAAACACCAAAAGAAAGATGCCCAGGGTCCCTTCTCATCTGTGTGAACGTGCCTTAGGCATGCTGCAAGGAGGCATGAGGACTGCAGATGTGGCCAGGGCAATGTCCATACTCTGAGACGTCTAAGACAGCGCTACAGGGAGACAGGATGGACAGCTGATCGTCCTCGTAGTGGCAGATCACGTGTAACAACACCTGCACAGGATCGGCACATCCGAACATCACACCTTGCAGGTGCCTTGGTGGAAGAGTGGGGTAACATCTCACAGCAAGAACTGGAAAATCTGGTGCAGTCCATGAGGAGGAGATGCACTGCAGTACTTAATGCAGCTGGTGGCCACACCAGATACTGACTGTTACTTTTGATTTTGACCCCCCCTTTGTCCAGGGACACATTATTCAATTTCTGTTAGTCACATGTCTGTGTAACTTGTTCAGTTTCTGTCTCAGTTGTTTAAGCTTGTTATGTTCATACAAATATTTACATATTTACACATGTATAGTTTGCTGAAAATAAACGCAGTTGACAGTGAGAGGATGTTTTTTTGTTGTTGCTGAGTTTAGTATACCGTATGTTTTATGGACTCCAGAGTGGCGCAGTGGTCTAAGGCACTTCATCTCAGTGCTAGAAGCGTCACTACAGACCCTGGTTAGGATAGGGTTTGGCCAGGGTAGGCAGTCATTGTAAAATAAGAATTTGTTCTTAACTGACTTACCTAGTAAAATAAAATTGTTAGTATGGGTTTTCAAATACACCTCTAGTTTAGTGCCCTGCAAGCTTATCGCTAGGTACCATGCTAGCCTGGCTAATGAGCAGAGGGTTTAAAGGAGAATTCCTGCTGGGTGTGTACCTGCAGGGTATCAGGTCTCAGGTGGAGCTAATCCACTCTGCCTGCTCATAGCTAAAGGACTGCAGCTGGGCCCGATTCTGTAATAACCCCTTTAAGAGCACGGCTTAATAATAAACTGATAAAGTGTTACTCTCGGGCTCGCTGTCGCTAATAGCCTCCTCAGAACTGAATACTATGACCCTAGCTAACATCATGACCCCTATAACACTCACCAGCACTCCTTCTCAATGTAATCCCTTAGCCTGTACTCAATAGCTTTCAGTCCTATGGTGGTGGTGGTGAATAAAATAGAGAAACATCTCATTTAGTGATATGTGCATGTAACACCTGAACCACTGTTACCATAGAACCCACAGCTGCTTTTAAAATGGAGCCATGTTGGAACATTGCTGAATCATTGAACTTTAATTCTGCTCACCGCCACACCTGTCTCTCTCTGTCTGCATATGGTTTGCTTCTCCCTCTCGCTTTCTCCCTCTTCTCTTCCTCTCTCTGAATGATGAATGAGGTGGAGGAGATTAAAAGCTGACTGTGGCATAGAGAAAAGGGTTTCATCTGTCAGTCTTTCCACTGCCTGCCTAACAGGGAGGAAAACAGCTCGGTGGCACCTGAATGCTGCCATGTTTCACTTAACGCTCCTCATCGCCTTTCATTGGCCAGGTGCAGCTCGGCAAACAGACTGCAGACACCGAGTACCATCTCTCTGCGTTATTTGTCTCCCTCTTTTTCACAAGCGAATGTATGGACACACACCGCTAAACAGAAACACACATGCCTACACGAAGGCACACACACACACACACACACACACACACACACACACATACTCACACACACGTGGCGGTCCCACACACAGCGTACACTCTTTCTATCTATCCATCAATGTTTTGTTTTTTACCTTATTCCAATGCCTCTATTAAAGACCATCCTTCCCTTTGATGTGTGAATTATCTTAAGGAGACAAATTATGACCTTCCACAATGCTCTGAGGCCCTCCGGCAGGTCCAATGCTCTGAGGCCCTCCGGCAGGTCCAAAGCTCTGAGGCCCTCCGGCAGGTCCAAAGCTCTGAGGCCCTCCGGCAGGTCCAAAGCCCTGAGGCCCTCCGGCAGGTCCAAAGCCCTGAGGCCCTCCGGCAGGTCCATTGCCCTGAGGCCCTCCGGCAGGTCCAAAGCCCTGAGGCCCTCCGGCAGGTCCAAAGCCCTGAGGCCCTCCGGCAGGTCCAAAGCCCTGAGGCCCTCCGTCAGGTCCAAAGCCCTGAGGCCCTCCGGCAGGTCCAATGCTCTGAGGCCCTCTGGCAGGTCCAATGCCCTGAGGCCCTCTGGCAGGTCCAATGCCCTGAGGCCCTCTGGAAGGTCCAATGCCCTGAGGCCCTCTGGAAGGTCCAATGCCCTGAGGCCCTCTGGAAGGTCCAATGCCCTGAGGCCCTCCGGCAGGTCCAAAGCCCTGAGGCCCTCCGGCAGGTCCAAAGCCCTGAGGCCCTCCGGCAGGTCCAAAGCCCTGAGGCCCTCCGGCAGGTCCAAAGCCCTGAGGCCCTCCGGCAGGTCCAATGCTCTGAGGCCCTCCGGCAGGTCCAATGCCCTGAGGCCCTCTGGCAGGTCCAATGCCCTGAGGCCCTCTGGAAGGTCCATTGCCCTGAGGCCCTCCGGCAGGTCCAAAGCCCTGGGGCCCTCTGACAGGTGCGCTATTATAGACACTGCAGTTCGATAGAACTGAAGAAGGAAGGACTGTATTGTGCAAACATTGCCTGTGGTCTTGTCTGCTAGCTGTGAAGTTATTACAATGTTTAAACACTAACGTCAAGGGAGACCACAGAGAAGGATGTTCTCATTCCCAAAGAGCACCGGTCTCATTGGCAGCGGGATTCCCTTTATATAACAGTGTGCTGCTGTAGCTTCATGTTATTATCATGTTGTACGGTATTGAAGTTTTGAGATACGTCTTTGAGAACATGCAAATAACAGTTATTCTTTTGAAAAGTAAGAACAGAAATAGATTTCACCACCTGGTTGTTTCTTCATTGAGTCCCTTTCCATTCTCAGGAGGCATAGAGGGTTGACCGTTCCCTCTCCCTGTGAGCTTTACCTGTGTAGGGGACTGTAGGGGCTGTAGGGGTGTACTTCCCCCGCCTGCCTCCCCAGGGTGTCTCCCCCTCGCCAGAGGAGATAGATGGGCAGCAGGGTGGCGAGACAAGAGAGGGGGGTGGTAGGGGATGAAGGGTGCCCACCAGGACTGATAGGCAGCAGGGTGGAGTGGCGGGGGAGTAGGGTGGAGTGGCGGATGGAATAGGTTGGAGTGATAGGCAGCTGGGTGGAGTGGCGGGGGAGTAGGTTGGAGTGGCAGGGGAGTATGTTGGAGTGACGGAGGAGTAGGTTGGAGTGATATGCAGCAGGGTGGAGTGGCAGGGGAGTAGGTTGGAGTGACGGGGGAGTAGGTTGGAGTGATATGCAGCAGGGTGGAGTGGCAGGGGAGTAGGTTGGAGTGATATGCAGCAGGTTGGAGTGGCGGGGAAGTAGGTTTGGAGTGGCGGGGGAGTAGGGTGGAGTGATAGGCAGCAGGGTGGAGTGGCGGGGGAGTAGGGTGGAGTGATAGGCAGCAGGGTGGAGTGGTGGGGGAGTAGGGTGGAGTGATATGCAGCAGGGTGGAGTGGCGGGGGAGTAAGTTGGAGTGGCGGGGGAGTAGGTTGGAGTGATAGGCAACAGGGTGGAGTGGTGGGGGACTAGGTTGGAGTGATAGGCAGCAGGGTGGAGTGGCGGGGGAGTGGCGGGGGAGTAGGTTGGAGTGATAGTCAGCAGGGTGGAGTGGTGGGGGAGTAGGGTGGAGTGATATGCAGCAGGGTGGAGTGGCGGGGGAGTAAGTTGGAGTGGCGGGGGAGTAGGTTGGAGTGATAGGCAACAGGGTGGAGTGGTGGGGGACTAGGTTGGAGTGATAGGCAGCAGGGTGGAGTGGCGGGGAGTAGGTTGGAGTGATAGGCAGCAGGGTGGAGTGGTGGGGGAGTAGGTTGGAGTGATATGCAGCAGGGTGGAGTGGCGGGGGAGTAAGTTGGAGTGGCGGGGGAGTACGTTGGAGTGATAGGCAACAGGGTGGAGTGGTGGGGGAGTATGTTGGAGTGATAGTCAGCAGGGTGGAGTGGTGGGGGAGTAGGTTGGAGTGATAGTATGCAGGGTGGAGTGGCGGGGGAGTAGGTTGGAGTGATAGGCAGCAGGGTGGAGTGGCGGGGGAGTAGGTTGGAGTGATAGTCAGCAGGGTGGAGTGGTGGGGGAGTAGGTTGGAGTGATAGGCAGCAGGGTGGAGTGGTGGGGGAGTAGGTTGGAGTGATAGTCAGCAGGGTGGAGTGGTGGGGGAGTAGGTTGGAGTGATAGTCAGCAGGGTGGAGTGGCGGGGGAGTAGGTTGGAGTGATAGGCAGCAGGGTGGAGTGGCGGGGGAGTAGGTTGGAGTGATAGTCAGCAGGGTGGAGTGGTGGGGGAGTAGGTTGGAGTGATAGTCAGCAGGGTGGAGTGGTGGGGGAGTAGGGTGGAGTGATATGCAGCAGGGTGGAGTGGCGGGGGAGTAACTTGGAGTGGCGGGGGAGTAGGTTGGAGTGATAGGCAGCAGGGTGGAGTGGCGGGGGAGTAAGTTGGAGTGGCGGGGGAGTAGGTTGGAGTGATAGGCAGCAGGGTGGAGTGGCGGGGAGTAGGTTGGAGTGATAGGCAGCAGGGTTGAGTGGCGGTGGAGTAGGGTGGGGTGATAGGCAGCAGGGTGGAGTGGTGGGGGAGTAGGTTGGAGTGATATGCAGCAGGGTGGAGTGGTGGGGGAGTAAGTTGGAGTGGCGGGGGAGTAGGTTGGAGTGATAGGCAGCAGGGTGGAGTGGCGGGGAGTAGGTTGGAGTGATAGGCAGCAGGGTGGAGTGGCGGGGAGTAGGTTGGAGTGATATGCAGCAGGGTGGAGTGGCGGGGGAGTAAGTTGGAGTGGCGGGGGAGTAGGTTGGAGTGATAGGCAGCAGGGTGTAGTGGTGGGGGAGTAGGTTGGAGTGATATGCAGCAGGGTGGAGTGGCGGGGGAGTAAGTTGGAGTGGCGGGGGAGTAGGTTGGAGTGATAGGCAGCAGGGTGGAGTGGCGGGGAGTAGGTTGGAGTGGCGGGGGAGTAGGTTGGAGTGACGGGGGAGTAGGTTGGAGTGATAGGCAGCAGGGTTGAGTGGCGGGGAGTAGGTTGGAGTGATAGGCAGCAGGGTGGAGTGGCGGGGGAGTAGGGTGGAGTGATAGGCAGCAGGGTGGAGTTGCGGGGGAGTAGGTTGGAGTGATAGGCAGCAGGGTGGAGTGGCGGGGGAGTAAGTTTGAGTGATAGGCAGCAGGGTGGAGTGGTGGGGGAGTAGGTTGGAGTGATAGGCAGCAGGGTGGAGTGGTGGGGGAGTAGGTTGGAGTGATAGGCAGCAGGGTGGAGTGGTGGGGGAGTAGGTTGGAGTGATAGGCAGCAGGGTGGAGTGGCGGGGGAGTAGGTTGGAGTGATAGTCAGCAGGGTGGAGTGGTGGGGGAGTAGGGTGGAGTGGCGGGGGAGTAGGGTGGAGTGATAGGCAGCAGGGTGGAGTGACGGGAGTAGAGGGTAGGTTGGTGAAGGGGGCACCCTGGTACCCTTGCATAAGGACCAGATCAGCCTACCTGAGGCAGTTAGCTGGTCCCATCTGTAGTTGTCTGCTTTGGGCTTAGTGAGGGGACAGACCCCCCTAGTTGTAGAGAGTAGCGGCCGGTATTTGTGTGTTGGATAATTCTGAAAAGCTAACATTTCCACCAACAGACAGACCATGATTTAGACACACATTGAGCCAACCGTTTATGCCGTTGCTGAGGCTTTTTCTATAGAGGTTCCCAGGGTCTGAACTATAGAAATTAATTATAATACAAAGTTAAGATGAATATGAGCTGAATGTTCCCTGACTATCACTGTAACCAGTCTGAGATCATCATCACATAACCAGGTGGAAAGAGGGGAGAGAAGAGAGAGATGGAAGACAGAGGGGAGATAGAGTTGGAGAGAGGAGAGAGAGGGGAGAGAGAAGGGAGAGCGAGGAGAGAGAGGAGAGATAAGGGAGAGAGAGGGGAGAGAGAAGGGAGAGAGAGGGAAGAGAGGAGAGAGAGGGGAGATATGGGAGAGAAGGGAGAGAGAGGGAAGAGAGGAGAGAGAGGGGAGATATGGGAGAGAGAGGGGAGATATGGGAGAGAGAGGAGAGAGAGGAGAGAGAAGGGAGAGAGAGGGGAGAGAGGAGAGAGAGAAGGGAGAGAGAGGAGAGAGAGGGGAGAGTGAGGGGAGAGAAGGGAGAGAGAGTGGAGATATGGGCGAGAGAGGAGAGAGAGGAGAGAAAGAGCAGAGTGTGGTGTAAAGCAAGGGCTCTTTTGTCTCTGTCTTTGTGTGTGTGACTGGGTCTAGGGAGAAGGTCTTTGAGGAGAGCCAGGGCCCACATCAGGCCTATAAAGACCAGGAAGTGGTACCTGGAGATGACTAATGAAAACTGCCTTTACATGTTATACCAACCCCGTCTGCTCTCCCTCCATCCGCTCTCCCTCCCTCCCTCCCACCCTCCCTCCCTCCTTATAGTTATAATTATAGTTAAACCCAAAATGGTTCTCCAGTAGATTATTAAGAACAGCTCATCCTTTGTTCAAAAATTGCATTTTTGCCTTCATACAGATAACAACTATTCATTTCCGACTAATTTAAAATGAAATTTTGTTTAAAGTGTTGCCCTTTCTTAAAAAAGCCATACAAAGATGGTTAAAATTTTAGTTTTATCAACGAGAAATTATAGAACGAATATTACAACAAATATACTGATTCATAAAAAACATTATTTTTATTATATTTATTTATTTTTATTTAACCTTTATTTAAAGGGTGGCAGGTAGCCTAGTGGTTAGAGCGTTGGGCCAGTAACCGAAAGGTTGCTAGATTGAAATCCCCGAGCTGACAAGGTAAAAACAAGGCAGTTAACCCTGCCCCTGAACAAGGCAGTTAACCCACAGTTCCTAGGCCAGCATTGTACATAAGAATTTGTTCTTAGAACAAATTCTTATTTACAATGACGGCCAAACCCGGACGACGCTGGGCCAATTGTGCGCCACTCTATGGGATTCCCAATCACGTCCGGATGTGATTCAGCCTAGATTCGATCAAGGGACTGTAGTGACACCTCTTGCACTGAGATGCAGTGCCTTAAACCGCTGCGCGATTCGGGAGCCCTTTAGTCTTTATGGATAAAACATATTTTTTTATTATATTTATTAATGATATTATGAATAGAAATGGAGGAGTGATGTCACATATGCAGTTATCGAAAATATTTGGGAATATCTGCTCAATCCAAATTTACAACCAACTGATTGCAGCACTACCACAACAATGGAGGAGACAAGTGGAAAAGGGAGAAGTAGGGAACTTGTTTACCTGCCATATGTTAAAGTTCCAAATTGGCTGAAAGGAACTGGCATAAATAGAAAAATATACCAGTTTCATTCAAAAATGTTGACAGCTGCACCATACAGGTTGCAAAATAAATGGGAGGAGATTTTCAATGTACCAATTCCATGGCATATGGTTCTGAACTGGTACAAAAAAACAACACTTAATTCAAGACTTCGTTTTTCTTAGCTCTCTAGATTTTGCTGCGAAGAGACAGAATCTATAGATAATTTATTCTCGTATTGCCCCTATGTAGCTTGTTCTGGTTTAGCAATGGTTAAAAAACAATCACAGCATGCACTTAAAAGGAATCTTACAAATAGCAGTGTTGGGCGATTTGGAAAGCCATAGTCAGTCAAATAATATAATAATACTTGTGAGAAACTTTATCTTTAGCTCACAATCTGTGGATAATATACGATTAGAAAGGTTAAATGTTATAAAACATCACAGCACAATTGTGAAAATATATGGCACGTGGAAACCAAACGAGGGCGGTCTATGGTGATAGGTGGGATGGGCTGAGAGTGGCTGAGGGTTGAGATTAAAGAGTTTATGTTTGGTAATGTATTATTGTTATGTGACTGCTTTATATAAAAATTACTTGTGTTGTGCACAAAGTAGATGTCCTAACCGGCTTGCCAAAACTATAGTCCCTCCCTGCTCTCCTTCTCCATCTATCCCTCCCCCTATCTCCCACCAAGCCTTCTCTTCCTTTGCCCCCTCTCATTCCCTGTTTTTGTGTGGGGGATATAAAGCCATTGAAAGCACCAACTGGCTTTCTGAATAGGAGTAATTGACTTCAACACTCTGACAATATAGTTTTTTGGAGAGTTGTGTTGAAGTGGCCAACGTGGCAGTTGGGCTTGGTGTTTGTTTGTTTTCTATTTCTGAACCTATTCATGAGATGATAACGTGAGAATGTGTGTGTCCATGTGTGTCCTAGTGCAGTGTGTTGTTTAGGCGTGTGTGACTTTATTTGGAATGTCTGTTTAGGTGTAACCTGTAAGTGGGCATGTACATCATTGTGTGTATTAGCCCTTAGTACTGTTAGCATTGCTCCTTTCTCGTATTTGGTGATCATGCCATTAAGTGTGGATTTCTCAGCCCCTGCTGCTAGTTCCCGGGCAGTGGAAAGTTTGTTCTCTAAATCATCTGAACCCGATCACATTGGTAAGCCCCATGGTTAAGCAGTTTGTCTTCAAAGGCACAACGCAAGACCTCTTGACATCACCTTACCTTATTTTTACCCTTCCGCCCTCCTCTCTCTCTCTCCCCCTCTCTTTCCCCTCTCTCTGTATCTCTCTCTCTCTCTTTTCTTCTTATCTCTTCTCTTCCCTCTCTTTTCTTTCTTCTCAATTCAATTCAATTCAATTTGCTTTATTGGCATGACGTAACAATGTACATATTGCCAAAGCTTATTTTGGATATTTACAATATAAAAATTTGAATCAAAATTGTCAACGGGACAACAGTAACAACAATAACCAAGGGTCAAAATAACCATACATTGAACAATAACAATAAACATACAGTAGAGTACATGTGCAGGTTGATTGGTTTGTCAGACACTGTCCCTCAACTTATGGCAGGCAGCTGTACCAACCCACAGCTCTCTGTGTCCTCGGACAACAGGACTGGTAGCCTACTCTCATCAGAGAGGACTTTGAATTCTTGAATAAGGGTTTCAAATTTGTGGAAATGACACTCTCTAATTGTTTTATATTTTTGACATTTTGTCAGGAAATGCAGCTCCGTCTCTGTCTCCCCCTGCCACTCCACCCTTCTCCCTCTTTTCTTTCTTCTCTCTCTATCTCTCTCTCTCTTCTTTCTCTTTCTCTCTCTTCTTTCTTCTCTCTCTCTCTTCTTTCTCTTTCTATCTCTCTCTCTCATCTTTCTTCTCTCTCTTCTCTCTCTCTCATCTTTCTTCTCTCTCTTCTCTCTCTCTCATCTTTCTTCTCTATCTCTCTCTCCTTTCTCTCTCTCTCCTTTCTTCTCGATCTTCTATCTCTCTCTCTCTTCTTTCTTCTCTCTCTTCTTTCTCTCTCCTTCTCTCTCTATCTCTCTCTCATCTTTCTTCTCTCTCTATCTCTCTCTCTTCTTTCTTCTCTCTCTCTCTCCTTTTTTTCATTCTTCTCTCTTTTCTTTCCCTCTCTCTTTTCTTCCTTCTCTCTCTCCTTCCTTCTCACTCTCTTCTTTCTTCTCTCTCTCTTCTTTCTTCTCTCTCTTTTCTTCTCTCTTTTCATTTCTCTCTCTCTCTCTCTTTCTCTCTCTCTATTCTGAATGGATGGATTTTTTCTGACTGGGGGTATTTGTGGTAGAGTTGAAATGTTCCTAATAATATTAAAAAGCTGTCTTTCTGGCTTTGATGGTGGTGGCAGGAGTCGGACAGCAGGGTACAGGACATGCAGTATCTAACCACGTTACCAGACTATGGACACAAATGAATTTCCAGCGCTTAAACCCTTCTGCCCTATAGGCTTGTATTAAGTGTCCTACGTGAACATGATGAATATAACAACAACAACATACATTACATCGGTAGATTACAGTGAACTATGCAACGGCTTTAATTTGGAAACGCAATGCACAGACATTGAGTATGCACAATGTCTATAGGAGTCGACTGCACATATACTGTAGACAGAGACATACATACATGTGTATATACATTTGTGCCTACAGTGAGATCTGAGGCAGAAGCAGGGAGCTACTGTATATGGAGCGTTATGTAGCAGCTAATTAAGACTTCATTAACTTAAAATCACAGAGATTATTGTAATGATGTGGGTTATGCATTATAATACTCGCCCAGGCAAAAGCCTGACGTAGGGACAAGGTCCAGGTACTGCTGCTCTCTCTCTCCCATCGCTGTCTCACTTTGCGCTCTCTCAACTCTGTCTCTTCCCCTCTCCCTCTCTCTCCCTCTATCTGTCCCTCTCTGTTTTATGTATCGAATCCTGTGACATTTGTGGTTAATTCCAGGCTGTAATTGAAAAGCAGGCGTGTAAGCGGTGACTTTGGCTATTAAAAGCAGCACTTCTCCATGGTGCTCAACACTAATTGTACTGCAGAGAGAGACAGAGTGATAGAGACAGAGTGACAGAGTGACAGAGTGACAGGGACAGAGTGACAGGGACAGAGTGACAGAGACAGAGTGACAGAGACAGAGTGACAGAGACAGGTTGACAGAGACAGAGACAAGAGTGAGAGTTCACAAACATAAACAGACCCCACACAGCCCAACGACAGCAACACAGTTAGACCCAACCAAATCATGAGAAAACAAAAAGATAATTGCTTGACACATTGGAAAGAATTTGCAAAAAAACAGAGCAAACTAGAATGCTATTTGGCCCTAAACAGAGAGTACACAGTAGCAGAATACCTGACCACTGTAACTGACCCAAACCTAAGGAACGCTTTGACTATGTACGTGCAAACTTGGTGAGCATAGCCTTGCTATTGATAAAGGTCGCTGTAGGCAGACCTGGCTCTCAAGAGAAGACAGGCTATGTGCACACTGCCCACAAAATGAGGTGGAAACTGAGCTGCACTTCCTAACCTCCTGCCAAATGTATGACCATATTAGAGACACACATTTACATCAGATTACACAGACCCACAAAGAATTAGAAAACAAATCCAATTTTGATAAACTACCATACAGTATTTACTGTGTGAAATACAGTGTGTGTGTGCCATCACAGCAGCACGATTTGTGACCTGTTGCCACAAGAAAAGGGCAACCAGTGAAGAACAAACACCTCCGTAAATACAACTCATATTTATGTTTATTTATTTTCCCTTTTGTACTTTAACTAGTTGCACATCATTTGCACATCATTACAACACTGTATATAGACAAATGTCTTTATTCTTTTTGGAACTTTTGTGAGTAATGTTAATTTTTTTATTTTTATTTCACTTTTGTTTATTATCTATTTCACTTGCTTTGGCCATGTAAACATATTTTCCCATGCCAATAAAGCCCTTTGAATTGAATTGAATTGAGAGAGAGTGAGTGAGTGAGAGAAAAAGAATGAGAAAGAGAGGTAACTATGGAAAGAGAGCAGGATGGAGAGAGAGAGAGAGCAGGGGGACCAACTAAACACAGAATTAATTACAACTAACCTTGAGCATTCAGTGGTCCCATGGGACGAACAGAATGGCTGTGTGTGTGAGGGTTGTAAGTGGGGCTTGCTGTAGCTGGTTAATCATTGCAGAAATAGATAAAAGTGGTGTTAATATGTAAGTGCTCCCTCATTTTCTCTCTGCTTCATGAAAAATGTCAAGATACGCTTAAAATGGTGTGTGTGTGTGTGTGTGTGTGTGTGTGTGTGTGTGTGTGTGTGTGTGTGTGTGTGTGTGTGTGTGTGTGTGTGTGTGTGTGTGTGTGTGGTGGGGGGGGGGGGGGGGGGTGGCTTCATCAGTAGAGTAGAGGTGTATTTATCTTCATTATAGTGAACAGTAAAGAGTCCTCGTGGTTCAAGTGTTAATGTCACATTCACCAGTACAGTGAAATGCCTTTCCTGCAAACTCAAAACACAACAATGCAATACTCAATAACAATGTATTACTAGAAAACCACACACCAGAAATAAGAATAGGAAATATAAAATACACAATAAAGTAAGTAAGTAAGCATACTATATACAGGAAATATTAAAAAAGTCAGTTTCAATGCCAGATTTACATGTGCAAAGGTACTGGAGAGATGGAGGTAGATACTGTACAGTCGTGGCCAAAAGTTTTGAGAATGACACAAATATTAATACTATTTAATAATATTTCCATAAAGTTTGCTGCTTCAGTGTCTGTCACGCCCTGACCACAAATGATGGAGTGAGTGTTTGTGTGAGTGTTGGAGGGACAGTGTGTGTGAGTGTGTAGGGCCTGTGAGTGTGCATAGATGTACTAAAAGGTCAATACCAATACAAGGTTAATTCAGATAGTCCATGTAGCTATTTAGTTAGCTATTTGTCAGTTGTATTGCTTGAAGGTAGAAGCTGTTCAAGAGCCTGTTGGTGTCAGACCTGATGTACCAGTACCGCTTGCTGTGCGGCAGCAGAGAAAATAGACTATGGCTTGGGTGGTTGGTGTCTTTGACGATTTTCAGGGCCGTCCTTCCACACCGCCTGATATAGATGTCCTTGATGGCAGGGAGCTCATCCCCAGTGATGTTCTGGGCTGTCCACGCAACCCTCTGTAATGCCATGCCATCGAGGGCGGTGCTATTGTCATACCAAGCAGTGATGCAGCCAGTCAATATGCTCTCAATGATACAGCTGTAGAACCTTTTCAGGATTTGAGGGCCCTTGCCAAACCTTTTCAACCCCATGAGGGGATAGAGGCACTGTCGCGTCTTCTTTACGACTGTGCCTGTGTGTTTGAACCATTTTAAGTCCTTAGTGATTTGGACACAGAGGAACTTGGAGCTGTCTACCTGCTCCACTGCCGCCCCGTCGATATGGATGGGGAGTGCTAACCCCCCCATTTCCTGTAGTCCACGATCAGCTCTTTGGTCTTGTTGAGGGAGAGGTTGTTGCTCCGGCACCACACAGCCAGGTCACTGATCTCCTCCCTGTAGGCTGACTCATCGTCACTGGTGCTCATACCTATCACATCGTGTCGTCAGCGGACTTGATAATGGTGTTGGAATCGTGAGTGTCCCACAGTCATGGGTGAACAGGGAGTACAGGAGGGGACTAAGCACACACCCCTGTGTTAAGCTTCAGCTTGACGGAGGTGATGTTGCCTACCCTCACCACCTGAGGTTGTTCCTTCAGTAAGTCCAAGATACAGTTGCAGAGGGTGTGTGCGTGTGTGTAATCAAGCCTACCACTGTAGAGTCGTCTACAATCTTGATGATTGAGTTGGAGGCGTGCATGGCCACGCAGTCGTGGGTGAACAGGGAGTACAGGAGAGGGCTGACAATGCACCCTTGTGGAGCCCCAGTGTTGAGGATCAGCGGGGTGGAGATGTTGTTACCTACCCTCACCACCTGGGGGCGGCCCGTCAGGAAGTCCAGGACAAATTCGCAGAGGGCGGGGTCGAGACCCAGGGTCTCAAGCTTAATGATGAGTTTGGAGGGTACTATAGTGTTAACTTCTCTAGGATATGTGGGACGCTAACATCCCACTTGGCCAAAAGCCAGTAAAAATGCAGAGCGCCAAATTCAAATATATTACTATAAAAATCAAACTTTCATGAAATCACACATGAAAGACACCAAATTAAAGCTACACTTGTTGTGAATCCAGCCAACATGTCTGATTTCAAAAAGGATTTACGGCGAAAGCACACCAAACGATTATGTTAGGTCAGTACATAGCCACAGAAAAACACAGCCATTTTTCCAGCCAAAGAGAGGAGTAACAAAAAGCAGAAATAGAGATAAAATTAATCACTAACCTTTGATGATCTTCATCAGATGACACTCATAGGACTTCATGTTACACAATACATGTATGTTTTTTCGGTAAAGTTCATATTTATATCCAAAAATCTGAGTTTAGGCGGGACGCTACTGTCTCACTTGGCAAAAAGCCAGAGCAAATGCAGAGCGCCAAATTCAAATTAATTACTATAAAAATTACTATAAAAATCAAACTTTCATTAAATCACACATGAAAGATACCAAATTAAAGCTACACTGGTTGTGAATCCAGCCAACATGTCAGAATTCAAATAGGCTTTTCTGTGAAAGCAAACGTTTTTTTGGTAAAGTTCATATTTATATCCAAAAATCTGAGTTTAGGCGGGACGCTACTGTCTCACTTGGCAAAAAGCCAGAGCAAATGCAGAGCGCCAAATTCAAATTAATTACTATAAAAATTACTATAAAAATCTAACTTTCATTAAATCACACATGAAAGATACCAAATTAAAGCTACACTGGTTGTGAATCCAGCCAACATGTCAGAATTCAAATAGGCTTTTCTGCGAAAGCAAACGATGCTATTATCTGAGTTAGCACCATTGTAAACAAAGAGAGATGAGCATATTTCAACTCTGCAGGCACGACACAAAACGCAGAAATAAAAATATAATTCATGCCTTACCTTTGACGAGCTTCTGTTGTTGGCACTCCAATATGTCCCATAAACATCACAAATGGTCCTTTTGTTCGATTAATTCCGTCGATAAATATCCAAAATGTCCATTTATTTGGCGTGTTTGATCCAGAAAAACACCGCTTCCAACTTGCTCAAACGTGACTACAAAATATTTCAAAGGTTACCTGTAAACTTTGCCAAATAATTTCAAACTACATTTGTAATACAACTTTAGGTATTTTTTAACATTAATAATCGATAAAATTGAAGACGGGATGATCTGTGTTCAATACAGGATTAAAACAATCTGTAGCATGCTTTCTGGTCATGCGTCTCTATCTAACAGGACACTTCAAGTGACTTTGATTCAAAATGGCCATACTTCTTCATTACACAAAGGAAAAACCCTCAACTAATTTCTGAAGACTGTTGACATCCAGTGGAAGCGGTGGGAACTGCAAGAAGGTCAATTAGAAATCTGTATTCCCAATGAAAATCCATTGAAAAGAGAGTGACCTCAAAAAAAAAGAAATCTGAATGTTTGTCCTCGGGGTTTCGCCTGCTAAATAAGTTCTGTTATACTCACAGACATGATTCAAACAGTTTTAGAAACTTCAGAGTGTTTTCTATCCAATTATACTAACAATATGCATTTCTTATCTTCTGGGGATGAGTAGCTGGCAGTTGAATTTGGGTATGCTTTTCATCCAAACGTGAAAATGCTGCCCCCTATCCTAGAGAAGTTAAATGCTGAGCTGTAATCAATGAACAGCATTCTTATATAGGTATTCCTCTTGTCCAGATGGTTAGGACAGTGTGCAGTGTGATTGCTATTGCGTCGTCTGTGGACCTATTGGGGCGGTAAGCAAATTGGAGTGGGTCTAGGGTGTCAGGTAGGGTGGAGGTGATATGGTCCTTGACTAGTCTCTCAAAGCACTTCATGATGACGGAAGTGAGTGCTACGGGGCGGTAGTCATTTAGCTTAGTTACCTTAACTTTCTTGGGAACAGGAACAATGGTGGCCCTCTTGAAGCAGACTGGGATAAGGATTGATTGAATATGTCCGTAAACACACCAGCCAGCTGGTCTGCGCATGCTCTGAGGACGCGGCCGGGGATGCCGTCTGGGCCTGCAGCCTTGCGAGGGTTAACACGTTTAAATGTTTTACTCACGTCTATGTGTGTCAGTATTCAGGGGTTAAAGTTTTCCGTCAATGCGACAGATTTCCTTCATGTGGATTCTGGAGAGGTCGTTTTATTTTAGATCAGTGTACATCTCTGGGGGATATGTCTGTTCCACCAAATATGTTCCCAAATACATGTATTCTCAAATATTCGATTTTCTCGGTTACGCTGTGTGCACTGAACTGACATGCATGATTGTTGCTGGCCCTTCCATGTTCAGATGAAGGGAATTAAATAGTTTATAATGCGCACCACCGCGGCGCTCAAGTCAAACAGCGGTGTGCAATTCAAATTCTATCTTTTATCACACAGGATGTAACTTTCCTGTGCTACTATTTTTTGCCTTATAATGTTGTTATCAAAATTTAATCAGACAACTTCATAGTAGAATAGTTGACCTATTCAGCTTGTTGTTGTGTGTTTTATGCAAGAACATTTTCCTCTGGAGGCACAAGTTTCGAGAGCCGTAGGGTGAGAGACAAGTAGTCAATGCAGACTTTTTAAAGTAGTTTTGAACTTTTCTTTAAGGGAGGGGATCCCAGTTTTCAATTGCTACCATGTTTATTTCTATACCCCCTCAATTGCTACCATGTTTATTTCTATACCCCCTCAATTGCTTGTGTGGCATCGTTTTTACAAATGCAGTTACAGCCATAGATTCAAGCTGTGCAACAGAGCTCTTAAAGGGCAATGACATACGTTGTAATAAAGCCCCAAAACGTTGGAGAGGGAATAATAACTAATTATAATTTATATACACTACCAGTCAAACATTTGGACACACACTACCTCATTTGAGAGTTTTCTTTATTTTTACTATTTTCTCATTCAAGGTTTATTTAATTTTTTTAAAGGATTTTTCTTTATTTTTTTATTATTTTCTACATTGTAGAATAATAGTGAAGACATCATAACTATAAATAACACATATGGAATCATGTAGTAACCAAGAAAGTATTCAACAAATCAAAATATATTTTATATTTGACATTCTTCAAAGTAGCCACCCTTTGCCTTGATGACAGCTTTGCACGCTCTTGGCATTCTCTCAACCAGTTGAGAGATCTCACACACCAGTTTGTGTGTGTGTGTGTGTGTGTGTGTGTGTGTGTGTGTGTGTGTGTGTGTGTGTGTGTGTGTGTGTGTGTGTGTGTGTGTGTGTGTGTGTGTGTGTGTGTGTGTGTGTGTGTGCGTGTGTGCGTGCGTGCGTGCGTGCGTGCGTGCGTGCGTGCGTGCGTGCGTGCGTGTGTGCGTGCGTGCGTGCGAAGTGCTTACAGTAAGCTGCATCTCCGCTCAGAATGTACTGAAGGGCATTTAAGTGGTTTTAAGGGTGGGTGTGTGTGTGTGTGTGTTCCATTAGAGTTTTTCTGGTTGTAAAAGCAGTTGTCCACTTCCCACATCTTATCACACAACGTCCTCATTACTCTCCATGTTGGACACAGTACACACTAATAGGTCTCATCATGTTAGGGTGTGTCTTACAATCTCAAGTATGCCTGAAAGCTTAACTAACTACTCTTATTGTAAATATCTCATGAGTCTCTCTGTTGTAATGTATGAGATCTAATGGAGGAGCAGAGAGCTCGATGCTGAAGATGTGTTGAGCAGTGGAGTCTTGGTTGGAGTGGCATTCATTCTAAATGGGTGCATAGTTCTAATGTACTGTGGGCCAGTCAGCATCACTTATGTCACAGCCAGGGTTTGAATATGGATGTTTGTTTACTGAAGGGAGAAATCGGCCACTTAGAGAGCAGCCAAGTCTAGTTTGTCAGATAATGAACACACAGCCACGGGACGCTATTTACACACACATACTCAACAGAGTGGTTAAGTGCAGAAATGACGTCAGGTTTGGTGAAATGAACCACTCCATCCCTGGGCTGTAGAAAATGTATCATATGTTAAACGTGTTGAGTGTGGTCTTGATACACACAGAGCTGTTGGAGATGTGTGAACATTGACCAGAACATTGGCTTGGCTTTTGTTTGGGCTTTTACTATGTGTTGGGCACTTAACGGTGTATGTATATGAAGTATACAGCATTTCACTTTTATTCTTAGGAGGTCCAGATATGGAAATATTGACCACACATGCATGTATGTTGATGTAAACGTTAAATGGTTGACCAGAGGACTGTTTTGTAAGGAGTATTTTGAGGTCAACCACACTTCTCTTATTGGCTCTTTCTATGTGACCGTTGACTTCATGTATTTGTATTTAAAATATATTGAGATTGTGAGTTAAACATTTGTCAGTTTAGCTTAACCAAAATAGTTTTTTCTTTATGCATTTGTTAACTTATTAAAAACATGGAAACAACCTAATGTTCTCCACCCCCCTCTGTCTGCCCCTGTAGAAGCCGATGTGAACGTTGACTAGATGTTAGAACTGAAGTTAAACAACCTAATGTTCTCCACCCCCCTCTGTCCGCCCCTGTAGAAGCCGATGTGAACGTTGACTAGATGTTAGAACTGAAGTTAAACAACCTAATGTTCTCCACCCCCCTCTGTCCGCCCCTGTAGAAGCCGATGTGAACGTTGACTAGATGTTAGAACTGAAGTTAAACAACCTAATGTTCTCCACCCCCCTCTGTCCGCCCCTGTAGAAGCCGATGTGAACGTTGACTAGATGTTAGAACTGAAGTTAAACAACCTAATGTTCTCCACCCCCCTCTGTCCGCCCCTGTAGAAGCCGATGTGAACGTTGACTAGATGTTAGAACTGAAGTTAAACAACCTAATGTTCTCCACCCCCCTCTGTCCGCCCCTGTAGAAGCCGATGTGAACGTTGACTAGATGTTAGAACTGAAGTTAAACAACCTAATGTTCTCCACCCCCCTCTGTCCGCCCCTGTAGAAGCCGATGTGAACGTTGACTAGATGTTAGAACTGAAGTTAAACAACCTAATGTTCTCCACCCCCCTCTGTCCGCCCCTGTAGAAGCCGATGTGAACGTTGACTAGATGTTAGAACTGAAGTTAAACAACCTAATGTTCTTCCACCCCCCTCTGTCCGCCCCTGTAGAAGCCGATGTGAACGTTGACTAGATGTTAGAACTGAAGTTAAACAACCTAATGTTCTTCCACCCCCCTCTGTCTGCCCCTGTAGAAGCCGATGTGAACGTTGACTAGATGTTAGAACTGAAGTTAAACAACCTAGGCCTAACTTTTATCTATCCCTCTCTCCACCCCTCTAGGTATCATCTACACCACAGACACTCTGGACCGCGAGACAAAGGACTCCTATTGGCTGACGGTGTACGCTACAGACCACGGGGTGGTGCCCCAATTCGCCATCATGGAGGTGTACATCCAGGTAGAGGATGTCAACGACAACGCCCCCCTGACCTCTGACCCTGTCTACCACCCCGTCGTCATGGAGAACTCTCCCAAGGACCTGTCGGTTATTCAGATTCAAGCCCAGGACCCGGACGCCACGGGGGGAGCAGAGAGACTGAGCTACAGGATAGCTAGTGGGAACCCACAGAACTTCTTCACCATCAATACCAAGACCGGTGAGTGGGGAGGGGGAGATGGTGTGTGTAGAGTGTGGGGGGAGGGGGAGATGGTGTGTGTAGAGTGTGGGGGGAAGGGATGATTGTGTATGTGTGTGAGAGCACAGAGACTGAGTTACAAGATAGCTAGCTACAGTTGTTCTTCACCATCAATACCACCATCAATGGTGATGGGTTTGTATGCAGTGTGTGTAGTAGTGTGTGAGGTGTGTCAGGTTAGTGAGTGTCTGGGTGTCTCATCTGGTTAAATAGGGCTCTGCTGATGTTGGCTGGCCCTGCAGGACATGTCTTTGGCTGGGGACTTGTGTATCCTTGAAGTGGGTGTGTTTTCTCCCATCTGCACCAGGGGGAGGGGGAGGTGTTTTTTGTCTCTGCTTCAATTTTAATTACAGGTTTTAATCTGTGAGAATCTGTAAGTGTGTGTCTATCGAATTCTTTGTGTGAATATGAATGTGTCTGCTCTTTGTGTGTGTGTCTCTTTCTCCTGTCTGTTTGTCTGTCTGTCCTGTCTGTCTGTCCTGTCCATCTGTCTTCTATGTTGCTGAGAGTAATTCTGGGAAACTTCTTATTCACACACATAGCTGATCAGTGTGTGGTCCCGGACAACATGACCGGGAAGATTTAAATTGACCAGAAACATACACATTGGGGGCGTAACTCATTAGGGCATCCACCCACGGTGCTCAGAATGACAGACATGACATTTACATAATGATAATGCATCTTAACAGAACATGCAACTCCTGTAATGAAGCAGACAATTAAAAAAATTAACATTTGCCAAAATGCAATTCACGGGAAAACACCATTCTAAACAGAGCACCTGGGAAAACACCATTCTAAACAGAGCACCTGGAAAACACCATTCTAAACAGAGCACCTGGGAAAACACCATTCTAAACAGAGCACCTGGGATAACACCATTCTAAACAGAGCACCTGGGGAAACACCATTCTAAACAGAGCACCTGGAAAACACCATTCTAAACAGAGCACCTGGAAAACACCATTCTAAACAGAGCACCTGGGAAAACACCATTCTAAACAGAGCATCTGGGAAAACACCATTCTAAACAGAGCACCTGGAAAACACCATTCTAAACAGAGCACCTGGAAAACACCATTCTAAACAGAGCACCTGGAAAACACCATTCTAAACAGAGCACCTGGGATAACACCATTCTAAACAGAGCACCTGGCATAACACCATTCTAAACAGAGCACCTGGGATAACACCATTCTAAACAGAGCACCTGGGGAAACACCATTCTAAACAGAGCACCTGGGATAACACCATTCTAAACAGAGCACCTGGAAAACACCATTCTAAACAGAGCACCTGGAAAACACCATTCTAAACAGAGCACCTGGGAAAACACCATTCTAAACAGAGCACCTGGGAAAACACCATTCTAAACAGAGCACCTGGGAAAACACCATTCTAAACAGAGCACCTGGATAACACCATTCTAAACAGAGCACCTGGATAACACCATTCTAAACAGAGCACCTGGAAAACACCATTCTAAACAGAGCACCTGGGAAAACACCATTCTAAACAGAGCACCTGGGAAAACACCATTCTAAACAGAGCACCTGGGAAAACACCATTCTAAACAGAGCACCTGGGAAAACACCATTCTAAACAGAGCACCTGGATAACACCATTCTAAACAGAGCACCTGATGCGAGCAGTTCCATATGTGACAGAGATAAACATCTTTGTTAGAAACTTAGAAAGAGGAGGAATCTAAAGATACAACAACTAGGATGGGTTTCTAATATGACTAGGATTGCGCCTTTGGCTTCTGGACATCAAAATAAAGTTGATATGAAAACCAATAGAACAGGAGATAAATTCTGGTTTCAATGGCGTGTGTGTGTGTCTCTTTCTCCTGTCTGTCCTGTCTGTCTGTCAGGAGATAAATTCTGGTTTCAATGGCATATAAGGAAGTCTTTATAAAATGATCGCCTCCATGTTTCAATGGTAGGATTTTGCCTAGGCTACTTTGAAGCAAGGTAAGACATGCCTCATAATATGAAGTAAAAACGTTCAGGTTTCAAACAATTAAGTATCAGTTTTCAAAATACATACTGCCCTCAGCTCACATTGCAAAGTGGGGGGTGACACACCTATGCACTTCAACAGCGAATAGGAGGCGTGCTTCAAAATGATAGCTATTTTTAAAAGGAACCGTGGTGTTTGTGTGTATGTGTGTGTGTTGGAGCGTCAGGCTGATCAGATGTGTGTAGCCGAGAGCAGCAGCTCCCAATATAGAACCCTGACAGGATGAAACACACAGCCTCAGAGAGACAACAGCAGCACATCTGAGAACCAGGAACGTCCACTGGGACACACACACACACACATCCACTGGGACACACACACACATCCACTGGGACACATACACACACACACACATCCACTGGGACACATACACACACACACACATCCACTGGGACACACACACACACACACACATCCACTGGGACACACACACACACATACACACACACACACACACACACACACACACACACACACAAACACACACACACACACACACACACACACACACACACACACACACACACACACACACACACACACACCCATCCACTGGGACACACACACAGATCCACTGGGACACACACACACACACACACATCCACTGGGACACACACACACACATCCACTGGGACACACATACACACACACATCCACTGGGACACACACACACACACACACACACATCCACTGGGACACACACACAGACATCCACTGGGACACACAAACACACATCCCCTGGGACACATAAACACACAGACACACACATGCAAAAATAGATATAGAGAGGGGAGTAGAGAGAGAGGATGAAGAAAAAGTGAGTGGGTGGTTGAGAGGAAAAGAGAGAGAGACTGACAATTTTCATCACACATATTATACTTGTCAGCTGTGAGCTAATTGGAGCCAGCTATATTTGTCTTTCATTTAGGTCAGAATCCTTTGCTTACAGTTTTATAAGTCTAGATTGATTGTAGAGCATCTGTGTAAACACATACACCCTCTCTTCTAACCCCTTACCACACGTTCTCTTCTAACCCTAACCACACCCTCTCTTCTAACCCTAACCACACCCTCCCTTCTAACCCTATCCACACCCTCTCCTCCCTCTCTTCTAACCCTAACCACACCCTCTCTTCCCTCTTTTCTAACCCTAACCACACCCTCTCTTCTAACCCTAACCACACCCTCCCTTCTAACCCTATCCACACCCTCTCTTCCCTCTCTTCTAATCCTAACCACACCCTCTCTTCCCTCTTTTCTAACCCTAACCACACCCTCTCTTCTAACCCTATCCACACCCTCTCTTCCCTCTCTTCTAATCCTAACCACACCCTCTCTTCCCTCTTTTCTAACCCTAACCACACCCTCTCTTCTAACCCTAACCACACCCTCCCTTCTAACCCTATCCACACCCTCTCTTCTAATCCTAACCACACCCTCTCTTCTAACCCTAACCACACCCTCTCTTCTAACCCTATCCACATCCTCTCTTCCCTCTCTTCTAACCCTAACCACACCCTCTCTTCCCTCTCTTCTAACCCTAACCACACCCTCTCCTCCCTCTCTTCTAACCCTAACCACACCCTCTCTTCCCTCTCTTCTAATCCTAACCACACCCTCTCCTCCCTCTCTTCTAACCCCTTACCACACCCTCTCTTCTAACCCTAACCACAATTTCCCTTCTAACCCTATCCACACCCTCTCTTCCCTCTCTTCTAACCCTAACCACACCTTCTCTTCTAACCCTAACCACACCCCCTCCTCCCTCTCTTCTAACCCTAACCACAACCACACCTTCTCTTCCCTTTCTTCTAACCCTAACCACATCCTCTCTTCCCTCTCTTCTAACCCTAACCACACCCTCTCCTTCTTCTCTTCCCTCTCTTATTTGATTTGATTCTTAGGCTACAAATCAAATCAAACCAAATGTATTTATAGCTGATATCTCAAAGTGATGTACAGAAACCCAGCTTAAAACCCCAAACAGCAAGCAATGCAGGTGTAGAAGCACAGTGGCTAGGAAAAACTCCCTAGAAAGGCCAAAACCTAGGAAGAAACCTAGAGAGGGACCAGGCTATGAGGGGTGGCCAGTCCTCTTCTGGCTGTGCCGGGTGGAGATTATAACAGAACATGGCCAAGATGTTCAAATGTTCATAAATGACCAGCATGGTCAAATAATAATAATCACAGTAGTTGTCGAGGGTGCAGCAAGTCAGCACGTCAGGAGTAAATGTCAGTTGGCTTTTCATAGCCGATCATTAAGAGTATCTCTACCGCTCCTGGCGGTAGCACGTCCGGTGAACAGGTCAGGGTTCCATAGCCGCAGGCAAAACAGTTGAAACTGGAGCAGCAGCACGGCCAGGTGGACTGGGGACAACAAGGAGTCATCATGCCAGGTAGTTCTGAGGCATGGTCCTAGGGCTCAGGTCCTCCGAGAGAGAGAAAAAAAGAAAGAGAGAAAGAGAGAATTAGAGAGAGCATACTTAAATTCACACAGGACACCGGATAAGACAGAAGAAGTACTCCAGATATAACAAACTGACCCTAGCCCCCCGACACATAAACTACTGCAGCATAAATACTGGAGGCTGAGCCGGAGGGGTCAGGAGACACTGTGACCCCATCCAATGATACCCCCGGACAGGGCCAAACAGGCAGGCTATAACCCCACCCACCTTTGCCAAATCACAGACCCCACACCACTAAAGGGATATCTTCAACCACCAACTTACCATCCTGAGACAAGGCCGAGTATAGCCCACAAAGATCTCCGCCGCGGCACAACCCAAGGGGGGGGGGGGGGGGGGGCGCCAACCCAGACAGGAAGATCACGTCGGTGACTCAACCCCATCAAGTGACGCACCCCTCCTAGAGACGGCATGGAAGAGCACCAGTAAGCCAGTGACTCAGCCCCTGTAATAGGGTTAGAGGCAGAGAATCCCAGTGGAGAGAAGGGAACCGGCCAGGCAGAGACAGCAAGGGCCGGTTCGTTGCTCCATAGCCTTTCCGTTCACCTTCACACTCCTGGGCCAGACTACACTCAATCATATGACCCACTGAAGAGATGAGTCTTCAGTAAAGACTTAAAGGTTGAGACCGAGTCTGCGTCTCTCACATGGGTAAGCAGACCATTCCATAAAAATTGAGCTCTATAGGAGAAAGCCCTGCCTCCAGCTGTTTACTTAGAAATTCTAGGGACAATTAGGAGGCCTGCGTCTTGTGACCGTAGCGTACGTGTAGGTATGTACGGCAGGACCAAATCGGAAAGATAGGTAGGAGCAAGCCCATGTAATGCTTTTTTACACCTTTCTCTTTCTCCATTTTGTTTCTCCCTCCCTCCCTCTGCCTCCCTCCCTCTCCCTCACTCCCTCTTTATATTCTACTTCATTATTGCTCTTTTCTCATTCTTGATTCTGCTGTACCGCTCTCCTTCTCTATGTCAATGTTTGTCTCTCTCTCTCTCTCCATCTCTCACTCTCTCCCCCTTCCCCTGTATGATGTTGAATATTTTAAATGTCCTTTATGAAATGTTGATGATGGAGTCTACAGTGCATCCATCCACAGTCATTCTCCCAGATTTACTGTGTGGAACAGAGACACTCTCAGTAGCTCTCTGTATGCCTGAACACGCACACACGCATGATGCTAGAAGTGAACATACATCTGCCTGCTGACTTGCGCCCTTTCCCCTACATTGGTAGCTATCACAATGCTATATATAGCGTTTAAGCTAATCCATAGCTAGTACAGTATATGAAGAAACACAATACATAGTGCTAAGCTGTCATTTAGCTAGCCCCTTTGTTCATGTTTAGATAATGGAATACCAGCAGATGATGCTAAGATAACTGCTGAAAGTGACCTTGGTGTTATCACTGTACCCATACACAATGCAATGGTGGTGATATATACTGTATCATTGTATTGAAATGTCTCGAGCATTCATCATGTATTGATGAACTGTTTTTCTCAGTCCCTCATTCTCCCTGCGGACAGATATGTGTAACGCCCGTCTGACTCGAGTCACACATTTGATGACTTGAGACTTGACTTGATAGAAGATAAAACAACTTGAGACTTGACTTCGACTTGGAGACTCGGGACTTGATTTAGACTTGGGACTGATGACTTGAAATGACCTGGCCAGATTTGGGAACGTTTTCTCATTGTGTGGCACAGAGTACCCGTGGATTAGGCTACTCTCCACACAGCCAAGACTGTATCACAATGTCAATCAACACAGGTCAGGTGACCTACAGTAGTGCAGTGAGACGGTTTTGAGGGGTCACGAGTGTGAAAGGGAATGGGAAAAATTCAGAAAATATTCATACATATTTTAATAGGCTAGATTTAGCCTACCATTTGTATTTTATATTTATACCTTTGTTTATTCAATCTGGTTACTAACATAGGTTAACAGCATTGCACCAAAGTATTGTAATCTGTGATTCAGAGCCCAAAAGTTGTGTGTCTTGACTGTTGATCAATGACCAGTCATCAGCATTGGTGTGCAAAGGTGGTCGCACATAGCCAGCTTAGTGACCAGAAAGCACTTGAATAATTTTCTCCGGTTTGCATGGCAAAAACACAGTATTCTACCTACCTTAATATTATCCATATAAAATTCAGTTTAGCAATCTGCTACTGACTCATCTTTCCCAGAACAATAGGCTGGTGATGTCACTAATCATTTTCCAAATTCAGATAGGCCTCGTTTGGCTGGGTTCTAATTCCTTACTGTACCTCAGTAGTGGTACTGGCTATATGTCTTAACCTTTCACGAGCCTCTACCCCGGGTCTGGGATCACCCCCCACCCCCCCCCACACACTGATTAGCATAGCTAGCATAGCTTCACAAGTAGATAGTAGCATCTAAATATCATTAAATCACAAGTCCAAGACACCAGATGAAAGATACAGATCTTGTGAATAAAGCCACCATTTCAGATTTTTAAAATGTTTTACAGGGAAGACACAATATGTAAATCTATTAGCTAAACACGTTAGCAAAATACACCACTTTTCTAACTCCATCAGTTTCTTACTCCTTCAGGTGCTATCACCAATTCGGCTAAACTAAGATATTGATAGCCAATAACCTATAAAAAACCTCTTCAGATGACAGTCTGATAACATATTTATGGTATAGGATAGGTGTTGTTAGAAAAAAGTGCATATTTCAGGTAGAAATCACAGTTTACAATTGCACCGACCATCACAAATCGACTAGAATTACTAGATAGAGCAACGTGTATGACCAATTTACTCATCATAAAACATTTCATAAAAATAGACAAAGCATAGCAATGGAAAGACCCAGTTCTTGTGATTTCAGACCATATTTCAGATTTTCTAAGCGTTTTTCAGCGAAAACACAATAAATCGATAAGTTAGCATACCACATGTGCAAACGTTACCAGAGCATCGATTCCAGCCAAAGAGCGCTATAACGTAATCACCGCCAAAATATATTAATTTTTTCACTAACCTTCTCAGAATTCTTCCGATGACACTCCTGTAACATCATTTTACAACATACATATACAGTTTGTTCGAAAAGGTGCATATTTAGCCATACAAAACCGTGGTTACACAATAAAAATACTAGGAAATCAAGCCTCAATATGTCTGACGTCATCTATCAGAGTGATCTAGTTTAATTGAAAGCTAATCATATACTTGACTAAAAAATACAGGGTTGACAGGAATCGAAAGACAAATTAGTTCTTAATGCAATCGCTGATTTACATTTTTTTAATTATCCTTACTTTTCAATACAGGTTGCGCCAAGCGAAGCTATAGCAAACAAGATGGCGACATAAACGTTTAACATTTATCGACAGAAACACGATTTATCATCATAAATTGTTCTTACTGTGAGCCGTTCTTCCATCAGAATCTTGGGCAAAGAATCCTTTCTTGGGTCTAATCGTCTTTTGGTCGAAAGCTGTCCTCTTGCCATGTGGAAATGCCCACTGCGTTCGGCATGAACTGGAAACGTGCCCAGCTGTTCAAAGTGCGTCAGAAATAAATGGGTCAAAATCGCACTAAACGGATATAAATTGCTATAAAACGGTTTAAATTAACTACCTTATGATGTTTTTAACACCTCTAACGAGTAAAAACATGACCGGAGAAATATTACTGGCTAAACAAACGCTTGGAAGGAGGCGAGTCCGACGTCCTCCGTGCGCAAGAGGCAGGCAGCAAAGGGATGCTACTTCCGGTATTTGCTCTTTTATGCAGCCCCTGATTGCGCAATCGATACCATTCAAAGCGTCATCACGTACTGACATCCAGGGGAAGACGTAAGCAGTGTCCGTATCCTCATAGCAATAACAGTGGCCTTTAAACTGACTCCAGATCAGGGGCCAAAATGTGTGAAATCTGACTCCATGTCAGGGAAATTGCTCTAGAATTTGTTCTGTTCCACTCAGAGACAAAATTCCAACGCCTATAGAAACTGGAGACTGTTTTCTATCCAATAATAGTAATAATATGCATATTGTACGAGCAAGAATTTAGTAGGAAGCCGTTTAATCTGTAATGCAATTATGCTAATGAGAAAACAGCACCCCCTGTAGTCGCAAGAAGTTTTAAGCTGTAACATCACACTACCTTCAATACTTATGGGATGAAGATGTAACATATTCTGCCGAATGAGTAGCGATATTTGTGAAGAAGAAAAAGGCTACTGACAGATAATGGTTTCCATCTGACCCTGAAACCCTGCTGTATACAGGTAGGCCATCTGACCCTGAAACCCTGCTGTATACAGGTAGGCCATCTGACCCTGAAACCCTGCTGTATACAGGTAGGCCATCTGACCTTGAAACCCTGCTGCGTACAGGTAGGCCATCTGACCCTGAAACCCTGCTGTGTACAGGTAGGCCATATGACCCTGAAACCCTGCTGCGTACAGGTAGACCATATGACCCTGAAACGCTGCTGCGTACAGGTAGGCCATATGACCCTGAAACCCTGCTGCGTACAGGTAGGCCATATGACCCTGAAACCCTGCTGCATACAGGTAGGCCATATGACCCTGAAACCCTGCTGCGTACAGGTAGACCATATGACCCTGAAACCCTGCTGCGTACAGGTAGACCATATGACCCTGAAACCCTGCTGCGTACAGGTAGGTCATCTGACCCTGAAACCCTGCTGCGTACAGGTAGGCCATATGACCCTGAAACCCTGCTGCGTACAGGTAGGCCATATGACCCTGAAACCCTGCTGCATACAGGTAGGCCATCTGACCCTGAAACCCTGCTGCATACAGGTAGGCCATCTGACCCTGAAACCCTGCTGCATACAGGTTGGCCATCTGACCCTGAAACCCTGCTGCATACAGGTTGGCCATATGACCCTGAAACCCTGCTGCGTACAGGTAGGCCATATGACCCTGAAACCCTGCTGCATACAGGTTGGCCATCTGACCCTGAAACCCTGCTGCATACAGGTAGGCCATCTGACCCTGAAACCCTGCTGCATACAGGTAGGCCATATGACCCTGAAACCCTGCTGCATACAGGTAGGCCATATGACCCTGAAACCCTGCTGCATACAGGTAGGCCATATGACCCTGAAACCCTGCTGCATACAGGTAGGCCATCTGACCCTGAAACCCTGCTGCATACAGGTAGACCATATAACCCTGAAACCCTGCTGCATACAGGTAGGCCATCTGACCCTGAAACCCTGCTGCGTACAGGTAGGCCATCTGACCCTGAAACCCTGCTGCATACAGGTAGACCATATAACCCTGAAACCCTGCTGCATACAGGTAGGCCATCTGACCCTGAAACCCTGCTGCGTACAGGTAGGCCATCTGACCCTGAAACCCTGCTGCATACAGGTAGACCATATGACCCTGAAACCCTGCTGCGTACAGGTAGGCCATCTGACCCTGAAACCCTGCTGCGTACAGGTAGGCCATCTGACCCTGAAACCCTGCTGCATACAGGTAGGCCATCTGACCCTGAAACCCTGCTGCATACAGGTTGGCCATCTGACCCTGAAACCCTGCTGCGTACAGGTAGACCATATGACCCTGAAACCCTGCTGCGTACAGGTTGGCCATATGACCCTGAAACCCTGCTGCGTACAGGTAGACCATCTGACCCTGAAACCCTGCTGCATACAGGTAGGCAATCTGACCCTGAAACCCTGCTGCATACAGGTTGGCCATATGACCCTGAAACCCTGCTACGTACAGGTAGACCATCTGACCCTGAAACCCTGCTGCGTACAGGTTGGCCATATGACCCTGAAACCCTGCTGCATACAGGTAGACCATCTGACCCTGAAACCCTGCTGCATACAGGTAGGACTCCAGAGAAGTTAAAATATGACATGATATCGCTAATTCATATGGACTGTTAACATGAATGACTTTCAGCTCAAAATGAAGGTGAAAAATGTTGGTATTTTGCTCTTTGAAAGTGCTTCACCTTTGCACGTGTGCATGTGCGTGCACGGGGGTCGCAAGCTTTGAACCACTCTTTTGTGGTTCGCGGGTCAAAAAGTTTCACTGAGCTAGAGAACAGATTGCTCATTTGCTGAACAGCAGTAGAATCGGTGCAGCGCAAACGTCAAAATGTAGGGAGAGATGATTGCCGTAAATTAATATGCAGCTCCAAAAATAGTTTAGTGATCAAGAATATTAACTGTTTACTTTGCAAGCTCACCAGCAATGGGCATCAAGCAACAATTACTAGCATAGGCCTACCGGTCTTTTAGTATGTCAAAATTGCTTGAAATTGTCAATTGAGTTATGACGCTTGCAGTTGGAATTTGTTGTTAAAATATATTATTACATTATCAAAATGTGTTGTAGACAATATAATGAAAAGGGCTGTCTGGAAGCCACAATAAATAGACACAGATTGTGTGACCTTGGCGCTATAGTTCGGCTCCCGAGTGGCGCAGTGGTCTAAGATACTGCATTTCAGTGCAAGAGGCATCACTGCAGTACCTGGTTCAAATCCAGGCTGTATCACATTTGGCTGTGATTGGTAGTCCCATAGGTTGGTGCACAATTGACCCAGCGTTGGCTGGGGTAGGCCGTCATTGTAAATAAGAATGTGTTCTTAACTGGCTTGCCTAGTTAAATAAAGGTTATATCTGCATTAAGGATAGTTCTAAGATATTGAGCATCAGTTTTCACATCACATATCTCAGAGCTGTTTTGTAGTGAATCATTTTTTCATAACCCATTAAGGTACTCACCTTAAACGGTACCTAAAGTACAGAGTATCAAAAAGCTGAGACATTTGTAAATTTGTTTTTCTTTTGTGGGGGGGGGGGGGTACAATAGCAGATAGAACCTTATGGCTCTGAAATGTCAATCTGGGTTCAACCTTAAGGCTCTGACACTTCTGAATTAGAATCCGTTTTTAAGAAGACTGTAGCTATTTGAATACATACATGATAGAATAGCACTATTTTACCAAAACAGAGTCAGAACACATCATCAAATACATTAAGAAATTGATTATGATCATTGGACAAATTACTGTCATCACTGAACAACGATGTGACATCATTTACTCAAACATTTCTGACAGTGTTGTTTTTTGTTGTTGCTCACGTGCCGTTACTGCTGGCTAGACTAGCCTAGACCATACTTAGAGGGAGGTGAAACTGATTGGTCCGTCTTTATCTGTTCAGGCTTGTGATTGGATTGCAGATAGAACCTTATAGTTCAAATATGTTCATGCAGATAGAATTTTCTAGTTGTTAATTTTGTTAACTTAAAATGTACTTTAAAAAATATATAACTTTGCAGACATATGAAGAACCATCTAAATATCTATTATATGTAACTTACACATTTTTGACAAAAATGTCAGATAAAACCTCTTGATTTGTATTTGAACAAGTCATTGCATGTATATTTTTATTTTTACTTAACTTGGAAAAACTCAACTTGACTTGACTTGCTCTTAGAATGAACGACTTGGACTTGAACCGTTCTACTTGGGACTTGACTTGAGATTTGGACCTTGCTTGTGACTTGAATAATAGTGACTTAGTCCCACCTCTGATAATCACCCCTTTAGACCAACCAATATGCCAATATTCCAATGCAACATGTAAAGTGTTGGTCCCATGTTTCATGAGTTGAAATCAAAGATCCCAGTAATGTTCCATACACACAAAAAGCATATTTCTCACAAATGTTGTGCACAAATGTTTTTCCTTTGCCAAGATAATCCATCCACCTGACAGGTGTGGCATTTCAAGAAGATGATTAAACAGCATGCTCATTACACAGGTGCACCTTGTGCCCGGGACAATAAAAGGCCACTCACTATAAAATGTGCAGTTTTGTCACACAACACAATGCCACAGATGTCTCAAGTTTTGAGGGAGCATGCAATTGGCATGCTGACTGCAGGAATGTCCACCAGAGCTGTTGTCAGAGAATTTAATGTTAATTTTTCTACCATAAGCCGCCTCCAATGTTGTTTTAGAGAATTTGACAGTACGTCCAACCGGCCTCACAACCTCAGATCATGTATAACCATGCCAGCCCAGGACCTCCACATCCGGCTTCTTCATCTGCTAGATTGTCTGAGACCAGACACCCGGACAGCTGATGAAACTGTGGGTTTCCACAACCAAATCATTTCTGCACAAACTGTCAGAAACCGTCTCAGAGAAGCTCATCTGCGTGCTCGTCGTCCTCACCAGGGTCTTGACTGACTGCAGATCAGCTTTGTAAATGACTTCAGTGGGCAAATGCTTACCTTCGATGGCCACTGGCACATTGGAGAAGTGTGCTCCTCACGGATGAATCCCGGTTTCAACTGTACCAGGCAGATGGCAGACAGTGTGTATGGTGTTGTGTGGGCGAGCGGTTTACTGATGTCAACGTTGTGAACAGAGTGCCCCATGAGGGTGGTGGGGTTATGGTATGGGCAGACATAACCTACGGACAACAAACACAATTACATTTTATTGATGGCAATTTGAATACACAGAGATACTTGACGAGATCCTGAAGCCCATTGTCGTGCCCTTCATCCTCCGCGATCAACTCATGTTTTAGCATGATAATGCACAGCCCTATGTCGCCAGGATCACTACACAATTCATGTAAGCTGAAAATGTCCCAGTTCTTCCATGGCCTGCATACTGACCAGACATGTCACCTATTGAGTATGTTTTTGAGATGCTCTGGATTGACGTGTACGACAGTGTGTCCCAGTTCCTGCCAATATCCAGCAACTTCGCACAGCCATTGGAGAGGAGTGGGACAACATTCCACAATCAACAGCCTGATCAACTCTATGCGAAGGAGATGTGTCACGCTGCATGAGGCCAATGATGATCACACCAGATACTGACTGGTTTTCTGATCCACGCCCCTACCTTTAATAAAAGGTATCTGTGACCAACAGATGCATATCTGTATTTGTCACGCTGGTATAAAGGATTTGGAGACAGGCACAGGAGTTCATAATAGGGTTTTTTAATACACCCAAAACAAACGCGTATACAAAACAATGGGATGTACCCAAACAAAAGAGCGAGGGTAAACCTTGTAGAACGACACGGGACGAGACCCGTAATACATAATGCACAGAACACGCAGCACAGGCTGAGACAACGCATAGATATTCACACAACCAACAGACATGGGAACAATAATCAACAGCCCAATGGTGAACCAAAGGGCACATTTATACAAATACAATCAGTGAGGAATATGAACCAGGTGTGCGTAATGACAGTTCGGTGCCTAGAGACCGGTGACGTAGACGTCCGAAACGGGTGCACGGAATGAGCAGCAGTACCTGAGGAATCCGTGACAGTATTCCTAGTCATGTGAAATCCATAGATTAGGGCCTAATGAATGTATTTAAATTGACTGATTTCCTTATATGAACTGTAACTCAGTAAAATCTTTGAAATTGTTGCATGTTGCGTTTATATTTTTGTTCAGTGTAGATGAGGAAGATGAATGAGTGGAGCTATTAGCAATGTCAATTAGTCAATAGGGTCAGCTGTGTGGAAAAGCACCGTTCGACTTATTGCAGTTGCACTTTGAGTGACTTCACCGCCTCCAGAACCTGTAGTGTTACAGGACAAATTCTGACAGACTCATTTCTAACCACATTTATGGAATCTCAGGGTGTGACAAGTGTGTCAAAAACCCTCTGCAATCTGGTGACAACGTAAGGACAACCTGTCATGTCCCCCACTTCCCACAGTGAGTAGGACTGTATCTGTAAGAGGGAGAGCGGGATACCAATTAAACACTATCAGTAAAAGGTCAACATACTCAGAGAGAGAGAAAGAGGGTGAGGGAGGGAGAAGTGGCTGAGGTGCAGAGGGAAAGATGGGTGAGAGAGAAAATGAGAGCAATGGAGGGGGTAAGAGAAAGAGAGAGAGGGAGGCAGGAATGGGGGAAGGAGACAGATAGGGGAGAGGAGAGAACATTACAGAGAGAGGAGACAGAGAAAGAGAGAGAGGGAAAGGAGGGAGAGAGATTGTGTGAGAGAGGGAGAAAGGTAAACAGTATTGATATATTTAGTGTGCAGCGCTCAAGGCTTTGATAGCAGCTTGACATGCTTGTTACTGGGAGCTTTACTGTGTTTGAAGTATTATGCATAGAGCCGCCGTGTGCCACTGCACTCACTGGCAGGTGAAACGGCTCAACTTAGCCCTGCTTTTGCACACACACACATTGCATGTTGTTTATCCACCAACGCTGTTATGAAGACACACCAAATCACCCATGTGTATTGACCTGATTTACTCAGGCCCTCTCCTTCCTTCCTTCCTTCCTTCCTTCCTTCCTTCCTTCCTTCCTTCCTTCCTTCCTTCCTTCCTTCCTTCCTTCCTTCCTTCCTTCCTTCCTTCCTTCCTTCCTTCCTTCCTTCCTTCCTTCCTTCCTTCCTTCCTTCCTTGCTTGCTTCCTTGCTTCCTTGCTTCCTTGCTTCCTCCACTATCTCTCTTTCTTTCTCTCCCTCTCTCTCTCCCTCTCTCTCTCTCTCTCACTCTCTCACTCATTATTTTTCTTTCCCTCTCTCTCCCTCTCCCTTTGTTTGTCTGACCTCCATTCCTTTTCTTGCTGGTAAGTCATGTGATTGAGAGGTCTTGGCGGTCACATCTGTGCGTGTGTGTGTGCGTGTGTGTGTATTCAACCCCATATTGACATGGCTGGTAACCCACTGGGCAGAAACATCAGTTCAACGTCTATTTTTGATTTACATTTGGTTGAGTTGTCAGCTAATGAATTCAATGTGAAATCAACAAAAAATGTGTAGGTTAAAAATAGGGTGAAAAAAATATGAAATTCCCTTATGTTGATGACGTTTTGCTAATCCAGTCAGTTTTCCATGTTGTCAGAGAGAGATTACAGTATATCAGTCTATCCTCTTCTCTGATGTTACCTTAGTGTTACCTTTTCATCCCCCTTCCTCACACTGCCTGCTCTTTTTATCCTTTGTCTTTCCCTTGGTTTATCACCTTTTTTACCCACAATGCACCACACACTCTGTACGAGCTAGCTACTCTCTCGTCCCCTCTCTCTCTTTGTCTGTCTCTCTCTGTCTCTGTCTCTTCCTTTCTCCCTTTCTCTCCCTCTATTCCTCTCTCACTCTCATTCTCTCTATCCTGGGGCCTGTGATTAAGCCTCTCTAGGGGGAGTCCTTCAGAGAATGAGTTTACACAACGTTAACCTCCTCATTCCCCACCTCTATCTCTGCTCCTCTTGCATCCCCCTCTCCATCCCTTCTGTCTAGTGACCTCTGTCGTCCTCTCTGGTCCTCTGTGGTCATAGCTTGAGGACTGAGAGTTAATCAGCCACTGATATTCCTGTCGCTGTGTGAGGTGGCGGTCGCCCCTCTCCTCTCTGCATCTATTTCAAACTGTAAACACATAAGAGGAGATGGGGTCACATGACGATGGGGTCAATGTGTGTATGTGATTACCACTCTAGGTGATGGGTCACTTGCTTGTGTAGTCTAGCTCCACTCTGCTTAGTGCTAACACTGGTCACAAGAGAGACAAGGGGTGAGGAGAGAGGAGGGGAGAGGAGGAGGGGAGGAGAGTAGAGGTGAGGGGAGAGAGGAGAGTAGAGGTGAGAGGAGAGTAGAGGGGAGAGTAGAGGGGAGGGGATAGATGAGGGGAGAGTGGAGAAGAGGGGATAGGTGAGGGGAGAGTGGAGAAGAGGAGAGGGGCACAAGAGAGACAAGGGGTGAGGAGAGAGGAGGAGAGGAGAGTAGAGGTGAGGGGAGAGAGAAGAGTAGAGGTGAGGGGAGAGAGGAGAGGTGAGGGGAGAGAGGAGAGGAGAGGGGAGAGGAGAGTAGAGGGGAGGGATAGATGAGGGGAGTGGAGAAGAGGGGATAGGTGAGGGGAGAGTGGGGGAGGGGATAGGTGAGAGGAGAGTGGAGAAGAGTAGAGGGGATAGGTGAGGGGAGAGTGGAGAAGAGGGGATAGGTGAGGGGGGAGGGGATAGGTGAGGGGAGAGTGGAGAAGAGGAGAGGGGATAGGTGAGGGGAGAGTGGAGAAGAGGAGAGGGGATAGGTGAGGGGAGAGTGGAGAAGAGGGGAGGGGATAGGTGAGGGGAGAGTGGAGAAGAGGAGAGGGGAGGGGATAGGTGAGGGGAGAGTGGAGAGTGGAGGAAAGATGGAGAGGAATAGAATGTTATACATATGTGGAAAGGAAAGGGGGATACCTAGTCAGTTGTACAACTGAATGCATTCAACTGAAATGTGTCTTCTGCATTTAACCCAACCCCTCTGAATCAGAGAGGTGCGGGGGGCTGCCTTAATCGACATCCACGTCTTCTGCACCCGGGGAACAGTGAGTTAACTGCCTTGCTCAAGGGCAGAACGACAGATTTTTACCTTGTCAGCTCAGCGATTCGATCCAGCAACTTTTCGGTTACTGGCCCAACGCTCTAAACACTAGGGGGATACAATCATCCCAGCTCTGCAGATTTTGCTGCGAAGATACAGAATCATTAGATCATTTGTTTTGGTACTGTCCATATGTCATTTGTTTTTGGTCACATGTCCAGGAATGGCTGAAGAATTGCAACATTTACCTGGAGCTAACTCTGCAAATAGCACTGCTGGGTAATTTATAAAGTCATAGTCAATCGATCAATAATATAATAATACTTTTAGGGAAAAAATGTATCTTTAATTTACAATCTGTAGAAACTATGAGAAAATAAATGTTCAGAACTTTTGTGAAACATCACAGCACAGTTGAAAAGTATATGGCAAATAGAAATCCAATATGGAAGGTGTTAAGAGATAGATGGGAAGGGTTGAGGGCAGTAGAAGGATAGGAGTAAAAACAAACAACAGATAACTATTGTGTATAGAGTATGTATAAGCTGGAAGTAGAAGTTTAAGTGTTGTTGTTCATTAGTTTACTCCAATTAGGGGAGGAGTGGTGGGGTTAGTGGAAAATAATAAAGGAAAATATATATTTTTTTAAAGATGTGTGTGTATATACAGTTTAAGTCGGAAGTTTACATACACCTTAGCCAAATACATTTAAACGCAGTTTTTCACAATTCCTGACATTTAATCCTAGTAAAAATTCCCTGTCTTAGGTCAATTAGGATCACCACTTCATTTTAAGAATGTGAAATGTCAGAATAATAGTAGAGAGAATGATTTATTTCAGCTTTTATTCCTTTCATCACATTCCCAGTGGGTCAGAAGTTTACATACACTAAATTAGTATTTGGTAGCATTGCCTTTAAATTGTTTAACTTGAGTCAAACGTTTCGGGTAGCCTTCTACAAGCTTCCCACAATAAGTTGGGTGAATTTTGGCCCATTCCTACTGACAGAGCTGGTGTAAATGAGTCAGGTTTGTAGGCCTCCTTTCGCGCACACGCTTTTTCAGTTCTACCCACAAATTTTCTATGGGTTTGAGGTCAGGGCTTTGTGATGGCCCCTCCAATACCTTGACTTTGTTGTCCTTAAGCCATTTTGCCACAACTTTGGGAGTATGCTTGGGGTCATTGTCCATTTGGAAGACCCATTTGCGACCAAGCTTTAACCTCCTGACTTATGTCTTGAGATGCTTCTTCAATATATCCACATAATTTTCCATCCTCATGAAGCCATCTATTTTGTGAAGTGCACCAGTCCCTCCTGCAGCAAAGCACCCCCACAACATGATGCTGCCACCCCCTGTCACGCCCTGACCATAGTTTGCTTTGTATGTTTCTATGTTTTGTTTGGTCAGGGTGTGATCTGAGTGGGCATTCTATGTTGTATGTCTAGTTTCTCTATTTCTATGTGTTTGGCCTGATATGGTTCTCAATCAGAGGCAGGTGTTTGTTGTTGTCTCTGATTGGGAGCCATATTTAGGTAGCCTGTTTTGTCATTGTGGGTTGTGGGTGATTGTCTATGTGTAGTGTTTTGTGTCAGCACTATTATTCGATAGCTTCACGTTCGTTGTTTGTTATTTTTGTATAGTTTGTTCAGTGTTCTCTTTTTAAATAAATATCAAGATGAACACTTACCATGCTGCATATTGGTCCTCCGATCCTTCCAACTACTCCTCCTCAGACGAGGAGGAAGACGAACGTGACACCCCCTTGCTTCACGGTTGGGATGGTGTTCTTCGGCTTGCAAGCCTCCCCCTTTTTCCTCCAAACATAACGATGGTCATTATGGCCAACCAGTTCTATTTTTGTTTCATCAGACCAGAAGACATTTCTCCAAAAAGTACGATCCTTGTCCCCATGTGCAGTTGCAAACTGTAGTCTGGCTTTTTTATGGCGGTTTTGGAGCAGTGGCTTCTTCCTTGCTGAGCGGCCTTTCATTTTATGTCGATATAGGACTCGTTTTACTGTGGATATAAATACTTTTGTACCTGTTTCCTCCAGCATCTTCACAAGGTCCTTTGCTGTTGTTCTGGGATTGATTTGCTCTTTTCGCACCAAAGTACATGAATCTCTAGGAGACAGAACGCGTCTCCTTCCTGAGCGGTATGACGACTGCGTGGTCCCATGGTGTTTATACTTGCGTACTATTGTTTGTACAGATGAACGTGGTACCTTCGGACATTTGAAAATTGCTCCCAAGGATGAACCAGACTTGTGGAGTTCTACAATTAAATTTCTGAAGTCTTGGGTGATTTCTTTTGATTTTTCCATGATGTCAAGCAAAGAGGCAGGGAGTTGGAAGGTAGGCCTTGAATTACATCCACAGGTACACCTCCAATTGACTCAAATGATGTAAATTAGCCTATCAGAAGCTTCTAAAGCCATGACATAATTTTCTGGAATTTTCCAAGCTGTTTAAAGGCACAGTCAACTTAGTGTATGTAAACTTCTGACCCACTGGAATTGTGATACAGTGAGGAGGAGAGGAGGAAAGGAATGGAGAGGAGATGGGAGGAGAGGAGAGGAGGAAAGGAATGGAGAGCATAGGGGAGGAGAGCAGATGAGGAAAGGAATGGAGAGGGGAGGAGAGCAGAGGAGGAAAGGAATGGAGAGGAGAGGGGTGGAGAGCCGAGGAGGAGAGCAGAGGAGGAAAGGAATGGAGGGAAGTGGCGACGAAGCCTACTTTAGACTACTGAGATGCCCCAGGTGCACCATCTCCCAAATTGGTATTCTATGTGTCTGTTGGTTTCTGATCCTTGTACTCCTCTTTCTCTCTCTCTCTCTCTGTCTCTCTGTCTCTCTCGTTACCTTTTCCTCCTCTCTCTTTCTACCTCCTCCTGTATTCCCAACCACTGTCTCTCTCTTCATCCCTCCATTTGCATTAGTTGTCCACTTGTATCTTTCTTCCACCTTCTCTTCTCTCTCTTTCTCTCCATCTTGCCATCATGCGTCTCTATCTCTCCTGTCTTTCCCAGCACGTTGACACTGTAAGTGAATTGGCGTTATAGCTACAACCTTAATTCCCTCTGTTCATCTCTCTGGGTTCAGTAAAGCTATCTATATGGTAATCAACAACACACACATACACACACTGCAGCGATGCATGAGTGGCATCCGTCAAGCTCATTAACAGCACGTCTCTGTCTTTCTCAGATTCCTGCTCTTTCTGTATCCCCCTCTCCCTCTCTGTAACTCTCTCACTCTGTCACTGCCACTCTTTCTCTCTCTTTCTTTCCCTATCTATCCCATCTCTCTCTCTTTCTCTCTTTCTCCAATCTCCACTGGCCTCACCTGGCAGCAGTACAGCCCCATCCAGCTACTACACACCTGACTGCCAGCTCATCATGTTTGCACGTTTGTGTGTGTGTGTGTGTGTGTGTGTGTGATTTATGTGACGGCCTGATAGGCAGCTACATGTGGAGGCGATGTGTAGCGGCCAGCCTGATTAGCGTACGTGACTAATTAAATACCCTTAACCCATCCAGATGGCTGGACCTAAATGTGACAGTTCTACTCCACTGGAAAGGAGGTGACACACACTCTCAGATACACACACACCAGCTGTACTGGAGATTTTAGCTGATCTCTATGAATTTCTTTTGATGGTCCGTACATTTTTTATGGTCTCAAGAAGAAAGAAAAAACGTAGTATATCTCTCTGACTACAGTGAGAGGAACCACTGATGGAGAAGGATGTTGTTAGGTGAGATCAAATCCCAGGTTTGGCAGCAGAGGGCTGCTGGTTTCACATGCTCCCCACAAACCATCTGCTGTTGAATCCCCGAGTAACCCCAGAACTGCACCAGAGTCACTGTAATTCAGCTGACCCCGTGCTCCCTGCTCCTCTCTAGTGCTACCCACTAACCATCTGCTGTTCAATCTCCGAGTAACCCCAGAACTGCACCAGGGTCACTGTAATTCAGCTGACCCCGTGCTCCCTGCTCCTCTCAAGTGCTCCCCACTAACCATCTGCTGTTCAATCTCCGAGTAACCCCAGAACTGCACCAGGGTCACTGTAATTCAGCTGACCCCGTGCTCCCCGCTCCTCTCAAGTGCTCCCCACTAACCATCTGCTGTTCAATCTCCGAGTAACCCCAGAACTGCACCAGGGTCACTGTAATTCAGCTGACCCCGTGCTCCCCGCTCCTCTCAAGTGCTCCCCACTAACCATCTGCTGTTCAATCTCCGAGTAACCCCAGAACTGCACCAGGGTCACTGTAATTCAGCTGACCCCGTGCTCCCCGCTCCTCTCAAGTGCTCCCCACTAACCATCTGCTGTTCAATCTCCGAGTAACCCCAGAACTGCACCAGGGTCACTGTAATTCAGCTGACCGAGGGCTCCCCGCTCCTCTCAAGTGCTCCCCACTAACCATCTGCTGTTCAATCTCTGAGTAACCCCAGAACTGCACCAGGGTCACTGTAATTCAGCTGACCCCGTGCTCCCCGCTCCTCTCAAGTGCTCCCCACTAACCATCTGCTGTTCAATCTCCGAGTAACCCCAGAACTGCACCAGGGTCACTGTAATTCAGCTGACCCCGTGCTCCCCGCTCCTCTCAAGTGCTCCCCACTAACCATCTGCTGTTCAATCTCCGAGTAACCCCAGAACTGCACCAGGGTCACTGTAATTCAGCTGACCCCGTGCTCCCCGCTCCTCTCAAGTGGTGTGTGTTTGTGTGTTGTCTCTGGGTGAGAAGAAAGAGCTTCTATTATAACAGATGGACAATAAATTACAATTCGACTCTATCATGCATTGCTATCCAGTCTGTTCATTTGTTGATTATTAAGAAGGAAAGGAGACAAGGGAAGAAAGCAGCATGGTCTCGGACTGTTCGGTCACAGCGAGAGGAGAGGCATGTCTGGGTGTTACGTTGGTCATTGAGGAATGGTTGGTTTGATAGACAAAGAGTGTTGTTTCTTCCTCTTGGTTTGAGATTTGGCTCCGTAGAGAGCATCCTTTTACCTTGTCTCTCTACCATCCTCCCTCTCTGTCTCCCTCTCTCTCCCCCTGGCCTGCTCTGTCGTTCACCACACCTCTGCTTGTCTCAACAGTAATTCTCAGTGTTCTGGTCTTCTGTTTCTCCTCAACACTCTAGACCACGGCCATGTCAACAGACCACACATCCTTAGGGTTCTCCCTCTCCCTATATCTCTCTACCTTCTTCACTTCCTCACTCTCTTTCTTTCTCTCTCTCCCTCTCTTTCAATGTCTGTATTTTTCTCTTGCTCTACCCATTCTCTCTTTCTCTCTTTCTCCCTTTACCTCTCTCTCTCCTTCTCCCTCTCCCCTCTCCCCTGTCTTTCGCTTTACTGTACCCCTCTCTCCCTCCATGTCTATTTATCCTTATATTCTGAAGCTGTAACCTTCAAAAGTAACATCAAAGTCTCCTTTACAATGAGTAGACTGCTTAATATGTGACATGAATTTGCTGAAAGGCCACTTTTCTGGATGAAAATGTATAGTATATTTCACAGGTCTATAGCCAGCCCAATGGTCTGGTCTTTGGTGAGGTCATAAGTTGATACAGGTCATAAGTCAATAGACAATGATCTCAACTTCCCTGAGGAATATGCCCACATCACAGGTCCACAGTCAGTTATCCAAACACTACTTTCTTCTAAGAAGCTAGCAACCACAGATACAGGATCAGCCCTCAGGATCAGATCTCCTCTTTTGTTAAACAGAGCATGTTGGCTGTTCCCAGGCCTGTCCTGTACTGGTCTTAATGTATGACTATCAATGCTGTGTAACCCAAGCATGGCCCTGGTATAGACGGGAGGCATGTGTGTGTGTTCGTGTCTGTGTGTGTGTGTGTGTCTGTGTGTGTGTGTGTGCGTGTGTCTGAAAGGAAGGCATGCGTTTGTGAAATTTGAAGAGCACTCCCCAACCCCTCAATCTGTCTTCATCTTTGTAATAAGCTTAATGGGAACGCTGCAGCTACTGGGAGACGAGAGGAGGGGAGGACAGAAATCAGTAGACTCAATGCTCTGTACTTGACTGGCGATGAGGGGTCACACACACACTTACAGAAGTGTGCACAACTGCACGCATGGATGCACATACACGCATACATGGACACTCTGTCACTCACACAGGCACCTGGGCCCTCTCCCTCAGCCCTGGCCTTGTCGGACAGAGCGATGACAGGAGAGATACTGAGGCAGACAATCACTCTGAGACAGGCTACCATGACCTGAGGGGACCTGTTACAGATCCCCTTCTACCTCTATCCACCCTCACTCCTTTTCTCCTTCTCTACCTCCTTCGCTCCCTCACTCCTTTTCTCCTTCTCTACCGTCTTCGCTCCCTCACTTCCTCCCTCACTCTCTCTCTCTCGCTCTCTCTCTCTTACTCTCTCTGTCTCCTCGCCTCAATCTCTCTCTCTCTCTCTCTCTCGCTCTCTCTTACTCTTTCTGCCTTTCTCTCTCTCTCTCTCTTACTCTTTCTGCCTCTCTCTCTCTCTTACTCTTTCTGCCTCTCTCTCTCTCTTACTCTTTCTGCCTCTCTCTCTCTCTCTCTCTTACTCTTTCTGCCTCTCTCTCTCTCTCTCTTACTCTTTCTGCCTCTCTCTCTCTCTCTCTCTCTCTCTCTCTCTCTCTCTCTCTCAATTCAATTCAATTTACTTTATTGACATGGCAAGTTCATTATTACTTACATTGTCAAAGTATACATATCGAAAAATACAAATCAAATATATATGTATATATATACAAAATATATATATATTTATATATAAATAAATGGTGGGACCAACAGCAATAATAATAGTAGTAGTGGACATGGGATTACCGTTAACAACAACTACAACAACAATATTAATCAGAACAACAATACATTAAAGCAACAGTAGTAGACCAGTCTCAACATGACTGAGAAGACACATGACCTGGTATGAAAGACAAAACAAAGTAAGATGGGAAATATTATCAACATTACTTTGCACTTTTCACTGGCTGTCCCTCAGGTTGTGGCAGGAGGACACATATTTGGCTGCCAAAACTGCACATTTTGGCTTTTCACCCAATAAATATTTGATTTTTTCTTCATCTTTTATAGTTTCAAATTCTTTGTATTGAATTATAATTTTGGGAAAGAAATATTCTCTTAGGTCTGAGTATTTGTCACAGTGTAAGAGGAAATGCAGCTCTGTCTCTACCTCTCCCCTGGAGCAGAGTGAGCACAGCCTGTCCTCTCTGGGCAGCCAGGTTTGTCTGTGACGACCGGTCTCTATAGCCAGACTGTGCTCACTGAGTCTGTACCTAGTCAGTGTTTTCCTCAGTTTTCTATCAGTCACAGTGGTCAGATAGTCTGCCACCTCTCACCTCTCTCTCACATAGTTAGTCTGCCATCTCTCTCTCGCTCTCTCTCTCTCTCTCTCTCTCTCTCACTCTCTCATTCTCTCACTCTTACTCTCACTCTCACTCTTACTCTGTCTGGTACTTTACCTAATTTGTGTCAAAAACATCCTCCGGAGATGTAGTGCAGTTTGATCCCTTGGCCTCAAGTGACACTCCATCTGAGCTGTTTACTACCTGCTGCAGCCCCCACTAACACCATCCTATCTCACACTATCTCCACCCTCTCTCACTAATACCATCCTATCTCACTAGCACCATCCTATCTCACACTATCTCCACCCTCTCTCACTAATACCATCCTATCTCACTAGCACCATCCTATCTCACACTATCTCCACCCTCTCTCACTAATACCATCCTATCTCACTAGCACCATCCTATCTCACACTATCTCCACCCTCTCTCACTAATACCATCCTATCTCACTAACACCATCCTATCTCACACTATCTCCACCCTCTCTCACTAATACCATCCTATCTCACTAGCACCATCCTATCTCACACTATCTCCACCCTCTCTCACTAATACCATCCTATCTCACTAGCACCATCCTATCTCACACTATCTCCACCCTCTCTCACTAATACCATCCTATCTCACTAGCACCATCCTATCTCACAAGCACCATCCTATCTCACAAGCACCATCCTATCTCACTAACACCATCATATCTCACTAACTCCATCCTATCTCACTAACTCCATCCTATCTCACTAGCACCGTCCTATCTCACGAGCACCGTCCTATCTCACGAGCACCGTCCTATCTCACGAGCACCGTCCTATCTCACGAGCACCGTCCTATCTCACCTTCACACTACATGATAAAGATATATTACACACGTATAACACACATAGCAATACGGGAGGACACTCAACATATTCTACCCCCCAGTAGGACAATTAACATTGATGTTTTTTCCATGCTGATATTTTCTGCTAGTAAAAGTGTTGCTACATTAGGCAGATCCTAAACACTCTTTTTCTTTTACATACAGTTTCTCTTTTCTCTGTTGAATAATTCAACTGCAGTTTAAGTCCACCCCTCCCCATCTCCCCCCTCCCCATCTCCCCCCTCCCCATCTCCCCCCTCCCCGACTCCCATTCTAAAGCCACACACAAACACACGTACGCTATACCACAACGGCAATTAACAGGCTTTGGCTCCTAGGTGTTTGAACTGATGTTGCATAATTGCGTTGCTAATATTGTCATACATAAAGACGCTTGGCCGTCTGTCTAGTGAGGAACACTGTCTGCGCTTAGAGAAAAAGATGGAGGGGGCTTTAACTTGGATGCTACAAGTCAGTGGTCAAAAATATATTGAGCATATCAGGTCTAGTGCATACAAACTTGGTACTGATACCTTTTAGTACGGATCAAACTTAGCACAGACTAAATCTAGAGGTAAACGTTCAGGGGTAGTCCAGGCATGGAGGACACACTTGTTAGCTCCCTTCTTGGTCTCTCAGTAGACTCAAGTAGAGTCCTGCTGTGTGTGTAGTATGGTGATTACCTCTAGCTGAGCCAGTCTGCTGTAGGCCTGTCCTGTTAGCGTTAGCGTCAGTCATTAGTGACTGAGTCAGTCTGCTGTAGGCCTGTCCTTTTTGTGTTAGCGTCAGTCATTAGTGGCTGAGTCAGTCTGCAGTAGGCCTGTCCTGTTAGTGTTAGTGTCAGTCATTAGTGGCTGAGTCAGTCTGCAGTAGGCCTGTCCTGTTAGCGTTAGTGTCAGTCATTAGTGGCTGAGTCAGTCTGCAGTAGGCCTGTCCTGTTAGTGTTAGTGTCAGTCATTAGTGGCTGAGTCAGTCTGCAGTAGGCCTGTCCTGTTAGCGTTAGTGTCAGTCATTAGTGACTGAGTCAGTCTGCAGTAGGCCTGTCCTGTTAGCGTTAGTGTCAGTGATTAGTGGCTGAGTCAGTCTGCAGTAGGCCTGTCCTGTTAGTGTTAGTGTCAGTCATTAGTGGCTGAGTCAGTCTGCAGTAGGCCTGTCCTGTTAGCGTTAGTGTCAGTCATTAGTGGCTGAGTCAGTCTGTTGCAGGCCTGTCCTGTTAGTGTTAGTGTCAGTCATTAGTGGCTGAGTCAGTCTGCAGTAGGCCTGTCCTGTTAGCGTTAGTGTCAGTCATTAGTGACTGAGTCAGTCTGCAGTAGGCCTGTCCTGTTAGCCACTAATGACTGACACTAACGCTAACAGGACAGGCCTACTGCAGACTGACTCAGCCGCTAATGACTGACACTAACGCTGAGTCAGTCTGCAGTAGGCCTGTCCTGTTAGTGTTAGTGTCAGTCATTAGTGACTGAGTCAGTCTGCAGTAGGTCTGTCCTGTTAGCGTTAGTGTCAGTCATTAGTGGCTAAGTCAGTCTGCAGTAGGCCTGTCCTGTTAGCGTTAGTGTCAGTCATTAGTGACTGTGTCAGTCTGCAGTAGGCCTGTCCTGTTAGCGTTAGTGTCAGTCATTAGTGGCTAAGTCAGTCTGCAGTAGGCCTGTCCTGTTAGCGTTAGTGTCAGTCATTAGTGACTGAGTCAGTCTGCAGTAGGCCTGTCCTGTTAGCGTCAGTCATTAGTAGGTGAGTCAGTCTGCAGTAGGCCTGTCCTGTTAGCGTCAGTCATTAGTGGCTGAGTCAGTCTGCAGTAGGCCTGTCCTGTTAGCGTTAGCGTCAGTCATTAGCTCTTTGCTACATGGCTCTGTGCAGTGATTGCTGCTATTATTGTTATTTCAGCTAATTGCCAGTAATTACACCTCGCTCTAATTAAAATGCAAATTCAGGCTAGCTTGCAGCTGTTCCCTAACCCAGCCAGTCTCAATCGCCATGCCACGTCCAATGTTGAAATATATCAAGATTTATCACCAGCTACTTTGCATTTTGTTGACTTCTGGGTGGCGTCTCTAGCGTGGAAGTGTGTTTATGATGTCTTTGTTGAGCGTGTCTGTCTTTACTCTGAGTCATGTGGGAGAGGTAAGGATGTGACAAATGGAACATTTTTCTTAATGTTTAAACATTTAGAAAAATGTACTTTTCCATTAAAAGGTGAATTCAAACAGCAGCTGCTTAGCAACGGTTAGGGTCTCACAGTGCATCTCTTTCAGATGGTAAAGTATTGCACATGCACTACCATTACTGTACCTACATTCCACCATACATAGCTTTAACTTCTCAATGTTTTGCCCTACAGGACTTCACTGCTGTCGCTTGCCTTTTCTGCCATTTTTCAATTGTTAACAACGATGACATAGTGGTGGAGATTCAACGCCAAAATAATTGATTCCTTGACTGCTTGCACTTCGACTCCTGGTGTCGATTTCCATTTCTGAGTATCAAGATTTTATTCTGCTAGGAATCAACTCATAAGATTCTGTATTTTTGGAACGGGTGAGACTGATTAGTTGCCATACTTCCGAGAACACAAACACTTGCATCTTTTGTAGCGAGCTAGCGGAGGACGGAGAGAGAGGGGAGGGACACAGTATAGGCAGGTCGACTACCAGGCAGACGGAGTCAGAACCGTGCACTAGGCCTATCTATCGCAATTGAATGCTGTATCTCGCAATTTCTTTGCGTGCAATGTCTCAAAACTTCAGTAAACCAGGGCCTATCATCAATGAATAAGGTAGGATATTCTACCAGCAGCAGACCGAAGACTGAACACACACTCGCATCATTAGCAAAGAGAAAGAGCAGGGGTGTAATCATTATTCCAAACAGTTTGCAACTAAAATTAAGGTCCCTCCCTGTCTCGTTCCGTTTGCTTCCATTCGAAAATGTTTTGCGACAGAATGGGCGTAATGAATACGACCCAGGCGAGCCAGCTCTAGGGAGAGACAGGCGGGGGCAGGCAGAAAGAACTGTGACTTCATCTGAATCTTGTAATGTCTTGTCTTGCATGCCTCGCAAATTCACCAAAGTAGATTAAAGTTCCTCTTCCTCTCTGGTTTTATTTAAATTACACAACTTTCCCCAGGCCTTTACAGCCTATAGTTATGTGGAAAATAATATTTTTTGGTGATAACTGTACTGTAGTTTTCTTTTTGTGGGGGGAAAAAACAAAAAAACATAGTTTTTCAGTTAGGGATTTTTAAGGATGTTAAGGATCCTAATCTTGTTTAAGCCCCTTTTTTGTTTGAACCTTTATTTATGAGTCAAGTCAGTTAATAACAAATTCTTATTTACAATGACAGCCTACCGGGGAACAGTGGGTTAACTGACTTATTTACAATGACAGCCTACCGGGGAACAGTGGGTTAACTGCCTTGTTTACAATGACAGCCTACCGGGGAACAGTGGGTTAACTGACTTATTTACAATGACAGCCTACCGGGGGAACAGTGGGTTAACTGACTTATTTACAATGACAGCCTACCGGGGAACAGTGGGTTAACTGACTTATTTACAATGACAGCCTACCGGGGAACAGTGGGTTAACTGCCTTGTTTACAATGACAGCCTACCGGGGAACAGTGGGTTAACTGCCTTATTTACAATGACAGCCTACCGGGGGAACAGTGGGTTAAAGTACAAAAGAGACAATAAATCAACATAAATATAGGTTGTATTTACAATGGTGTCTCTCTCTCTCCCTCTCCTCTTTCTCTCTCTATTTCTCTCTCTCGCTCCTCTTAATTGTCCTCTCGCAGTCTCTCAAGCTTCCTTCTCATTGTCTGTCTTTCTCTCTCCCTCATCCTTTCACTTATGTTGTACTCTCTGTTTCTTTCCTTTACTCTTTCACTCCCTCTCTGTCCATCCTTTCTACCTCTCTCTCTCTCCTTTCTCACTCCCTCCGTTCCAGCACCCCCCCACCCCGATCTCTCTCTCTCTCTTTCTCTCTGTATATCTCTGTCGCTCTCCGTCTCTATCACTTTCTGACTCTCCCCTCTCTCGCTCTCTCTGTCTAGCCCCCCCCCCCCCCTCTCTGATTGTTAGTATTTTGTCACCCAGCTCGTTTGCTCTGTTTTAAAGCCCAGCTCTAGACTAATGAGTTCAGGCTTCGCTGTCATTGTTCCCCTCAGTATCACAGGTTGTGGTGTGTTTGTGTGTGTGTGTGTGTGTGTGTGTGTTTGTCCTATTGTATGCCTCGCTCTTCATATGATAAGAAGTTTACCCAAGTCTGCAGTCATTAGAGTATTTTCCTCAAAAGGCCTTCCTCCTGAGACTGTGTGTGTCTGTGTGTGTCAGTGTGTGTATTATAGCAGGCCACAAAGAAACCAGACACAAACACACATTGACTGAATGAATCTAATGCAGTTTATTTGATAAACTTCTCTTTACTCTGAGCCCACCAGTTGGAACGAAAGTAAACAAAAATGGATACAGTACATTGGTGTGTGTGTGTGTTTAAAGTGTGTGTACAGAGTGACAGACTCACCATTGAGAGGGTCGATGAGGACCCGTCCGGCTCAGTTCTGTGTCACTGGGGTCCTTCAGGGTTGATTGCCCTCATCGATCGCCTGCCCAGGAAAACCTCCTGCCGCTAACTGTCATCACTTAGAACACAACCCATCACCTACTGTTTATCCAATCATGAATAATGAGAGAGAGAATATGGGGGGCTATTTTAAGTTAAGGGTTAGGTTGCAATTAGAGTTTGGTAAGGGGTTAGTGGTTAGGGTAAGGGTTAGGAGTTGGGGTTAGGGGTAGGGGTAGGTTTAGGGTTAGGGTTAGGGAAAATAGGAATTTGATTTTAAAATCAATTTTAGGTCCCCACGAGGATAGAAGAACAAAACCTGTGTGGGTGTGGGTGTGGGTGTGGGTGGGTGTGGGTGTGGGTGGGTGTGGGTGTGTGTGGGTGGGTGGGTGTGTGTGGGTGTGACAATCCTCAATTCTCCAGGTGGAACCATTGTATCTCAGTTGTGCTCCTGTTTTCCATCAGGGAGATTATATAAGGCGTGCATGCGTCACTCCAGGTTGTGCGCTCTCTCCCCAGAAGCTCTATTTCTCACCACTGTTTTGTTTTCTCACCGAGCAAACTCTTGACAGTGTCAGAAAACCTTACAAGGGCCTAAAACGCTGTATTGATCTGTGAGACATGATGGGAGGGAGAAGGGAGAAGGAGAAGAGGGGGTGTACAGTAGCGTGACCAGTAAATTAATAAGTGGCTATTCTTGCTCACCCCTGAGGTCTCTTTCAAACTGACTGAACTTTAGCAAGGTAGCATACGTTTCCATTCATGTGAGGAGAAATGGAGGGAAATGTCCCATGTGACGAGGCACATTGTCACACTGTCACACTGTCTCTCTCCTGACAGTCCCCCCCCCCTTTCAATTTCTCTCTTTCCCATTCCTTGTCAGTCACCCTCTCTCTCTCTCTTATTCCTTCTCTCTCTCTCTCTCTCTCTCTCTCTCTCTCTCCCTCTCTCTCTCTCTCTCTCTCTCTCTCTCTCTCTCTCTCTCTCTCTCTCTCTTATTCCTTCTCTCTTTCTCTCTCTCTCTTATTCCTTCTCCTTCTCTCTCTTATTCCTTCTCTCTTTCTATCTCTCTCTTATTCCTTCTCTCTTTCTCTCTTATTCCTTCTCCTTCTTTCTCTCTTATTCTTTCTCCTTCTCTCTCTCTTATTCCTTCTCCTTCTCTCTCTCTTATTCCTTCTCTCTCTCTCTCTTATTCCTTCTCCTTCTCTCTCTCTTATTCCTTCTCTCTCTCTCTCTTATTCCTTCTCCTTCTGTCTCTCTTATTCCTTCTTCTCTCTCTCTCTTATTCCTTCTCTCTCTCTTATTCCTTCTCTCTCTCTATTATTCCTTCTCTCTCTCTCTTATTCATTCTCTCTCTCTCTCTCTCTCTCTCTCTCTCTCTCTCTCTCTCTCTCTCTCTCTCTCTCTCTCTCTCTCTCTCTCTCTCTCTCTCTCTCTCTCTCTCTCTCTCTTATTCCTTCTCTCTTTCTCTCTCTCTCTTATTCCTCTCTTTCTCTCTCTCTATTATTCCTTCTCTCTTTCTCTCTCTCTATTATTCCTTCTCTCTTTCTCTCTCTCTATTATTCCTTCTCTCTTTCTCTCTCTCTCTTATTCCTTCCTTCTCTCTTTCTCTTTCTCTCTTATTCCTTCTATTTCTCTCTCTCTTATTCCTTCTGTCTCTCTTATTCCTTCTTCTCTCTCTCTCTCTCTCTCTCTCTCTCTCTCTCTCTCTCTCTCTCTCTCTCTCTCTCTCTCTCTCTCTCTCTCTCTCTCTCTCTCTCTCTCTCTCTCTCTCTCTCTCTCGCTCTCTCTCTCTCTCTCTCTCTCTCTCTCTGTTCTGCTGTAATGACATTAAGTAACAAAACAATTAGGGGCAGTAGAGACTAGTGTCAGTAATTAGCCTCAGACAGCGTCCTGTAGGACAGCCACAGTAATTACCTTGTCACAATGCTCATTTGGTTAGGTGGTGGGAGTCCCGGTGTGTACGTGTGTGTACCTGTGTGTACGTGAGTGTGTGTGTGCATGTGTATCCCGTGAGCTAATGAGGGTAATGTAGGAATATCATAAGTAGATCTGACTAATTAAATGTGACATTAGTTGCCTTAATGAAGCTGTTTTTGACCACACATTCATGATGCCGTTTAAATGTTTTTTATCGACACTACCATTCAAAAGTTTGGGGTCACTTAGAAATGTCCTTGTTTTTGAAAGAAAAGCAACAAAAAAAATCCATTAAAAAACATCAAATTGATCAGAAATACAGTGTAGACATTGTTAATGTTGTAAATGACTATTGTAGTTGGAAATGGCAGATTTTTTATGGAATATCTACATAGGCGTACAGAGGCCCATTATCTGCAACCATCACTACTGTGTTCCAATGGCACGTTGTGTTAGCTAATCCAAGTTATAATTTTAAAAGGCTAATTGATCATTAGAAAACCCTTTTGCAATTATGTTAGCACAGCTGTAACCTGTTGTTCTGATTAAAGAAGCAATAAAACTGGCCTTCTTTAGACTAGTTGAGTATCTGGAGCATCAGCATTTGTGGGTTCGATTACAGGCTCAAAATGGCCAGAAACAAAGAACTTTCTTCTCAAACTCATCAGTCTATTCTTGTTCTGAGAAATGAAAGCTATTCCATGCAAGAAATTTCCAAGAAACTGAAGATCTTGTACAACGCTGTGTACTATTCCCTTCACAGAACAGCGCAAACTGGCTCTAACCAGAATAGAAATTAGGAGTGGGAGGCCTCGGTGCACAACTGAGTAAGAGGACAAGTACATGAGTATGTCTAGTTTGAGAAACAGACGCCTCACAAGTCCTCAACTGGCAGTTTCATTAAATAGTACCCGCAAAACACCAGTCTCAACATCAACAGTGAAGAGGTGACTTCGGGATGCTGGCCATCTAGGCAGAGTTCCTCTGTCCAGTGCCTGTGTTCTTTTGCCCATCTTAATCTTTTCTTTTTATTGGCGAGTCTGAGATATGGCTTTTTCTTTGCAACTCTGCTAGAAGACCAGCATCCCGGAGTCGCCTCTTCACTGTTGACGTAGAGACTCTAATGTACTTGTCTTCTTGCTTAGTTATGCACCGGGGCCTCCCACTCCTATTTCTATTCCGGTTAGAGCTCGTTTGCGCTGTTCTGTGAAGGGAGTAGTACACAGCGTTGTACGAGATCTTCAGTTTCTTGGCAATTTAGTCATTTACAACATTAACAATGTCTACACTGTATTTCTGATCGATTTTATGTAATTTTAATGGACGAAAAAAAATCTTCTTTTTTTTAAAAACAAGGACATTTCTAAGTGACCCCAAACTTTTAAACGGTAGTGTAGCTACAGTTAAGAAAATGTACTCCTGAGGTGCTGACCTGTTGCACCCTCTACAACCACTGTGATTTTTATTTGACCCTGCTGGTCATCTATGAACGTTTGAACATCTTGAAGAATGGTCTGGCCTTAATGGCCATGTACTCTTATAATCTCCACCCGGCACAGCCAGAAGAGGACTGGCCACTCCTCAGAGCCTAGCTTCTCTCTAGGTTTCTTCCTAGGTTTCTGCCTTTCTAGGGAGTTTTTCCTAGCCACTGTGCTTCTACGTCTGCATTGCTTTAGGGTTTTAGGCTGGGATTCTGCATAGCACTTTGACATATGCTGATGTTAAAAGGGCTTCATAAATACATTTGATGTTCCTGTATGTGTTTGTTAGTTCTTTTCTCTGATGTGTTTGTCTCTGTGTTCACAGGTGTCATCACTACCACGTCCAGGAAACTAGACAGGGAGCAACAGGCTGAGCATGTTTTAGAGGTAAGAGACACACAGTGTGTGTGTGTGTGTGTGTGTGTGTGTGTGTGTGTGTGTGTGTGTGTGTGTGTGTGTGTGTGTGTGTGTGTGTGTGTGTGTGTGTGTGTGTGTGTGTGTGTGTGTGTGTGTGTGTGCGTGCGTGCGTGCGTGCGTGCGTGCGTGCGTGCGTGCGTGCGTGCGTGCGTGCGTGCGTGCGTGCGTGCGTGTGTGTCCGACACGTTTCTATGCATGTGTTTGGCTGTCTGACGTGAATGCGCTGTCAGATGTTTAATGAAAATACAGTACATCTCTCAGTATCTCTCTCCCATTGTGGCGGACTGGAGCCAAACCTTTAGAACCCTGACAGAGAGAAGCCTCCTGTCCCAATCCGCTCTGCTCTCTCTCTCTCTCTCTCTCTTCCTCCTCTCTCTCTCTCTCTCTCTCTCTCTCTCTCTCTCTCTCTGTGTCTCTCTATCACTCTCTCTCTATCTTTCTCTCTCATCTTCTCTTTCTCTCCCTCGCTCTCTCTCTCTCTGTCTGTCTTTTTCTCTCACTCTCTGTTGATCTCTCTCTATCCCTCTCTCTTCATACCTCCCTCTCTGACTTCCTGGTCTCAGTAGAGTGTGCATTAGAGAGGCAGGTCTAGTGTAATTGAGTCAGTACGAGGAGTGGAGCAGGAAATGGAGTTTGTGTGTTGGGTTCCATTATGAGCTGATTGGAGTGCCGTATCTTGACTAAGGGTGGCAGATTGGAGGTAAATGGTGTTGCTGCTGTCAGAGTCCTGAATCATGAGCCTCTGTGTGGGGAGTGTGTATGTGTGTGTGTGTGTGTGTGTGTGTGTGTGTGTGTGTGTGTGTGTGTGTGTGTGTGTGTGTGTGTGTGTGTGTGTGTGTGTGTGTGTGTGTGTGTGTGTGTGTGTGTGTGTGTGTGTGTGTGTGTGTGTGTGTGTGCGTGCATGCATGCATGTGTCTGGTGACAAACTCTTTTTAAAAGATATTCTGCTCTTGCTGTATTGATTGTTTCTCAGTAAAATGCTGTCGTATGTTTTGATGCAAGTTGGCAGTATACTTCAGATATGGTCTGTGACGGGGAGAATATGTGATGAGGAAACAGATCAATGGACACATTACATCCATTAAATCCTCAACGTAACAAAGCCTCTATGTTTTATGTTAGTTGATGCTCAGTAACATCTCTTCTCCCACCTCCCTGTATAGTCTAATAACGCTGCACTGTGAGAGAAAGCAAACATCTTCGGCCATCTTCCTACCTCTCTGTCCTCTGCCTGTCTGTCCGTCAGCCATTCCCATCTTCCTACCTCTCTGTCCTCTGGCTGTCGGTCCATCAGCCATTCCCATCTTCCTACCTCTCTGTCCTCTGCCTGTCTGTCCGTCAGCCATTCCCATCTTCCTACTTCTCTGTCCTCTGCCTGTCTGTCTGTCCGTCAGCCATTCCCATCTTCCTACCTCTCTGTCCTCTGCCTGTCGGTCCGTCAGCCATTCCCATCTTCCTACCTCTCTGTCCTCTGCCTGTCGGTCCATCAGCCATTCCCATCTTCCTACCTCTCTGTCCTCTGCCTGTCTGTCCGTCAGCCATTCCCATCTTCCTACTTCTCTGTCCTCTGCCTGTCTGTCTGTCAGCCATTCCCATCTTCCTACTTCTCTGTCCTATGCTTGGCTGTCTGTCTGTCCGTCTGTCTGCTAGCCATTCCCTCACTCCATTCCACATATAGTTTAGCTACAGACTTAAAACGGTGCGACAGTGCAAACCAGTTAAGTCTTATTTCCTCTCCATGCCAACCCTCCAAACAGTAAACAGTGGTGTGATTTAGACCGGTCATAGAAATCCATATTCATTTACACAGATGCCACGCCAGATCAATGAGGAATAAACAGAGGGAGAATGATTATGATTTTGTTGTCCCATGCTGTGAAGTCTTATCGATATCTACAGAGATGAACCTAAATGTTAATGGCCCACATTTGTTTCATAGGTTTGGTGCAGAGCTTTATATTGATGTGATTTGTTGTAACGGTCGTCTTGTGGTGAGAGATTGGACCAAGGCGCAGCGTTGTGATAGGACATAGTAATTTATTTAACAAAACCAGACGAAGACGAAAAACTCTTGAATTGATACAAAACAACAAACGACGTAGACTGACCTGAACATAAGAACTTACATAAAACCGAAGAACGCATGAAACAGGAACAGACTACAACAAACGAACGAAAACATGAAACAGTCCCGTGTGGTGCATACAGACACAGACACAGGAAACATCCACCCACAACAAACAATGTGAAACCACCTACCTTAATATGGTTCTCAATCAGAGGAGATGAAAACCACCTGCCTCTAATTGAGAACCATATCAGGTCACCCATTAACCAACATAGAAACACATAACATAGAATGCCCACCCACACTCACGCCCTGACCGACTAACACATACAAAAACAACAGAAAACAGGTCAGGAACGTGACATTTGTACTGTACGTCCGATCAGATTTAGCAGGGGTTTATAGATCAAAGTTAGCACGTAGCCTGTTAGCATGGAATGTGTTAGCTTATAATGTTGCAGCTAGGCCTGTACCAAGAACCTGCTGCTTCAATAGGGGACAAAACAGATTTTACCATAAATATATTATTCCTTCTCCTAGACTTTTGTTTGATCTTCTATGCTTAACTTTCTGTGGAAAGAACAGGTGAAGGGTATATTTCCAAATGTCACGTTCGTTATAAGGATCGGACCAAGGCGCAGCGTGGTATGCGTACATTCTTTATTATAATAAGAATGAACACTGAACAAACTAACCAAAATAACAAAACGACACGTGAAGCTATACAAAACGAGTGCTGACAGGCAACTACACATAGACAAGAACCCACGAACACAAAAGGGAACGCCTCAAGCACGGCGATGCAGTGTCTTAGACCGCTGCGCCACTCAGGAGGCCCACATTTGTGTTTTTTCAGAAGTAAATTATTGCTTATGGTTACCTTCATGGGTGTGTAAAACATTCCTTTTCTCAGATTTTTAATTCATATATTTTAGCTGTGTATTAAAAAATAATGTTTTTCTTCAGAACACTACATATCATATTTTCCATTGTTTAGCTGGAATGGAATGTTAGTATCTGTTTATTTGACTGTGATATGTCGTCCTCTCACCTAGGTATCTTAAGATGAATGCAGTCACTGTAATTCGATCTGGATAAGAGCATCTGCTAAATCTGTGGTTCCCAAACTGGTTGGCAGGGGGGGCTTTTTTTTTAAGGAACTCAGTCTGGAACCTACTCTTGAAAGTTGTAGTAGTAGAATGCACAGGGTGCAATTTCGAAATTGGGGAGTGCATCATCAGTGACCGTACGTACATATCGCAACCAGAAGCCATGAATTACAGGCAACATCCTCATCAAGCTGCCGCTTTCAAGGAGCGGGACACTAATCTATAGGGCTATAAGAAATCCCGCTATGCCCTCAGACGAACCATCAAACAAGCAAAGCGTGAATACAGGATTAAGATTGAATCCTACTCCACCGGCTCCGATGCACGTCGGATGTGGCAGGGCTTGAAAACTTTTACGGACTACAAAGAGAAATCCAGACGTGAGCTGCTCAGTAACGCAAGCCTACCAGACGAGCTAAATGCATTTTATGCTCGTTTCGAGGCAAGCAACACTGAAGCATGCACGAGAGCACCAGCTGTTCTGGATGACTGTGATAACGCTCTCGGTAGCCGATGTGAGCAAGATCTTTAGACAGGTCAAGATTCACAAAGCCATGGGGCCCGATGGATTACCAGGATGTGTACTCAAAGCATGCGCGGACCAACTGGCAAGTGTCTTCACTGACATTTTCAACCTCCCCCTGACTGAGTCTGTAATACCTACATGTTTCAAGCAGACCATCATAATCCCTGTGCCCAAGGAAGCGAAGGTAACCTGCCTAAATATGCAGGTTTAAAAAAAAATACTTCTGTGTATTGATTTTAAGAAAGGCATTGATGTTTATGGTTAGGTACATTCGTGCAACGATTGTGCTTTTGTTAAATCATCACCCGTTTGGCGAAGTAGGCTGTGATTTGATGATAAATTAACAGGCACCGCATTGATTATATGCAACGCAGGACAAGCTAGTTAACCTAGTAATATCATCAACCATGTGTAGTTAACTAGTGATTATGTGAAGAGTGATTGTTTTTTATAAGATAAGTTTAATGCTAGCTAGCAACTTACCTTGGCTCCTTGCTGCACTCGCATAACAGATGGTCAGCCTGCCACGCAGTTTCCTCGTGGAATGCAATGTAATCGGCCATAATCGGCGTCCAAAAATGCCGATTACCGATTGTTATGAAAACTTGAAATCGGCCCTAATTAATCGGCCGACCTCTAGTTTTACAAAATACGGATAAGAATAAGAAATAAAAGTAACAATTAATTAAAGAGGTTTTGATCAGTTTGTGTCATGAACAGTGCTTGTGCCCATACAAATAGACGTGGCGTGGGATGTTCCCCAATGCTAGAATGGGGGCCTGAGTGAAAAGATTTGGGAACCCCTGCGCTAAATGACTAAAATGTCAAACGTAAACGTTTTACACCATGCCTCACTGTAGGGATGGTGCCAGGTTTCCTCCAGATGTGACGTTTGCCATTCAGGCGAAATAGTTCAATCTTGGTTTCATCAGACCAGAGAATCTTGTTTCTCATGGTCTGAGAGTCTTTAGGTGCCTTTTGGCAAACTCCAAGTGGGCTGTCATGTGCCTTTTACAGAGGAGTGGCTTCCTTCTGGCCACCCTACCATAAAGCCCTGATTGGTGGAGTGCTGCCGAGATGGTTATCCTTCTGGAAGGTTCTCCCATCTCCACAGAAGAACTCTGGCACTCAATCAGAGTGACCATCGGGTTCTTGGTCACCTCCTTGAGGTTTGGCCGGGCGGCCGGCTCAAGAAAGAGTCTTGGTAGTTCGAAACTTCTTCCATTTAAGAATGATGGAGGCCCCTGTGTTCTTGGGGACCTTCAATGCTGCAGATATTTCTTGGTACCCTTCCCCAGATCTGTGCCTCGACACGAGCCTGTCTCTGAGCTTTTTGGACAATTTCTTCGACCTCATGGCTTGGTTTTTGCTCTGACATGCACTGTCAAATGCGGGACGTTATTTAGACAGGTGTGTGCCTTTCCAAATCATGTCCAATCAATTTAATTTTCCACAGGTGGACTCCAATCAAGTTGTAGAAACATTTCAAAGAATATCAATGGAAACAGGATGCACCTGAGCTCAATGTGAGTCTCATAGCAAAGGATACTTATGTAAATAAGGTACCAGTTTTTGCTTTGTCATTGTGGGGTATGGGTGTAGATTGATGAGGAAATTTTAAATACATTTTAGAACAAGGTTGTAACGTAACGAAATGTGGAAAAAGTCAAGGGGGGTCTGTATACTTTCCGAATGCACTGTATATAGGGATATTGATGTCACAAATGTATCATTTGTACAGTTATTTATAAAAAATAAAATAAAAAAACATATTTGTTACATTTCACTGTTTAAAACCTGGTAGTACTACTTATTTCTCTGAGAGTGAGGTGGTACTGTAAGCACCGACACCAGAGATGTGAAGCAGGTACGGGGAGTCAACATTTAATAAGGAACAGACAGGAAACAAGACAGGCCCAGCGTCAGCACACAGGCAAAACAACGACATTCCACAATTAATGCAGCAGCGGGGAACAGAGATGGGGAACTGACAAATATAGGGGAGGTAATAAATAGGTCCAGGTGAGTCCAATAATACGCTGATGCGCGTGACGGGGAGAAGGCAGTTTTGCGTAATGATGGTGGCAGGAGTGTGCAATGCTGTGGAGCCTGGCACCTTTGAGCACCAGGGAGGGGGAGCGGGAGCAGACGTGACAGATACATAGCATTTTGCATAAAAAACATGGTTATTTGTCTCTCTGAAATGAAACCATCAAGTGATAGATTTCAAACAAATACATGTTTGTCATTGAACAACCCCATGCCATGATTAGATAGTGAAAAAAACACACTAATCTCTTTCATAAGGTCTTCAAACAATAAAGCTAATTTACCAACATTTCTGAATATATACCTATAGCGTTTTGGAAAGAAACTCTTCAGGTGCAGACTCTTAGTAGATCTGTCCCAATGTACAGACATAGGATCTTCATTTGAGCCAGTTTGCTACAGCAGAAAAATAATCCTGCAGCAACAGGAAATGTGAATTATTGTTGTTAATGGAAGGGATTGATCCAGGCTGTATCACATCCGGCCGTGATTGGGAGTCCCATAGGGCGGCGCACAACAGGCTCAGTGTCATCTGGGTTTGGCCGGGGTAGTCATTGTAAATAATAATTTGTTCTTAACTGACTTGCCTAGTTAAATAAATAAAAATAACAATAAATAAAATTGAAAGATCTTTCATAAGTGGAAATTACAAACTTCAGAAGCCTATTTAAACCTCAAATACACTACACATTTTAAATATCCTGCATAGTTCTCCTGCAACAGGGTGATCAAATTAAGATCCAAAATAAGGGCAGATGTTTAGTGGCAATGGTTAAATGCTCCTGATGAGATGTGTATGCCAAGTTCTGCATGGACCAGAATGGATTTTTCACTTGAACAGATAAAGCACACACACAAACACACACACACTTGAACATGCACGCACAGGGTCAAAACCCCTATTCAGCATGGCGGAAGAGAAAAGTGTTGCATCTGAGATCAAATGCCTGAGACAAAAGCTTGAGTGATATTGGGGAAGAAAAGCCTGCTGCCAGCATCTGCAAGAAGG
>NC_092106.1:36882137-36929637 GCF_045679555.1 Salvelinus alpinus | reverse complement strand
CAACTTTCATTCCTGTCAGAGAGGGAGAGAAAAGCAAGACAGCGAGAAAACAAAGGAGTGGAGCCTGTCAAACCATCTCTCATAAAAGTTGTACCGTACCTTTAGCTTCAGTGAGAAAAGCATTTTTCCACTCTAGACTCCAACTCTTTAGCTATTTTGTCCAAAACATGTTGTGTTGTTGTTGCTTTGTGGTATAGATGAGGCCTTTCTGGCACTACTGTCAGTGAGTACGTTTAGATGCACAGTAATTATTCAATATTAAACTGATGATTGCAGTAGGCAGATTGTGCAATAGTCATGTTAACACCTTACTCTGCTTATCCTAATCAGCGTAAGGTCAAAATCATGGCACTTGCAACGCCAGGGTGCTAGGTTCGGTTCCCACGTGGGACCAGTATGATTGAAAATGTATGCGTTCACTACTGTAAGTCGCTCTGGATAAGAGCGTCTGCTAAATGAATCAAATGTAAATGTAAGTGAGTTCGGAACAACTGAATGTATATGTCTTAGAAGTTGTTTTCACATGCCAACTTGTCCGAACTCAGAATCAAATATGCTTACCGAAAATAACATGGGCGCAGTCGTCTAAGGCACTGCATCGCAGTGCTAGCTGTGCCAATAGAGATCCTGGTTCGAGTCCAGGCTCTGTCGCAGCTGGCCTTTACCGGGAGACCCATGGGGCGGTGCACAATCTGCCAAGGGTCGTCCGGGTTAGGGCAGGGTTTGGCCACCAGGGACGTTCTTGTCCCATCGCGCACTAGCGACTCCTGTAGCAGGCCGGGCGCGATGCACGCTGACACGGTCGCCAGGTGTACGGCTGGCTTCCGGGTTAAGCGAGCAGTGTGTCAAGAAGCAGTGCGATCTTCATCAGATGACACTCATAGGACATCATGTTACACAACACATTTATGTTTTGTTTGATAATGTGCATATTTATAGCCACAAATCTCGGTTTACATTGGCGCCATGTTCAGAAATGCCTCCAAAATATCCGGAGAAATTGCAGAGAGCCACGTCAAATAACAGAAATACTCATCATAAACTTTGATGAAAGATACATGTTTTACATATAATTAAAGATACACTTGTTCTTAATGCAACCGCTGTGTCAGATTTCAAAAAAACTTTACGTAAAAAGCACACCATGCAATAATCTGAGACGGCGCTCAAAAATAACAAAATTTCTCCGCCATGTTGGAGTCAACAGAAATACGAAATTACATCATAAATATTCCCTTACCTTTGATCATCTTCATCAGAATGCACTCCCAGGAATCCTAGTTCCACAATAAATCGTTGTTTTGTTCGATAATGTCCATTATAAGGTAGTAGTTGTGGAATTGTTAGGTTAGATTACTCGTTGGTTACTCGTTGGTTATTACTGCATTGTCGGAACTAGAAGCACAAGCATTTCGCTACACTCGCATTAACATCTGCTAACCATGTGTATGTGACAAATAAAATTTGATTTGATTTTTACTTATGTCTAAGTAGCTACTTTTGCTAGCATGTTTAGTGCACATGTCCAAACGCTCGCACAGATGCAGGCGAACTCGGATGAAAACTTCAAAAAGTTATATAACAGGTCGAATAAACTGGTCAAACTAAGTAGAGAATCAATCTTCAGGATGTTGTTATCATATATATCCAAAAACGTTCCAACCGGAGCATTCCTTCATGTCTGTAGAAGTTATGGAACGCAAGGCGATATCATGAGGAAAGCGCATGACCAGGAACTGGAAATCTGCCAGACCACTAACTCATTCCCCTCTCATCCGGCCCCACAACACAGCATAAGCTTCATTCCACGTTCTACAGACTGTTGACATCTAGTGGAAGGCGTAGGAAGTCCATCCATTTTTTCTCAGGTTTTTGCCTGCCATATGAGTTCTGTTATACTCACAGACATCATTCAAACAGTTTTAGAAACTTCAGAGTGTTTTATATCCAATAGTAATAATACTATGCATATATTAGCATCTGGGACAGAGTAGGAGGCAGTTCACTATGGGCACGCAATTCATCCAAAAGTGAAAATGCTGCCCCCTATATCAAAGAAGTTAATCAGTCATTAATTAATTGTTATCTTCTATCAGTTTCATTCTGATTGTCACAAAATCCTTGGATATCTGCACGAACCATAGCATAAATGATGAATCAGCAATATACAAATTGGCTTAATTATTTATTTACCAACTAACTAAATAATCACATAGAATTACATAAACACACAAACAGAATAGCTTAAACATTGAGTACTACATAATGGAATGAAAAGTCCCTAGTGGACTAAACCAATATGACGACTTGTTACACAAAATGAAAAGGGAGGGTCATGTAAGAAAGAGCGGGAGAAAAGACAAAGGACTTCATTATCGTACACACAGCTGATAACTATGCTCATGGAAATGCTAATACTTTACACAAGATCGGCCGCTCATTCGAAAATAATTGCAATGTACATATTTACGAGTGTATGCCTTTTGTTGTCTCTCTGTTGAAATCACCGGTCCGTCTGCTGGAGAGTCAGTCGACAGAAAGTCTCTGGTGGTGTTCCCCAGACGTCATAATGTTTTTCGTGGTTGTAGCTTGTCTGCTCTTATAATGGTTATGTCAGGCGTACCAATGGTCTTTTGATAGGGAAATGTTCTTTGGAATGGATCTTTCAGAGTACCATTCAGTCGTTCGATAGGGAAATGTCTTTAGAATGGATCTTTCAAAGTACCATTCGGTCATTCGATAGGGAAATGTCTTTAGAATGGATCTTTCAGAGTACCATTCGGTCGTTCGATAGGGAAATGTCTTTAGAATGGATCTTTCAGAGTACCATTCGGTCGTTCGATAGGGAAATGTCTTTAGAATGGATCTTTCAGAGTACCATTCGGTCGTTCGATAGGGAAATGTTATTTTCTCGTCTTCGGTCGAGTTTCCTAGACTATTTTACATATACAGCTGCAGACTGTGAATGTGTGTCGTTAGTTTTGTAGATTTCTTAACCATTCATGAAGTGTGGACTGCGTCCTCACGTCTTCTGGTCTAATTTATATTTTGTCACGAGTGCTATTTAATGCCTGTGCTCATGTGGGCGTGATTAGGACTTCATATGAAAAACAATTCTCTCATTTAGAAGGCTAACATCACATTACATCTTCTCACAAATAGTTTCATATTTAATCATATCAGTTCCCCAACATTTGGATGTGAATCTGATCACTGGGATATGTACACATTCAGAGAAACAGTTGTGTTCTTATACTGTCCTTCATGGGATCCCAAAACACAACTGATCTGACATAATTGTCCTTTAAGTGCCCACGGATAACTCCAACCACTTGGATTACAGAAATATCGTTTCATTATTCAACCTTTTGATGTTACCGTTTTGGCGGGAGGAATCTCCTTGTAACAAAGAGGTTTCTTTCCCCTCAAACCTGTCAAACCCAAAGTTTCTACACGGTATTTACGACCGGTCATAAAACTGGTGGTGGTAGAGGGGGGGGGGGGGGGGGGGGGATCTGGCGCCTATAATCACCCAACAGGGCAAGTCATGACATTGGGGAGAAAAAGGGTGGTAGAACATTTATTTTGATTGGTGATTTTCTGCATTTATCAGAGTGCCATCAGCGAGCCTGATTTCAGATGTTTCCATGTCAACAGGATTATTAGGGAAATCGTTCTTCTATTATATTAATCTGATGATCCACAATAATCACATTATTGTGTGCATGTAACCATACTCGGTGGCACACAGACAAGCATCGTCTGCCTTTGGTGTTTCCAACAGCTGGCATTCTTTATTCCCACCCATGCTACTCTCTACTCAAACCTACGGTACTACTGTGCCCAATCAGTCCTTATGAAACGCTGCTCTCAATCGCTTCTCCTCCTCAGTCTTATCCCAACCACTTAAATTGTCTGTTTCATGTTAACATATTAATAATACACTGATAGTTCAATGGCTGTAGGGTCTTCTTTAATAATGCATGTGTATAATCAGTGGATATAGCTTAGTGTAAACAGTATATTAGTATGTTTTAGCAGCATTAGCGTACGTTCAGTGTATTCTAGCTTGTCTGTGCTGTCCTTGTGCTGCAGTGCTGTACTGCTGTATGTTGTTGGCAGGCCGGACACGCGTACCTGTCTAATGTATTCCCCAAGCTCTTCTGTCTCTCTTTCATTCTGTTTCTCTCTCAGGTTCTCTCTCCTCTCTCTCTCTCTGATGAATGGAGAGCTGTTCATGTCAACCTGTAGTGAACATTGTTGTCCTGTGAGGTGTTGGCCACCAGTTGCTTGTTCACCATATTCCCTCTGTCTCTACCTCTCTCTCACTGTGCTGAACAGAGCAGATTACATTCACTCACAGACGGGTCAACCGCCACAGGCTTGGAGTCCTTCATTTCTCCTTCTTACTCTCTTCTTCCCTTATGCTGTCATTTATGTTCCTTTCACACACCCCTGTTGTCTTTCTGAGCCACCTCCCTCCTCCCCCCTCTCCCTATCTCCCTCCCTCTCTCTCCCACTACTACCCCTCCACCACCCCTCTCTCTCTCCCTCTCTCTCTCTCTCTCTCTCTCTCTCTCTTTCTGTGTGTGTCTGTCTCTCTCTCTCTTTCTCTGTCTGTAATTCATTAGCATTTTTCTCCATATATCTACGGCACCTCCTCACTGTGTCATTTAGAAAATGACAGATGGACTTTTTAAATGAACCCAACAATAAGTACTTGGGAAATTAATTGTAGCTTTGTGTTGAATTGATGGCTGCTAGCGACGTCCTTTATCTCCCCCCCGAAAATGAATATAAATGTATTTTATGGACGGGACGGTGGATTTCATCTCTCATTGGTTAACTCATCCTCTGGCCCCTCCCCCTTTTGCATTTATCTACAAGAGGCTCTCCGTCATGGTGGAAGTAGGAGCAGAGACAGATTAATTAGCTGTCAGAAAACAGGAAAGAAGATACAAGGCAAAGCCATCCCCACTTTGGAAATATGACAATGTGTTCCAGTTGTCAGACAAACGCAGGAGAGAATGAGTGACTGTCAAAATTCATTTAGATGGGGAAAGAAACTGATGTGAATCTTAACAAATGTCGTATTTTTTTCTCTCTGTTGTGTGTGTGTTTACACGTGTAAATGGTTGTGTGTGTGTGTGTGTGTGTGTGTCTGTGTCTGTGTCTGTATGTGTTTTTTGTCTGTTCGTCTGTGTGTGCGTACTACGGTTGCGTGTGTGTGGATACGCAGGTCACGGTGTCGGACGGCGGTCCCAGCCCCAAACACTCCACGGTGTGGGTGATCGTCCACGTACTTGATGAGAATGACAACAAGCCCACGTTCCCAGAGAAGGTGTACCAGATCAAGCTACCAGAGCGGGACAGGAGGAAGAGAGGAGAGTCTATCTACAGGGCCTTTGCCTACGACAGGGATGAAGGGGTTAACGCTGACCTCTCCTACAGCATCGTCGATGGCAACGAGGACGGCAAGTTCTTCATCGACCCCAAGACGGCGGTGGTGTCGTCACGGAAGCAGTTCACTGCCGGGAGCTACGACATCCTCACTGTATGTGATCTTTGAACTCTCTAACCATTCTCCATTCTCTTTGTCTTGTTCTACCCTCTTTCTCTCTCCCACTCTCTCCCCCATCTCTCTCTTCTCTCTTTTATCTTGTTCTCTTCTATCTTTCACTTAGACAAATATAAAAAAACTTAAAATCTTCCTTTTTTTGAAGTAGGCAATATGAATGAAGAACTCTCAATGTATTTCATGATGTTTTCTGCTACACTACAGTATATCACTCTGTCTATAATGCGTCTGTGGCCCTTTGGCGTTCCTCTTGCCATTTTTCTAGATATTTCTCGCCACTTTCACCCTCTCTGTGACGAATGATAATTCATGTGAAAATCTATCACCTCCCCTCCATTTCTCTGATCCTTGTTCTCTCTTTCTGTCTGTAACGCTCTCTTTCTCCAACCCTTTTCCTCTTTCCCTCCTCCTTGTCTTCTTTCCTCCCCATCCCCAGATCAAAGCCACAGATAATGGCCGCCCCCAGAAGTGGTCGACGGCCCGCCTGCACATCGAGTGGATCCGTAAGCCCTCGGCCTCAGTGGCCCCCCTGCTGTTCGAAGAGCAGTACTACAACTTCACCGTCATGGAGAGTGACAAGGTGGCCGAGATAGTGGGTGTGGTCTCCATGCAACAGAGCTCCAACCCCCTCTGGTTTGACATCACAGGTAAGGCACTGCCCAGAGGCGGGGGCTGGTGGAGGGTTTGTTAGGGGGAGCGATGTATCTGATTGGCTAAGGTGGCTGTCAGTCAGGTAGGTTATGTACCATTATTGGTGCATGGTGTTTGGGCTGACGGTTTGGTTTGGTTTGATGTGCGTGTTTGTGCGTGAGGCCCAGCTCAGGTACTGTGACCTCACTGCATGTTCTGTTGCCAGCGTGTCTCTCTCTCTCCTCTGCCATCCCACGGTCACCATGGCGATTTGAGCACACACCACCAGATGTAAAGGTCTGTATGTCAGTGGAGAAGCAATTGAGATGTCTCGAAGTCCCTGCCAGATATTCTGGGAACTTTAATGGAGAGAAATGCAATGTGCTTAAAGGGGTTCATTCACTCTCTTTGGAAGATTGACAACATTGACAAACTTACATTTTGAAATGAACTACCCCTTTAAAGTGCTTAAATATTCATGCTGTTTTTTTACAATAAGGATAAAGCTTATTATACCAACTACAGCTGCTAAGAAATATGTCTTTGACATGCTTTTTTCAGACACAATTTACTGTCTTATTCTCATGGTAAAGAATGTTGTGTAAGATCAGTGGAATGCCCCTTTAAGAGGCTTGAAATGCCAAGGACATGCCACACTTACAAGTATTTAATTAATTTGAAACCTTTTTGATCTTTTGAAGTCCAATTTTATCCACATAAAATGCTCAACAAGATTATGTAATATCTAGTTTACGTATCTTCATTTTTCTGCCAACGAACAGCAACATTTGTCAAATCCATATCGTTTCCTGAATCAATTATTGTCAAAGCCAGTCAGTTTTAATCTTGCTTTAATTATTTTAATTAATTTAATCAATATTGCAAAATCCATTTAGTTTTATTAGAATATAAGTTTTGTTAGAATTAATATGATTATGCCCATAATAACCCTTTCTATGAATTGATTATGGTCCATCTATATAACTATTTTTTACATAATGTAATATAATATTTATGAAGCTGATAGTTCTCTAGCTGAACTGTACTGTGGGTAGGTGACAAGTGGATTGACTACACAGCCAGGACCGCGTTTCCAGGAATGCTCCATGATCCATCTCTCTTTTGTTGTCACTGAGCAGTGGCGGTCAGTGTGTGTTCCAGTTGGAGATACCTTCTGGCTTGTTCTTCCAGCTCAAGGCTCTCTCTGACTATGGCTGCTCTCTCTGGCCTACTACTCTACTCTCCTGTACGCCCCTCTCCTCCTCTCTTCTCTGCTCAATGCCTCACTCGTTTTCTCCTCTGGGATCACATCTCTCTCTCCTCTCTCTCCCTCCTCGTAATTCTTCCTCCATTTGCACCCTATCTCCCTGTTCTTCCTTCCTTACCTTCTCTTTCCTCCTCCTCCCCCTCCCCTCTTACCCTTACCCTTCCTCACCCTCTCTCTTTCCCTCTCCTCCCCCTTTCTGTCTCTCCTCCTCTCCAATTCCCCTTCACCCCATCTCTCTCCTTTCCTTTCTCCCTGTCTCACCCTTTCTCTCCTCTTCTCTCCCTCCCTTTTCTCTCCTCTCTCAATGCTTCGTGTCTGGAAGGTCCCAGGCCTTTCCGGGAGATGTTCTATATACTGCAGACCGCTTGTGGCAGGAACTGTTCCACAGAAGGTATCTCAGTTTGACTCCGATCTGCTTTTTTCTGCTTCCTTTTCCTTTCCTTCCTCTTTTATTTTACCCATCATTCACCTGTGCTTTCCCCATAATTCACTATGTGCCCAGTGCTGCTCACGCCTTCTTCTGATTGGTTGGTTGGAGACAAAGGGGGCTGGGCAGGTGAAAGGTGTTTTCCCTTCACAGAAGTTTGTGTTTTGTGTGTGTGTGCATGTGTGTGTTTGTGTTTTTACAAATTGTTTAAAATGTACATCCCACACAGAAGCTCATTAGAGAGTGTGTTGGTGTGTCTGTGTGTGCTTCCCACATGTATAATGTGCATTGTAACCCTTTCTTCCAAGGTTAACATAAGTGATTCGTTTTGGAGAAATTCCTTGCTGTACTAAATTGTCTATCAGACCCTGTGATCTCCCTTTATAGCGAAGCCCATAACTGCTGCCATGGCAATGACCCCTGAGCGACCCTGGTGACAGCTTTGTCTAATGGCCTACTAACGCATCAGTGTTTGGGGAAACATCATGCCCACCACCCCTGAGCTGTGAGCAGCACACACTACACACTCACAGAGGCGGAAACACACACACACAGAGACACACATGCAGGAACATGCAGACACACAACCATGGACACACATAAACGCTTACCCACACATAAAATACGCACACTATTTTGCACTCACACACACACACGTTCAGACACACACACACACACACTACATTATTACACACACCTCCCACTGACGACCCAATTAAGCGGATGGCTGATTAGTGGGAGGTGTGGGAGTTGTGGGTCAAGGGTGAGCTCATGGTCACTTTGCCCCTGGTTAGAGAGAGTCCCTCACTGTAACGGTCTGATGCTCTGCCACAGGCACCTCTCCAACCAGAGGAACCAACAGGGAGAGGATGGAGGGAGAGGAGAGTGGTAGGGATGGAGAGAGATAAGGAGGGGGATAAAGATAGAGAGAGGGAAAGAAAGAGAGGGCTAGAGGGAAAATAGGTGGAAAGTAGAGGAGAAAGAGGAGAGACTTATGATAGATAAAAGGAGCAGAGGTCAGATGAGGAAGAGAGAAGAAGAGCAGCTTCAGTGATTAAAGGAAAGATGAAATGGAGGGCAGAGAACAGTAGAAGGGGGCTTAGTGAAAGGTAGAGAGAGAGAGGGAAAATATAGGTGGTGCAGCCTTAGGGATGGAGGGATTATTGATGGAGTGAGGTGCCCAGTTGTGTGTGTGTGTGTGTGTGTGTGTGTGTGTGTGTGTGTGTGTGTGTGTGTGTGTGTGTGTGTGTGTGTGTGTGTGTGTGTGTGTGTGTGTGTGTGTGTGTGTGTGTGTGTGTGTGTGTGTGTGTGTGTGTGTGTGTGTGTGTGTGTGTGTGTGTGTGTGTGCTCAGGGGCCAGGTGAGAGAAGAGGAGCTAAACACTGTGATTCATTTACGGGGCCAGACCCCCACATCCCAGGCCATTATTCACCAGAACACCACGCACACACACTCTCCAAACACATACCAGATACATACACACAAACATGTACAACTGCTTCTGAATTCCCCACACACACACACAGACAGACAAACACACAGTTCATTTTGCACCTGCACACACACTAATCCACTGCTAAACGTATTACTGTCCAGAAGGTATAATACAACCATTTGACTATTATTTAGCTGCTAGTCAACCTCCTAAACACACACATCCAAACGGATGCCGTTTTAACCACTCAACGTTTGCCATGTCAACCACCCAGCCACCACATCCTATAAACACATCATGAAGTTGTCCTCTTATAGACGAGCCACCACAACCCTACGCTATATTCTGAGCAGCTGGGTTCTATACATCAAGTCAATCTAGACAGCTGGATTCTATATATCAAGTCAATCCAGACAGCTGGGTTCTATATGTCAAGTCAATCTAGACAGCTGAGTTCTATATATCAAGTCAATCCAGACAGCTGGGTTCTATATGTCAAGTCAATCCAGACAGATGGGTTCTATATATCAAGTCAATCTAGACAGCTGAGTTTATATATCAAGTCAATCTAGACAGCTGGGTTCTATACATCAAGTCAATCTAGACAGCTGGGTTCTATATGTCAAGTCAATCTAGACAGATGGGTTCTATACATCAAGTCAATCTAGACAGCTGGGTTCTATATATCAAGTCAATCCAGACAGCTGGGTTCTATATGTCAAGTCAATCTAGACAGCTGAGTTCTATATATCAAGTCAATCCAGACAGCTGGGTTCTATATGTCAAGTCAATCTAGACAGCTGAGTTCTATATGTCAAGTCAATCCAGACAGCTGGGTTCTATATATCAAGTCAATCCAGACAGCTGGGTTCTATATGTCAAGTCAATCCAGACAGCTGGGTTCTATATATCAAGTCAATCCAGACAGCTGGGTTCTATATGTCAAGTCAATCCAGACAGCTGGGTTCTATATGTCAAGTCAATCCAGACAGCTGGGTTCTATATATCAAGTCAATCCATACAAAGCATGAACGTGAAAATGATGCCAATTCAGTTTGATCCTGTGTCCCCTGTCCAGCCTAAACCAATCAATCTCAGAAATCCCAGACTCTCCACTTAGGCTACACAATCGATCCCAGAACCTCCCCACTCTCTCAACCACACACTATATCCTAGCCATTTTCTCAACCGATTGAAGCTAGTTAACGAAGGCGTTGTTGTACTCATTAACTCATTTTCAAACAGCTTGACGCTTGTCCTCATTTCCCTCTTCTTTTGTTCATTTGCTTTGTTTTATCTGTTTACGACAAACGCTAACTTCGTCCCCCCCTCCTTCGTTGAAAGGAAGATAAATATGCCTCTTTATCGGTTGTGCTGCCTGCCAGAGTGTTTTTAAGCACTGGAGCGGCTTCCCTTACTAATCTGAATGGAGAGACTGAGGGAAGCAATTTTAGCATTCAACAGAGGGTTTAATAACAGCCTTGTTGCGGAGGATTCGGTTTCCCCTCTATAATTTGGTGGAAAGGAACTGTTCTTTTTCCGTCTGCCCGGTTGCTGCCTTGCCAAACCTCAGTTCCTCCTTTCCCGAAATAGAGCGTTTGGTTGGTTGGGTCATATAGGATGGCTCCAGACAGACAGACAGACAGACAGACAGACAGACAGACAGACAGACAGACTCAGCCTTCTGAAGCCTCCATGGTTGGATTTTAATACTCTTGAATGGCTTATTTTTCTTAATACTGTACACTTTCCTTTATTTTCATGTACACTATATATAGACAAAAGTATGTGGACACCCATTCAAATTAGTGGATTCGGCTATTTCAGCCACACTCGTAGCTGACAGGTGTATAAATCGAGCGCACAGCCATGCAATCTCCATAAACAAACATTTGCAGTAGAATGGCCTTACTGAAGAGTTCAGTGACCTTCAACGTGGCACAGTCATAGGATGCCACCTTTCCAACAAGGCAGTTCGTCAAATTTCTGCCCTGCTAGAGCTGACCTGGTCAACTGTAAGTGCTATTATTGTGAAGTGGAAATGTCTAGGAGCATCAACGGCTCAGCCACGAAATGGTAGACCACACCAGCTCACAGAATGGGACCGCCGAGTGCTGATGCACGTAGCGAGTAAAAATTGTCTGTTCTCGGTTGCAATACTGTCTCCCGAGTTCCAAAGGGCCTCTGGAAGCAACGTCAGAACAAGAACTGTTCGTCGGGAGCTTCATGAAATAGGTTTCCATGGCCGAGCAGCCATGGAGCCTAAGATCACCATGCGAATGCCAAGCGTCGGCTGGAGGGGTGTATAACTCGCAGCCATTGGACTCTGGAGCAGTGGAAACGCTTTCTCTGGAGTGATGAATCACGCTTCACCATCTGGCAGTCCGACAGACAAATCTGGGTTTGGCGGATGCCAGGACAATACTACCTGCCCTAATGCATAGTGCCAACTGTAAAGTTTGGTGCAGGAGGAATAATGGGCTATTTTTCATGGTTTGGGCTAGGCCCCTTAGTTCCAGTGATGGGAAATCTTAACACTACAGCATAAAATGACATTCTAGACGATTTTGTATATCCAACTTTGTGGCAACAGTTTGGGGAAGACCCTTTCCTGTTTCAGCATAGCAATGCCCCCGTGCACAAAGCGAGGTCCATACAGAAATGATTGGTCGAGATCGGTGTGGAAGAACTTGACTGGCCTGCACAGAGCCCTGACCTCAACCCCATCAAACACCATTGGGATGAATTGGAACACAGACTGCGAGCCAGGCGTAATCGCCCAACATCAGTGCCCAATCTCACTAATGCTCTTGTGGCTGAATTGAAGCAAGACTCAGCAACAATGTTCCAACATCTAGTGGAAAGCCTTCCCAGAAGAGGGGAGGCTGTTATAGCAGCAAAGGGGCGATCAACTCCGTATTAATGCCCATGATTTTGGAATGTGATGTATCACGAGCAGGTGTCCACATACTTTTAGTCATGTAGTGTATATTGCACTCCTCTAATGAGTGTAAAATCATCTGGTACGGATATGATGCTAATCAGCATACTGAACCGTAAAAGCACTAGATTACTGTTAGCGGAAGTGAAGGGAAAGAGACAGGGAGTGTGGCTGTTTTTCGTGTCTTCCTTCTGCACATATTTTGAGGAAAGCTATTAGGACCACATCACTGGAGTTATAATGATTTAAGAGATAGATGATAGAGAGCTGGAAGTGTTTATCGTAACCCAATCAAAAATTGGACACACACATCTATGGTTGAGTGGTGGAGCGTTATAGCCTTAGTTGGTGCTGGGCTGAGGTCATATCTGTATTAAACAGAGACGCCGGGGAGGAATCCCTTTGAGTCTGCACCTCGAGTACACTCACACATACGCTAGTGCGCGCACTCACACACAACCACACACACACAATCTCATTCATTCACACATGCTCATTCATATAGTATACACACAGGCATGCAGACACACACAGACACACATACACACACACACACACATACCACACGGATACACACTCAAACACTCACTTAAAAATGACATTCCCACAATCTGAGCTGTGAGTTGGTATCCACGTGAGGCCAAAATGTACATTTAAATCAATTAGGTACCAAAGATGAGGCTGTGGTTTAATTACAGCCGGTCTTAGTGGTCTCATTTCAGACTCGGGCCCGTTCACGGCTGGAGCTCCATTGACACAGGCTCTGTTAATTCAGTCTTTCAGGGCTGTGTTAATTCAGTCTTTCAGGGCTCTGTTAATTCAGTCTTTCAGGGCTCTGTTAATTCAGTCTGTGGGCTCTGTTAATTTAGTCTTTCAGGGCTCTGTTAATTCAGTCTTTGAGGGCTCTGTTAATTTAATCTTTCAGGGCTCTGTTAATTCAGTCTTTCAGGGCTCTGTTAATTCAGTCTTTCAGGGCTCTGTTAATTCAGTCTTTCAGGGCTCTCTTGTTTACTGGCTCTCTGTCTCTTAATTGTTATTTGCAGGAAGAGGAGGAAATACTTCAGTCTGTCACAGTCCTGTTGGGTCTCTGTGAACCTAGTAATTACTCACAGATTGGTTGGAAGATACACACACACACACACACACTTGTATTTGTGATCTGAGTAATTGTGCATGCCCGCTCCCTGTTAGATTATTTGTGTATGCTTTTGTGTGTAATGTTGTATTTGTGTGTAATGTTGTATTTGTGTGTGTTTGTGTCTATTTATGTATTCCCTGGCAGAGAGCCAGGAATCGTTCAGGTCATACACTCCCCACAGTACTGTCACACCCACAATTCAGTGTGCTTCCCTGTTTTTCACTATCACAGACCCATACACCTTATTAAAATGTAGGTTTGTGTGTGTGAGGTAGAGAGAGAAGAAGAGTGTGTGAGTGATTGAGTGAGAATGTTTGTGAAAGAGAAAAGAGAGCGAGAGATGAATAAACCAGTCCCCCCCTCTGTCTCTAACCCTCTCTGCTCTCTATCCCCCCCTCCTGGCCAGGCGGTAACACTGACAGCCTGTTTGACATAGAAAAGGGTGTGGGCACCATCATCATCGCTAAGCCACTGGATGCTGAGCAGCGCTCCTTCTACAACATGACTGTGGAGGTGACGGACGGGACCAACTCTGCAGCCACACAGGTAGCTGATGACACAACATGTCATATCCCTATTTATTTATTCTCAGAAAGAGACAAATCTACGACCTGTATGTGTTGATTTTGGCGTGCGTAAGTTAACGTGGCACTGTTAGTATTGTGTTCTGTACCACCTGTACATCTGAACACTCATAAATGCACCCTCACACACACCCTCAAAAAGTACATGATAAACCACATGCATGCTACCAATGTTTACTTTTGTAACCACAGACACAGACCTCGCCTTCATGGACAGACGCTACACTCTAATTTTGCCCAAGGACATTATGTTTTTAACTTTTTTCATCAGCCATTTTGAAAAACGTCTTTAGATGGTGTGAATGATGGCGTCTGGCGTGTCAAGGACCTATTAGAGTGATCAGAACACGGCGAATGGTGATAACTAGCAGTGTAATTGTCTCTCTGACCCCTGCGTCTAATTCCTCTGTTTGTACAGAGGACAATAGCCTCCCCTGTCCTGTTCTGCCATGTCCTGTCCTCTTCTGTTCCTTCGCACTGTTCAGGCTGTGATTGAACGTTCCAAACCAGATTGTTAGTGTGTAAACTGAGCTAGTGTGAAGATTCTTTATCAGTCTCTGAGTTAGGAGTGCCATGTTCTATAGTGGGTTGGACATTATACAATATGATGATAGAGAAGTATCCCATTTTAAATTGATAAGAAATATACCGGTATATCTTATTACCCTTTCCTCTGTTAGAGGTCCTGTCACCTACAATGTGTGTTCATTGTGTGTTAAATGTAGAAGTTGAATGTGGCAGAACAGGACACACACAGTAGAATGGATTAGCATTTTTATAGAGCGGAAGGGATTGCGCTGACATACAGAATGTGCTTGCAAGACACCTTATAATTTCCCTGTGACAGTCCGTACAATGCGTATGTCATTCTACCTGCTCCATCCGTTGTCATTTTCAGGGCCAGTGCTTTTCAATAGTCAGACATTAGGCCTGCGAAACGGACACATTAACACATATCATTTTTACTCATAGGTCTGTCATGTTCCTATGGTGCATGGCATTGTTTCTGTAAAGCGTTCTGCGACTAGGTGACAGGGAAACTGGTTCCCTGGTGAAAAGGATAGTGTGCTGATACTGATTAATATGAACACATTCACACATGTACTGTAGGTTTGGTTGACTTTTTCAGTTTCTCACATTATTTCCACCCTCCCCCTCCCTCCGTCTTTCATCCCTCTCTCCCTCTGTTCGTTCCGAATGATAGCTGGAAGGAAATGCAACTGAGCTTCACTGCTGTGTGCCCTGACAGGGAGAGCCAACCCACTGGGTACAGAAGTCAATTCAACATCTTTTCCACGTTGGTTCAACGTCATTTCATTAAAATGACAACGTTGATTCAACCAGCGTGTGCCCAGTGAGAATCCTCATTAAGTACAGAGGTCTAATTGCTAGCTAGGGCACAGGAAGCTATACACATCCTCTTTCAGCTACTCTACTCTCTATTCATTCTGGGTAACTCCTTCTGTCTCAGTTGGTCCATTAGGCCAATGTTGCACCCTGCGTGAAGGTACCTGTTCACAATGTCCAAACCCCCTTGCTATTCGTTCCAACACACACACACACACACATTGTTAAACAACTCTCCTTCTCCACCTACCAACACACACACACACACACACACACACACACACACACATACAGTCCCTACACACCCCTGCACGATAGTCTTGTGTAGCTCAGTTGGTAGAGCATGGTGCTTGCAGTGCCAGCGTTGTGGGTTTGATTCCCATGGGGGACCAATATGAAAAATGTATTAAAATGTATCCACTCACTACATCAAATTTTATTGGTCACCTACACATATTTCGCAGATGTTATTGCGTGTAGCGAAATGCTCGCTCTGGATAAGAGCGTCTGCTAAATTACAAAAAAAATCAAAATGCAAGATGTGCTGACTAAATCCCTATAGGTGTACGCACATATCCTCCGTGCCCACACACACACCTGTAAGACGTGCTGACAGTAGAGCCAGTCATGAGAGGCTGGGCTGAGTTCCCTTCTTCAACATCACAGATGGAGCGTCAGCGTGATGCCCAATGGGGGAAATCTCCACTGTTCACCGGCAGGAAGACAGCTGCTGCTTCTGTCTTATATTTAGCCTTCTCTGCCGCTCTTCTTACGCAGCACAACAGCCTTTGTCACCGGCGGTGGGAATCTGCTGTTCTTGATTCACAAGGTTTCCATGAGTCATCAACCGTCAACACAGTACATGACACGCAACGCAACAAGCACGTCAGCAAACATGGCGTACATAAATACATTCTTGTGAATTTGAATTTGCTATTCATTGTAAATGTTTATAGGCCTATGTAGCCAAATTGCATCTATGATCGTATGCTATCCTTCATGGTTTTTATATGTTCTATTTATATCTATAAATTAACCAATGATATCAAGCCACACCCAGCCATGATTGCAGACACCTGTGTGTCCTTTGAAATGATATAAACTAGTAACCTGCAGTGTTTGTCATTATACCCTTATAAAGACAGCGTGTCTGTCGAAACGTTGGTTATTTAAACAGTAAGGCACGAGGGGTTGTGGTATATGGCCAATTAGGGTTGCACATTTTGGGGAAAATTCAGAGGTGGAAACTTTCCATGGGAATTAACAGGAATATATGGCAATTAATGGGAAAATATGGGAATTAACAGAAATATATGCAAATTAATATTAATACCATTAAATGTAGATGTTTTCTGCATTGGATATATTTACCATATCATATGGAGACAGAAACATAAACCTTTTACCTTATCATAAGTAGACATAATTGCAAATGATTAAATCCTTCCAATAGAAATAAAAAATACTATTTAGTTTCGAATTGAACTTTAATTAAATGAGTTGACTCTTCACATGGGATGATTTCACTGAACAACAAAAGAAAGGGAATATTGAATGATCCCCAATGATCCATCGCATCTCCCAAAAACTTTTTCAACATACATCTGTAAAATGATAGTCTAGAAACTAAAGCTTTGTTTGTCTTCCTCTCAGGCTTCCATGTCTTCTCCCTGTACCTCCTCAATGTCCACCTCAATATCCACCTTCACTGTCACTTTCAAACCTTATTGAGGATGGCTCGTTGTCAGGCTCAAAAAGCCTTAAATTTGCCCAGATGGCCATCGATTGTTCACCCCTTGTATTGGTCAGCCTGTTGCGTGCTTTGGTGTGTATGTTCCCAAACAAGGACCAGTTGCACTCTGAGGTGGCTGATGTTGGTGGGATTTGGAGGATGATGGAGGCAACAGGGGAAAGAGCCTCAGATCGACAAAGTCCCTTCCACCACGTGGCTGATGAGATATGTTGGCACGAGTGTCAAATTGCATCTCCATCCCAAAGCACTTGCTTGGAAGTGTACTTCGCCAGACTGCCAGGATCCTTGCCCTCATCCAGGCCAAGGTGGCGAGACATGGTAGTGATGACACCATAGGTCTTGTTGATCTCTGCACCAGACAGGATGCTCTTTGCCAGCATACTTGGGGTTCAACATGTACGCTGCGGCGTGTATGGGCTTCAAGCAGAAGTCTTGCTGCTTACCACTCTCTCCCAAAATACCTAATCCAGGAGGATCCTCTTGATGGGGCTGTCCATATCGGCAGACTGTGATATGGCCATTTCTTGGAGAGACTCCTTCCCCTCCAGGAGACTGTCAAAAATGATAACAACACCACCCCAAAGGGTGTTGCTGGATAGCTTCAATGTGGTGCTGTTATTCTTTTCACTTTGCTTGGTGAGTTAGATTGCTGCTATAACTTGATGACCCTTCACATATCTAACCATTTTCTTGGCTCTCTTGTAGAGTGTTTTCATTGTTTTCAGTGCCATGATATCCTTGAGGAGCAGATTCAATGCATGAGCAGCATAGCCAATAGGTGTGATGTGAGGTTAGGACTTCTGATTCAAGGAAGATCATGAGCTGTTACTATCAATAAGGTGTCTGATTCATAATTTTCACCTCGAATAGAAGTAGAGGGACCTTTGTCGGAGGTTGCTTGTTGTGAGCGCTGAGTGAACTTTATGCACTTGGCCAGATGATTCTGCATCTTTGTTGCATTCTTCACATATGATTTGAAAATGTACGCAGCTTTTTCCTTCTACATTAGCTGCAGTGAAATGTCTCCACACATCAGATAGTGCCCGTGGCATTTTCCTGTAAAGATTAGAAAAATGAGTATAAAAAAACAAATACAATTCCATGTACAGATAAGTAGTTAAGCAGTTAGATTAAACAACTCCTTTGTAAGATAAATGTTTTAAAATGAAACATGTATGGAAACAGGTGAATTAACACTCCTCAGTTAGCAGGCTCAAGCTAAAACCCACATGGTAGCAAAAACAAACTAGCAGAAATTGTTAACAAGTTAGAAATGATTTAAACACACTTTTCTGTAGGCTACTTATTACTAGTTAACAAAAAATCATGTATGTAAAAATATTCACCCCACCCAGTATTGTAATCAAAACTTACCAGAAAGCATGTAGTCCTTGGCTCAGACTGTAGTAGTGTGGGCCCAATAGCATCTCATTAGTGTGCAAGATCTTGAGAATCAGCTGTACATGTGATGGAAAAATGCACTGTGCATGCAGAGGGTTGCAATTCCATTGAGTTGGGGATAGTTTAACCAAAATATGCCACAAGACCTAGAATTGCCTTTTGTGTATCCCACAAAAAAGGTTCTCTGTTATAAGCTAACTTTTTTGATGAATTTAAGCAAAATTGTCAATATTCCCAGGCTTAACTTCCCATGGCTAAGGGCTGTTCTTAGGCACGGAGTGCCTGTCCACAGCCCTTAGCCGTGGTATATCGGCCATATACCACAAACCCCTGAGGTGCCTTATTGCTTTTATAAACTGGTTACCAATGTAATTAGAGAAGTAAAAATAAATGTTTTGTCATACCCGTGGCATACGGTCTGATATACCACGGCTGCCAGCCAATCAGCATTCAGGGCTCAAACCACCATGTTTATAATAGGTTATTAAATCATTGCATCTGAGCTCCTAGAGTGTTCGGCTCTCCTTTTCTTTTTCAAGTATATAAATACATGAACTGCAAAAATGTGGTAATAGTTGTGACAGACAGTACGTCATACACGGAGCTGAATATAGTATCTGACTGAATGCACAGTACCAGTCAAAAGTTTGGACACCTACTCATTCAAGGGTTTTTCTTTATTTTTACTACATTGTATAATAATAGTGAAGACATCAAAACTATGAAATAATACACTTGGAATCATGTAGTAACCAAAAAAGTGTTAAACATATCTAAATATATTTTATATTTGAGATTCTTCAAAGTAGCCACCCTTTTCCTTGATGACAGCTTTGCACACTCTTGGCATTCTCTCAACCAGCTTCACCTGGAATAATTTTCCAACAGTCTTGAAAGACTTTTCCTTCACTCTGCGGTCCAACTCATCCCAAACCATCTCAATTGGGCTGAGGTCTGGTGATTGTGGAGGCCAGATCATCTGATGCAGCACTCCATCACTCTCCTTGGTCAAATAGCCCTTACACAGCCTGGAGGTGTGTTGTGTTATTGTCCTGTTGAAATTATAGTCCCACTAAGCGCAAACCAGATGGGATGGCGTATCACTGCAGAATACTGTGGTACCCATGCTGGCTAAGTGTGCCTTGAATTCTAAATAAATCACTGACAGTGTCACCAGCAAAGCACCCCCACACCTCCTCCTCCATGCTTCACGGTGTGAACCACACAAGTGGAGATCATCCATTCACCTACTCTGCGTCTCACAAAGACACGGCGGTTGGAACCAGAAATCTCAAATTTGTACGCATCAGACCAAAGGACAGATTTCCACCGGTCTAAATCCATTGCTCGTGTATCTTGGCCCAAGCAAGTGTCTTCTTGTTATTGGTGTCCTTTAGTAGTGGTTTCTTTGCAGCAATTTGAACATGAAGGCCTGATTCACACAGTCTCATATGAACAGGTGATATTGAGATGTGTATGTTACTAGAACTGTGTGAAGCAGAGAAGGGGCGGCAGGTATCCTAGTGGTTAGAGCATTGGGCCAGTAACCGAAAGGTTGCTAGATCGAATCCCCAAGCTGAAGAGGTAGAAATCTGTCATTCTGCCCCTGAATAAGGCAGTTAACAAACTGTTCCTAGGCTGTCATTGTAAATAAGAATTTGTTCCCAACTGACTTGCCTAGTTAAATATATATATATTTTTTAAATAATTTATTTGCGCTGCATTTTTCCGAGACTGGTAACTCTAATGAGCTTATCCTCTACAGCTCTCATGAGAGCCAGTCTCATCATAGCGCTTGATGGTTTTTGTGACTGCACTTGAAGAAACTTTCAAAGTTCTTGACATTTTCCGGATTGACTGACCTTCATGTCTTAAAGTAATGATGGACTGTTGTTTCTCTTTGCTTATTTGAGCTGTTCATGCCATAATATGGACTTGGCCTTTTACCAAATATGGCTGTATACCACCCCTACCTTGTCACAACACAACTGATTGGCTTAAACGCATTAAGAAGGAAAGAAATTCCACAAATTAAATTTTAACAAGGCACACCTGTTAATTGAAATGCATTTCAGGTGACTACATCATGAAGCTGGTTGAGAGAATGCCAAGAGTGAGAAAAGCTGTCATCAAGGCAAAGGGTGGCTTCTTTGAAGAATCTCAAATATGAAATATATTTTGATTTGTTTAACACTTTTTTGTTTGTTACATGATTCCATATGTGTTGCTTTATAGTTTTGTTGTCTTTACTATTATTCTACAATGTAGAAAACAGTCAAAATAAAGAGTAGGTGTGTCCAAACGTATCAATGGTACTGTATATGTTATGGCCGACCCTTCACTCCCACTGAAGACTGAAAACAAAACGCTTGTGTGTTCTAGTACTACGACATATTGGCCTAACCCTACCCACAACCCCCCTCTCTCCCTCTCCTTTTCAGGTCCACATCACAGTGTTGGACAACAACGACAACGCACCTGTCTTCTCCCAGCCCACCTATGACATCACCATCTCTGAGGACACACCCCCGGAGACGGAGGTGGTCCAGGTGTTAGCGTCGGACCGGGACGAGCGCCACCGCCTCACCTACTCCCTCCACAGCGCCATCGACCCCTCCAGCCTGCGTCTGTTCCGTATTGACCCCAACACTGGCACGGTGTATACTACAGAGAGACTGGACCACGAGGCTAGAGCACAGCACATCCTCACTGTCATGGTAAGAGACTGATACCATTACTGTTGTATCAAATATAGTTTGGTTATCTTGAATCAAATAAAATCAAATTGTATTAGTCACATGCACTGAATACAACAGGTGTAGTAGACCTTACAGTGAAATGCTTACTTACAAGCCCCTAACCAACAATGCTGTTAAAAAAAATATATGGATAAGAATAGGAAATAAAAGTAACAAGTAATTAAAGAGCAGCTGTAAAATAACAATATCGAGACTATATACAGGGGGGTGCCGGTACAGAGTCAATCTCGTTGTAAGAGAGGATTCCATTTGTTTTATTTGGTCACATTCCCTTAAGATTCATTCCCTTAAGATTCCTCTGTTGGTAATGGATGTGTTGAAACTGTCAGAGGAGGAGTGAAAAGAAAAGAAGGTGAAGGGAGAGGAGAGCAGAGGAGAACAGAGGAGAGGAGAAAGGACAGTAGAGATGCAGAGTGGGCCAAGAGCATTATCTTTATTCCAGCTGCTTAATATTCTAATGTAACTCAGCTCTCCTGTCAGAGACAGACTACTTCTATGTCTGTGTTCTCATTTTACCTGAACTCATCATTAAGCAGTTACACTAATTTCTGAGAGCAATGAACCAACGTCTCACCCTCGTCAGGGGAATGAGACGGTTTAAGGAACCATGACTCCGTTTGTGTGTGTGTGTGTTGGGGAGAGCGATAAAAGGAATTTGCGAAAGAGAGATGTGAGAGTGATCTGACTGGAACTGTTTTGTGTTGGTTGGGAGAGTGTTAGGTGTGTGTGTGTGTGTGTGTGTGTGTGTGTGTGTGTGTGTGTGTGTGTGTGTGTGTGTGTGTGTGTGTGTGTGTGTGTGTGTGTGTGTGTGTGTGTGTGTGTGTGTGTGTGTGTGTGTGTGTGTGTGTGTGTGTGTGTGTGTGTGTGTGTGTGTGTGTGTGTGTGGAGTCAGACTGTGTGTGTGTTTAGTTCTGAAATGAATCATCCTCATTCACTCTGTTTTACTTCCTTTCCTCTGGTTCAGTGGGTAGTAAACATAGGAAATTAATGCTCATCCTACCACTGTAGTTGTACTGTTTTCTCAAATCTCAAAGAAATGTAATTATCGAATAAATGTAGTCCTTTTGAATTTTATCATACCGCGTTGATAAGCGAGGTAGGAACGTCTGCCTGACATTTTTTATGAGGTAAAATATATATATATATATATTTGTTTCAGTTTTAGGCGGGCACACTGATTTAATTTGGTGAAATCTACAGGTAGATAGTATCTTTAATATCTGGCATTCGGTGTGCCCATGACAGTCCCTGCTGTGCTGGAACCAGGTATGTTTGCGCATCTGTACATGTATAGTGTAGGCTACAATACGATCAGTAGCTCATAATTATAACATCTTCCTGCACAAAATAGATAAGAGGTCTAACAATATAAATATAAATTGACTACACATAACCACTACAGAGTCTAAGATAACAGTTCCCAAACAGAGCATTGACTACACATAACCACTACAGAGTCTAAGATAACAGTTCCCAAACAGAGCATTGACTACACATAACCACTATAGAGTCTAAGATAACAGTTCCCAAACAGAGCATTGACTACACATAACCACTACAGAGTCTCAGATAACAGTTCCCAAACAGAGCATTGACTACACATAACCACTACAGAGTCTAAGATAACAGTTCCCAAACAGAGCATTGACTACACATAACCACTACAGAGTCTCAGATAACAGTTCCCAAACAGAGCATTGACTACACATAACCACTACAGAGTCTCAGATAACAGTTCCCAAACAGAGCATTGACTACACATAACCACTACAGAGTCTCAGATAACAGTTCCCAAACAGAGCATTGACTACACATAACCACTACAGAGTCTCAGATAACAGTTCCCAAACAGAGCATTGACTACACATAACCACTACAGAGTCTCAGATAACAGTTCCCAAACAGAGCATTGACTACACATAACCACTACAGAGTCTAAGATAACAGTTCCCAAACAGAGCATTGACTACACATAACCACTACAGAGTCTCAGATAACAGTTCCCAAACAGAGCATTGACTACACATAACCACTACAGAGTCTAAGATAACAGTTCCCAAACAGAGCATTGACTACACATAACCACTACAGAGTCTCAGATAACAGTTCCCAAACAGAGCATTGACTACACATAACCACTACAGAGTCTAAGATAACAGTTCCCAAACAGAGCATTGACTACACATAACCACTACAGAGTCTAAGATAACAGTTCCCAAACAGAGCATTGACTACACATAACCACTACAGAGTCTCAGATAACAGTTCCCAAACAGAGCATTGACTACACATAACCACTACAGAGTCTCAGATAACAGTTCCCAAACAGAGCATTGACTACACATAACCACTACAGAGTCTCAGATAACAGTTCCCAAACAGAGCATTGACTACACATAACCACTACAGAGTCTCAGATAACAGTTCCCAAACAGAGCATTGACTACACATAACCACTACAGAGTCTCAGATAACAGTTCCCAAACAGAGCATTGACTACACATAACCACTACAGAGTCTCAGATAACAGTTCCCAAACAGAGCATTGACTACACATAACCACTACAGTCTCAGATAACAGTTCCCAAACAGAGCATTGACTACACATAACCACTACAGAGTCTAAGATAACAGTTCCCAAACAGAGCATTGACTACACATAACCACTACAGAGTCTCAGATAACAGTTCAGAACAGACACAGACAGAACATACACAACAAACAGAACAGACACAGCAGACGTAAGACAGAACAGACAGAACAGACACAGACAGGCACAGACAGACACAGACAGAACAGACACAGCAGACACAACAAACAGAACAGACACAGCAGACGTAAGACAGAACAGACAGAACAGACACAGACAGGCACAGACAGACACAGACAGAACAGACACAGCAGACACAACAAACAGAACAGACACAGCAGACGTAAGACAGAACAGACAGAACAGACACAGGCAGGCACAGACAGACACAGACAGAAAAGCTCTATTGTCTCCAATGGACCCAGTGATCTTCCGCCTACCACTTCCTCAGTACCAGAACACCATTCAGTCTAGGGGTATTATATCACTCCTAGGCCCATTGGGTTGGGTGTTAAGAGTGTTGAACTAGCCAGCGTTTCATAATACCGCCAGCAGAGCTAGTGCTAATTCTGATGCTAATGCTGGTTCTATTAATACTCACCCTGTGTGGCGCCTCGTATGAGACAAGCTGTTTCTCTGATCCCATTCTCTTGTTGTGGAGAGTCTCGCATCGGGGCATAAATATACATCTCATTAGCCCTCTAATTCTCATCTGCTCTCCCGATGACGGGATTAGTCCGTCCCAAAAGACCCATAATGGTTTGCAGTGACACTCCCTTTTCATTTCATGGGAAGTTAAAGCTTCAGTACATGTTTTAAAGGGAAACTCCAGTAATGTTGTCCTATTGAGTCTATGTGTTTGTTTATTCTTTGCCGTGACATAGAAAGTTATTTTGTAATACGCAACTGTTTATTTTCCCTCATGCCAGTTATATAATGAGAAATGTAGTTGTGTCAGATATAATACTATACACCTGTATTAGTAGACCAATGATTAGAAAACATTTCTCCCTCAGGTAAAAGACCAGGAGTTTCCATACAGGAGGAACCTGGCCCGAGTGTTGGTGGATGTGGAGGATGTTAATGACCATGTCCCAGTGTTCACCAGCGCTCTGTATGAGGGTTTGGTCTATGAGTCTGCAGCAGTGGGATCTGCTGTGCTCCAGGTGACTGCCCTGGACAAAGACAAGGGAGAAAACGCAGAACTCTTCTATACCATGGAATCAGGTGAGCAACTATAGAAATGGCATTGTAATTAAACAATAAGGCCTGAGGAGTTATGATATATGGCCAATATACCACGGCTAAGGGCTGTTCTTATGCATGACGCAACACGGGGTATTTTGGCCATATACCACAAACCCCCGAGGAGCCTTATTACTATTATAAACTGGTTACCAACGTAATTAGAGCAGTAAAGATAAATGTTTTTGTCATACCCTTTCAGCCAATCAGCATTCAGGGCTCGAACCACCCGGGTTTATAATAAGAGTTTTAGAACTATCAAAAGAATAAGGTGTCTCTAACTATACATAGATATAGACCAGGGGTCTCCAACCTTTTCTAGCATGAGAGCTACTTTTAAAAAAGGAAACATTGCGCAAGCTTTTTTTTTTTTCTAGCTTTCAAATAGGCACATTCTTCTCTTCTCCTCCTCTACAACTCTTCCCCGGGTCCTTAGTTTACCTGGTAAAATAATGGTTAATAAACCACTCTAAGGGGGGTCTATAAAATGTGAGATTTTCCCAAATTCTGTTTTCTCAGTAAACATTTTTTATTATTTTAGATTTATAAATGTTTTACTCTCAAAATAAAAACATTTCATAGAGAAACAATAAAATGGGATATCATATCATGCTTAAATCCCATCAGAAAACAATTTTTTGGGGGGTCTGGGAAAAAAATGAAAAATAGATTTTTAAGTATAATTTAGTTGCGCATCTGAACCTTTAATTGCCGTCTAATGTGAGGAACGTTCCGTCTAATGTGAGGAACTTGCCGTCTAATGTGAGGAACGTGCCGTCTAATGTGAGGAACGTGCCGTCTAATGTGAGGAACGTGCCGTCTAATGTGAGGAACGTTCCGTCTAATGTGAGGAACGTTCCGTCTAATGTGAGGAACGTGCCGTCTAATGTGAGGAACGTGCCGTCTAATGTGAGGAACGTGCCGTCTAATGTGAGGAACGTGCCGTCTAATGTGAGGAACGTTCCGTCTAATGTGAGGAACGTTCCGTCTAATGTGAGGAATGTGCTGTCTAATGTGAGGAATGTGCCGTCTAATGTGAGGAATGTGCCGTCTAATGTGAGGAATGTTCCGTCTAATGTGAGGAATGTGCCGTCTAATGTGAGGAATGTGCCGTCTAATGTGAGGAATGTTCCGTCTAATGTGAGGAATGTGCCTTCTAATGTGCCGTTCTAGGGATGGTTCTGTACTGCTGCTACACATTTCATGGCAAAGTTATAAAATAATAGATACAAATTATATACTTACTCATGATATACTTCTGCCAGGTAAGCCTACTTTGCAGTTAACATTTCATTGACAATGTTTTGCGGAAAGTATGCCCATTATTTTCAACCTACAAGATGGTTATCACATCAACTGGATAAACATGGAGCGATAGACAAAGCGCACAGTAGTGGCTAATAGTGGCTAACCAGAGGTGGGATAATGTCAATATTGTGTTGATTAGATAGTAGCTGGGAGCTTGCGGTGTATGATACGTGTGAGATTTGTTTATGACAGTTTGCGGTTGAACGCGTGAACATTGCATGTACTTTCAGAATTGTTTGGCAAACTACTTATAGGTGGGTGGACCCCTGATATTGACAGTATATCGATAATAGATTACAATATACAAACAGTTGATAAAGATTTAGTTGCACTAGTTTTTATCACTGAATATTCGTTGTTATGTCTGTTTTCCTTTAGGCAACACAGGGAACACGTTCCGGATTGAGCCGGTTCTGGGGATCATCTCGGTGGCCCGCGAGCTCGACCTCTCCACTATCGGCCATTACATCATCACCGTCAGAGTTACCGACAATGGCTCCCCGCCACTCTCTGCCAACACTGTGGTTCGCATCGCCATCACGCTGTCCGACAACGCCGGACCCAAGTTCCCCCAGACCGAGTACCATGCCGAGGTCACAGAGAACGTTGCCGTGGGAACCTCTGTCACCGCGGTGAGCGCCATGAGCCAATCCACACTGACCTACGACATCCGACATGGCAACAGCGAACGCACCTTCAGGATCAACCAGTACAGCGGCGTGATCACAACTCAGAAACCCCTTGACTATGAGACCACAGCATCTTATAACCTGATCGTCCAGGCCACCAACATGGCTGGCATGGCCTCCAACGCCACCCTGCTCATACGGGTGGTGGATGAAAATGACAACCCACCTGTGTTCCAGCTGCTGTGCTACCAGGGTAGTATCAGCGAGGCGGCGCCCATCAACAGTGTGGTCCTGAACCCAGACAACACTCCTTTGGTCATCAAGGCCACTGATGCTGACCGCAACCAGAACGCTCTCCTGGTCTATCAGATCGTTGAGGACACAGCCAAAATGTTCTTTAAAGTGGATTCTGGCACCGGCTCCATCAGGACTATCGCCAACCTGGACCACGAGACGTTTGCTAGTTTTAACTTTCATGTTCACGTGAGGGACAGTGGGAGGCCTCAGCTGACAGCGGATAGCCCCACTGAGGTCACCATCCAGGTAATCGACACAAACGACTCTCCACCTGTCTTCACCCAGAACGCCTACGAAACTGTCCTGCTGCTGCCCACCTATGTAGGAGTAGAGGCATTACAGGTCTCAGCCACAGACCCAGACCAAAACGTCCCCACAGAACTCACCTACTCAATGACAGACGGAAACCTGGAGCACTTTGCCATCCAGCCCTCCAGCGGCATCATCATCGTCAAGAACAACAACCTCTCCAAGGAACGGTTCCGCTTCAACGTCAAAGTGTCTGATGGAAAGTTCTCCAGCACTGCTCTAGTCACTGTTCTGGTCCGTGAGACGCTGGACTCTGGCCTCTTCTTCGCCCACAGCCTCTACTCCTCGTCCATCCAGGAGAACAATACCAACATCACCAAAGTGGCCGTGGTCAACGCAGTGGGGAATCGCCTCAACGAGCCCCTCAGGTACACCCTACTGAATCCAGGGACACGCTTCCGGATCCGACCCACCTCTGGCGTAATCCAGACCACTGGGGTTCCCTTCGACCGTGAGGAGCAGGAGTTCTATGAGCTGGTGGTGGAGGCTGGGAGGGAGCACGACCGTCTGCGTGTTGCCAGGGTGATGGTCAGGGTCCAGGTAGAGGACATTAACGACAACGCTCCTGCGTTCCTTGGACTTCCGTATTATGCTGCTGTCCAAGTGGAGGCTAAACCTGGTGTGCCCATATTCCGAGTCACCGCCATGGACCGTGACAAAGGCATCAACGGAGAGGTGTCTTACTACCTCAAAGACGACCACGGACACTTTGAGATCGACAGGCTGACGGGTGGCCTCCGTCTGAAGGAGGCTTTTGAGTCTGACCTGTCCAACCAGGAGTACCAGATGGTAGTTTATGCCAAGGATGGAGGTTACCCTCCACTCTCATCCGCCGTAGAGTTCCCCATCACCGTGGTGAACAAGGCCATGCCCGTCTTTGACAAGTCCTTCTATGCAGTGACGGTGAACGAGGATGTAGCGGTACACACGCCTATATTAGGAATCAACGCCACCAGCCCAGAGGGCCAGAACATAATATACACCATCGTGGAGGGAGACCCCTCTCTGCAGTTCGACATCGGCTTTGACACCGGAGTCATTAGAGTCATCAACTCCCTGGACTATGAGATCGCCTCATCCTTCCGTCTGACTGTCAGAGCCACAGACTACCTGACCGGCGCCCGTGCTGAGGTGGACGTAGATGTCACAGTTAATGACGTCAATGATAACCCTCCGGTGTTTGAAAAAACATCCTATAAGGCAGTTCTGTCTGAGACTGCCATGATCGGCACTCCAGCGCTGCAAGTGGTGGCTACCGACCAAGACTCTGAGAAGAACAACATCGTGCACTATCAGATATTCTACCCCACAGATGCCTACAACAGCACCGACCACTTCCACATCGACAGCAGCAGTGGCCTCATCCTGACCGCCCGCATGCTCGACCACGAGCTTGTCCAGCGCTATGACTTCATCGTCAGGGCAACCGATAACGGCTTCCCACCGCTGAGCAGTGAAGTGTCGGTCGTGCTTGTGGTGAACGACATGAACGACAACCCTCCGGTGTTCAACCAGCTTCTCTACGAGGCCTATGTCAGTGAGCTGGCCCCTAGGGGCCATTTTGTGACCTGCATCCAGGCTTCGGATGCTGACAGCTCAGACTATGACAAACTGGAGTACAGCATCCTTTCAGGGAACGAAAGGATGAAATTTGTGATGGATGGTAAGACGGGTATCATCACGCTGTCTGGTCACAGGAAGCAGAGGATGGAGCCAGCCTACAGTCTGAATGTATCCGTGTCTGATGGGGTGTTCACCAGCACGGCCCAGGTGCACGTCAGGGTCCTGGAGGCCAACCTCTACAGTCCTGTGTTTGAAATGAATGCCTACGAGGCAGAGGTACGGGAAAATGCAGCTATAGGAACCAAGGTGATCCAGGTAAGAACCATTTATTTTTAAGTATTCAGCTTATGAACATTCTGGCCAAACATGTGCAATACCCCATCTAAAAGAAAGTAACTTAACTATTATTTTCAGGTGAGGGCAACCGATGCTGACCCGGGAGTGTTTGGCCAGATTACCTACTCATTCATCAATGACGTGGGCAAGGACCAGTTTAGTGTGGACGCCAATGGTCAGATCACCACCCTGGAGAAGCTGGACAGAGAGGACCCAGCCAACAAGAACATTTTCCTCATGGTGGCAGCCCAGGACGGGGGTGGAAGGGCCTCCTACTGCATCGTCCGGGTCTCCCTGGTGGATGACAACGACAACGTCCCTCGCTTTCGAGCTGTGGAATACCGTGCCTCTGTAAAATCTGACGTTGGCAAGGGCTTCCTGGTGACCCAGATCCAGGCATATGACCCTGATGATGGTGCTAACTCTAAGGTGACATACTCGCTCTACAGCGAGGCACACGTACCCGTGGTGGATATCTTAGAGATCGACCCTGACAACGGCTGGATGGTCACCAAGGGGAGTTTCAGCCACCTGCGCAACTCAGTCCTGTCTTTCTTTGTCAAAGCAGTAGATGGAGGTATCCCTGTCAAGCACTCTTTAGTATCAGTCTACATCCATGTCTTGGCACCTGACACCCTCATCCCCTCCTTCACCCAACCCCAGTTCTCCTTTACTGTCCCAGAGGACACCCCTATAGGAGCTGCCCTAGGGTCCGTCCGCCTCATCACCCCACCAGGCTACGCCTCGCTGCCAGTCACATTTGCTCTAGTTAACGGAGAGACCGTGGAGAACAACCTGGAGGGAGTCCTGGTGGTGGACAGGGACACTGGGGTCATCAAGCTGGACAAGCCCCTTGACCATGAGGTCATCACCTCCTTCCACTTCAAGGTCACCGCCACCGTCCAGCAGGCAAAGCTGGACTCTGTGACCAGCGTTGATGTAGAAGTCAAAGTCTTGGATCTGAACGACAACAAGCCAGCATTTGAATCCAACTCTTACGAGGCGATAGTGATGGAAGGGATGCCTATCGGCACCATGATCATCCAGGTTCAGGCTCTGGACCCAGACTCTGGAGCTAATGGACAGGTTACATACAGCCTAGGCACGTTGGCTCAATCTGAAGGAGAGCCGGACCAATCCACAGAGACCTTCACCATTGACAGCAACACGGGCTGGATCTCTACACTCAAGGAGTTGGACCACGAGATGTGCCCATCCTACACCTTCCTGGTTGTGGCCTCAGACCTGGGGGAGGCCCTGACCCTCTCCTCCACCTCCACGCTGACCTTGGCCGTGTCAGACATCAACGACAACCCGCCCAGCTTCCTGGATGAGAGGTACCTGGGCTCGGTGCGCGAGAGCGACCCCCCTGGCGAGGTGGTGGCGGTGCTCAACACTAGAGACGACGACAGCTCTGCAGTGAACCGCCAAGTCAGCTATCACATCACAGGTGAGTCATAGAATGGGAGTGTTTGTGCTATTAATGTATTTAGCTGTCTGTGCCTTTTATGTATCTTTATATGTCTCACTGTCTGTCTTTCAACTTGTCTTCTGTCCCCCTGTCTCACTCACTGACTGTCTGTCTGCTTCTCTACCTTCATATTGGCTATCTCTATCTGTCTGTCTCTGTCTCCCTGTCTCACTTCACTGCCTGCCTCTCTATCTATCTATCTATCTATCTATCTATCTATCTATCTATCTATCTATTCAATTCAATTCAATTCAAGGGGCTTTATTGGCATGGGAAACGTGTTAACATTGCCAAAGCAAGTGAGGTAGATATTATACAAAAGTGAAATAAACAATAAAAATTAACAGTAAACATTACACATACAGAAGTTTCAAAACAATAAAGACATTACAAATGTTATATTATATATATACAGTGTTGTAACAATGTACAAATGGTTAAAGCACACAAGTTAAAATAAACAAGCATAAATATGGGTTGTATTTACAATGGTGTTTGTTCTTCACTGGTTGCCCTTTTCTTGTGGCAACAGGTCACAAATCTTGCTGCTGTGATGGCACACTGTGGAATTTCTCCCAGTAGATATGGGAGTTTATCAAATTTTGTTTATCGGATTTGTTTTCAAATTCTTTGTGGATCTGTGTAATCTGAGGGAAATATGTCTCTCTAATATGGTCATACATTGGGCAGGAGGTTAGGAAGTGCAGCTCAGTTTCCACCTCATTTTGTGGGCAGTGTGCACATAGCCTGTCTTCTCTTGAGAGCCATGTCTGCCTACGGCGGCCTTTCTCAATAGCAAGGCTATGCTCACTGAGTCTGTACATAGTCAAAGCTTTCCTTAAGTTTGGGTCAGTCACAGTGGTCAGGTATTCTGCCACTGTGTACTCTCTGTTTAGGGCCAAATAGCATTCTAGTTTGCTCTGTTTTTTTGTTAATTCTTTCCAATGTGTCAAGTAATTATCTTTTTGTTTTCTCATGATTTGGTTGGGTCTAATTGTGCTGTTGTCCTGGGGCTCTGTGGGGTGTGTTTGTGTTTGTGAACAGAGCCCTAGGACCAGCTTGCTTAGGGGACTCTTCTCCAGGTTCATCTCTCTGTAGGTGATGGCTTTGTTATGGAAGGTTTGGGAATCGCTTCCTTTTAGGTGGTTGTAGAATTTAACGGCTCTTTTCTGGATTTTGATAATTAGTGGGTATCGGCCTAATTCTGCTCTGCATGCATTATTTGGTGTTCTACGTTGTACACGGAGGATATTTTTGCAGAATTCTGCATGCAGAGTCTCAATTTGGTGTTTGTCCCATTTTGTGAAATCTTGGTTGGTGAGCGGACCCCAGACCTCACAACCATAAAGGGCAATGGGCTCTATGACTGATTCAAGTATTTTTAGCCAGATCCTAATTGGTATGTTGAAATGTATGTTCCTTTTGATGGCATAGAAGGCCCTTCTTGCCTTGTCTCTCAGATCGTTCACAGCTTTGTGGAAGTTACCTGTGGTGCTGATGTTTAGGCCGAGGTATGTATAGTTTTTTGTGTGCTCTAGGGCAATGGTGTCTAGATGGAATTTGTGGTCCTGGTGACTGGACCTTTTTTGGAACACCATTATTTTGGTCTTACTGAGATTTACTGTCAGGGCCCAGGTCTGACAGAATCTGTGCAGAAGATCTAGGTGCTGCTGTAGGCCCTCCTTGGTTGGTGACAGAAGCACCAGATCATCAGCAAACAGTAGACATTTGACTTCGGATTCTAGTAGGGTATCTAGTATCTATCTATCTATCTATCTATCTATCTATCTATCTATCTATCTATCTATCTATCTATCTATCTATCTATCTATATATATATCTATCTATCTATCTATCTATCTATCTATCTATCTAGCTATCTATCTATCTATCTATCTATCTATCTATCTATCTATCTCACTTCTCTGTCTGTCTGTCTGTCTATCTCACTTCTCTGTCTGTCTGTCTGTCTGTCTGTCTGTCTGTCTGTCTGTCTGTCTGTCTGTCTGTCTGTCTGTCTGTCTGTCTGTCTGTCTGTCTGTCTGTCTGTCTGTCTGTCTGTCTGTCTGTCTGTCTGTCTGTCTGTCTCGTCCCTGTCTCACTTCACTGCCTGCTCTCGGTATGTCTGTCTGTCTTTCTGTCTGTCTGTACCACTGTCTGTGTCCTTGTTTACTTCAGATAAACTCTTCATTTGTATTCTGCCTGGCTCATCTCCAAACCATCACAACAACGCTCGTGAATAAACAAGAGGGAAACTCATAACACTAAATTAAGGATGAGGGATGATTTATAATTCATACATTTCTTATTTGTATCTTAGGTATACTTGCGCATACCAGCAGTGGGGGCTTGATTAATAAACAAGCGTTGTCGCAGTAATAATGATTTAAATACTGCTGAGACTAGCTCTCACTGCCAGATAAGCAATTTTTCACCACAAAATATGACATGCCTGCACAACAACCCTGACATTTACCACAAAATTACAGCCGCTGAGGTAGTAAATACAGTCAGAGTAAACAGTTTAAAGACACAAGTACCTGCAGTGCATTTTATGAAATTTGTTGCTATAGCAATAAGTCCTGTTTTTATCTCTCTCCATGACTTTAATGGATGGATGTTTCTTTTAAAGTGTTTGTGGCGGGAGACTGGAGAGGGTTAATTAGATTGTGGTTGACCCAGGGACGTCAATAGGAGTTGATTTTCATAAATGTTTTTGCCATTTAGTGAGTATTTGATTTGGTGAAGTACCTGGCAGTTGAAAGAGTGGTAAAGTCTAGTTTGATAACTAAACAGAGATATCAAAGGTTAGAGAGAAGGACAAAAGAGGACAAAATCTGTTGAAAGAGGGTAAGAGTTGTCTAATTTATTCTCTGCTAATTGACAAGTGACAAAATAATAATTAAGTAGGAACGCCCAATGAGACAGAGCGGTGGATCGCCATGCCAACTGGGAAGCTAAGGAACCCCTCTGCTGAATGGCATTCTAATGAGCATCACCAGTAGAGAGAGAGGGAGCGAGGGAGGGAGAATGAAAGACAGGAGAGCTGTGACCTTACCTACATCAAAGAGAGGCAGATAGATTGAGAAGGAGAATAAACGTATGCTACACACTGCATAGAGAAAGAGGGAGGATGAGAGAGAGAGAGAATGAATTGACGTTACACACTGCTGTGAGAGGGAGAGAATGAACGACAGCTAGATGTGACCTTACACAGCAAAAAGACACAGATTTTACACACTTTTACAACAAGTGTGTAAATCTTTGACACAGCAGGAACTAGTTAGAAAGCCAGGGATATATGGGAAGACCTGTATTGAAGAACACCACAAGGTGAAAAACAACATAATTTGATTTAGCTGAGCCAGAGACTATTTCATTACTGCTGTATTATTATCTAACGTTGTTTGGTGTTGTCTTGGCGACCTGATGGCGTTCTATCTGCCAAACCTTCATCCTTTCTTAGATAGCAGTAGTTTATTATAACTCGGGGAGGATTTTTAAACTTTGACGGAAGCCAGGGGATAGGTTATGATACATCCACGGCCGTTGACTCCCAGCCGCTCTCAAAGCCTCGTCTAGACGTCTGCGTCTTCGTTCCCCTACACCATCCTTGATGAGGTAACATGAACGTTTCATCAAATGTAAAGAAACTGGGAAAAGGAAATGTAATGATTGAGTGTTAGTGATGTAATGGGGGTGCAGTGTGGTTGGGCAGGCTTACAAGAAGTGTGTCTGATTAATTTACAATGATGGAAATCTTTTTATATCCACTCCGTGTGCGTCCATTGTCCCCGTGTGCGTCCATCGCCCCCGTGTGCCGTCCATCGTCCCCGTGTGCGTCCATCGTCCCCGTGTGCGTCCATCGTCCCCGTGTGCGTCCATCGTCCTCACCCGAGTCGGATCCATAGATCCAGATCATGCATTTAGCCACCGGCTGATTTTAATTACACAGAGTTTAGTGATGTTGAGATGAATCAGAAGCTGGGTGTTTAGAGCTATCATCAGACCATATTGAGGGAGGCGGAGAGGAAAAACCAATTAGGATGTTGTTATAATAGGAAACAGTGCTTGTCCTGCTGCTCCCTTTGTTTTATGTTTCAGACAGAGATAATGTCTGTCTCTGTGTTGTGGTATGTTGTCAGGGGGTAGTGGCCAGTGAGTTAGGGGGGCTTAGACATCAGGTCCCTAGTCTACACTCTGTGGAAACTTTCTTAATCGAATGCACTTATTATATGTCACTCTGGTTAAAAGCATCTGCTGGAAAGCACTTCAGCCAGAGGACTTCTAGCACTTCTCTTCTCTGTCATTATGTTGTTTCCTCCTCCTTTTTTTCATTTCCTACTTTCTCTCAACATCTGTGTGTGCCTGTCTGCCTTTCTGCCTGCCTGTCTGCCTTTCTGCCTGCCTGCCTGCCTTTCTGCCTGCCTGCCTGCCTGTCTGCATGTCTGCATTTCTGCCTGCCTGCATGCCTGCCTCTTCTGCCTGCCTGTCTTCCTTTCTGCCTGCCTTTCTGCCTCTTCTGCCTGCCTGTCTTCCTTTCTGCCTGCATGTCTGCCTCTTCTGCCTTCCTGTCTGCCTTCATGCCTGCCTGCCTGTCTGTCTGCCTTTCTGTCTGCCTGTCTGTGTGCATGTCTGCCTGCATGTCTGCCTCTTCTGCCTTCCTGCCTGCCTACCTGTCTGCCTTCCTATCTGACTGTCTGCCTGCCTAGCTGCCTGTCTGCCTACCTGCCTGTCTGCCTGCAAGTCTACTTCGGTGGCAAAGTGGTCTAAGGCACTGCATCTCAGTGCTAGAGGTGACACTACAGACCCTGGTTTGATCCCGGGCTGTATCACAACCGGCCCGTGATCGGGAGCCCCATAGGGAGGTGCACAACTGGCCCAGCGTCGTCCGGGTTAGGGAAGGGTTTGGCCGGGGAAGGCCGTCATTGTAAATAAGAATTTGTTCTTAACTGACTTGCCTAGTTAAATAAAGGTTCAATTAAAAACGTGAGCCGATATAAGCATACCCTTTCTAGTCCCTCTCAGTCAGTCAGTGAGTCATTAATGAGTGGGGTGAGGACAGGAGGAGGCTGATCAAGTGGTGAGGACAGGAGGAGGCTGATCAAGTGGTGAGGAGGCTGATGAAGTGGTGAGGAGGCTGATGAAGTGGTGAGGACAGAAGGAGGCTGATGAAGTGGTTAGGACAGGAGGAGGCTGATGAGTGGTGAGGAGGCTGATGAAGTGGTGAGGAGGCTGATGAAGTGGTGAGGACAGAAGGAGGCTGATGAAGTGGTGAGGACAGGAGGAGGCTGATGAAGGGGTGAAGACAGGAGGAGGCTGATGAAGTGGTGAGGACAGGAGGAGGCTGATGAAGGGGTGAGGACAGGAGGAGGCTGATGAAGTGGTGAGGACAGGAGGAGGCTGATGAAGTGGTGAGGACAAAAGCAGGCTGATGAAGTGGTGAAGACAGGAGGAGGCTGATGAAGGGGTGAAGACAGGAGGAGGCTGATGAAGTGGTGAGGACAGGAGGAGGCTGATGAGGTGGTGAGGACAGGAGGAGGCTGATGAAGTGGTGAGGACAGGAGGAGGCTGATGAAGTGGTGGGGACAGGAGGAGGCTGATGAAGGGGTGAGGACAGGAGGAGGCTGATGAAGTGGTGGGGACAAAAGCAGGCTGATGAAGTGGTGAGGACAGGAGGAGGCTGATGAAGTGGTGGGGACAGGAGGAGGCTGATGAAGGGGTGAGGACAGGAGGAGGCTGATGAAGTGGTGGGGCCAAAAGCAGGCTGATGAAGTGGTGAGGACAGGAGGAGGCTGATGAAGTGGTGGGGACAGGAGGAGGCTGATGAAGTGGTGAGGACAGGAGGAGGCTGATGAAGTGGTGGGGACAAGAGGAGGCTGATGAAGTGGTGGGGACAGGAGGAGGCTTGTGAAAGGGTGAGGACAGGAGGAGGCTGATGAAGTGGTGGGGAAAAAGCAGGCTGATGAAGTGGTGAGGACAGGAGGAGGCTGATGAAGGGGTGAGGACAGGAGGAGGCAAATGAAGGGGTGAGGACAGAAGGAGGCTGATGAAGTGGTGAGGAGGCTGATGAAGTGGTGAGGACAGGAGGAGGCTGATGAAGTGGTGAGGACAGGAGGAGGCTGATGAGGTGGTGAGGACAGGAGGAGGCTGATGAAGTGGTGAGGACAGGAGGAGGCTGATGAAGTGGTGAGGACAGGAGGAGGCTGATGAAGGGGTGAAGACAGGAGGAGGCTGATGAAGTGGTGAGGACAGGAGGAGGCTGATGAAGGGGTGAAGACAGGAGGAGGCTGATGAAGTGGTGAGGACAGGAGGAGGCTGATGAAGTGGTGAGGACAGGAGGAGGCTGATGAAGTGGTGAGGACAGGAGGAGGCTGATGAAGTGGTGAGGACAGGAGGAGGCTGATGAAGTGGTGAGGACAGGAGGAGGCTGATGAAGTGGTGAGGACAGAAGGAGGCTGATGAAGTGGTGAGGAGGCTGATGAAGTGGTGAGGACAGGAGGAGGCTGATGAAGTGGTGAGGACAGGAGGAGGCTGATGAGGTGGTGAGGACAGGAGGAGGCTGATGAAGTGGTGAGGACAGGAGGAGGCTGATGAAGTGGTGAGGACAGGAGGAGGCTGATGAAGGGGTGAAGACAGGAGGAGGCTGATGAAGTGGTGAGGACAGGAGGAGGCTGATGAAGGGGTGAAGACAGGAGGAGGCTGATGAAGTGGTGAGGACAGGAGGAGGCTGATGAAGTGGTGAGGACAGGAGGAGGCTGATGAAGTGGTGAGGACAGGAGGAGGCTGATGAAGTGGTGAGGACAGGAGGAGGCTGATGAAGTGGTGAGGACAGGAGGAGGCTGATGAAGTGGTGAGGACAGAAGGAGGCTGATGAAGTGGTGAGGACAGGAGGAGGCTGATGATGTGGTGAGGACAGGAGGAGGCTGATGAAGTGGTGAGGACAGGAGGAGGCTGATGAAGTGGTGAGGACAGGAGGAGGCTGATGATGTGTTTGTATTGAAGTGGTGGTGAGATGACTCACAGAGTAGAGGCTGTGCTACTGAGGCTGACTGGACCAGCTACAGTTGTAGGATCTTAATTTGATCACTCTTTTGTTGTTGAGAAATGCAAAGTTGTAGTCTATTCAAGGTTTTAATAGGCTTCTAAAGTTTGTAATTTCCTCTTTAAAATATCAGACTTGATTTGCCCTAACGAAAAATGGATACAAAAATTCCATTATATATATTGTAATACACATAATAATTCACATTTCCTGTTGCTGCAGGATGATTTTCCTGCTGTAGCAAAGTAGCTCAAATTAAGATCCTACATCTGTAGTCTATTACTGAGTCTGCATTGCTGGTCCTTACACCGAGACTGCAGCCTCCCACTCACTCACTAGTCTTGAAGAAGCTGCTCTGCTCTCTATGAAAAGGCCCACTCTGCTGCAAAGAGTGTTGTGTCTAGTGCAGGCAGGGAACAGTCAGTGTTAGACAACTCTAAATATCTCCACATAATAACTCAGTACAGTTCTACCACAGCGCTGTAACAGTTACTTCAGTGTTTCAGCTGTAGGTTGTCTGTCTGTCTCTCTCGCGCCAGGTAGCCTAGTGGTTAGAGCGTTGGGCCAGTAACCGAAAGGTTGCTAGATCGAATCCCTGACCTGACAAGGTAAAAATCTGTCGTTCTGCAGTTAACCCACTGTTCCTAGGCCGTCATTGTAAATAAGAATTTGTTCTTAACTGACTTGCCTAGTTTAATAAAAATAAAAAAATCTCCCTTTCTCTTTTCCCTCTCCCTTTTGTTACATAAAAGTTGTCTCTCGCGCTCTCTTCCGTTTCCTCGCTTACTGTCGCTCTCTCTTTCACCATTTCTCTCTCTCCATCCTTCCTCCCCCTGTGTGACTCTAGAGTTACTATAGAGTTACTATAGAGTCACTAAGGTTCTGTGTATGAGAGGCTGTCGCTGACCCAGTCTAATGTGGATTTGGTAGAGAGACGTCACTACCTACTGTAGTGCTGAGCTGAGCCTGCTCCTGTTAAATGTAGTGAATTAGCACTGTCGTTATGTGCTTGACCCTCATTGATTGCTCCACTTTTAATTCCAGTGCAACGTCCAAATAAAAAGCTCCATGGCAGATTGTAATAATTTATTCTGCTCAGCTCTCAGTGTCAGATGGAGGGCTGAGAGGAAGTATAGAGGTCATTAAAGCACTGGCAAATACATCTGGTGTGTGTGTGTGTGTGTGTGTGTGTGTGTGTGTGTGTGTGTGTGTGTGTGTGTGTGTGTGTGTGTGTGTGTGTGTGTGTGTGTGTGTGTGTGTGTGTGTGTGTGTGTGTGTGTGTGTGTGTGTGTGTGTGTGTGTGTGTGTGTGTGTGTGCGTGCGTGTTTAAGGCTGGCCCTCAGATTGCAGCCTTCTCCTCAGGGTGTCTATATAAACTCTCTCTCCTCGGGTAGGAACCCTTGGGTGTGTATATAAACTCTCTCTCTCCTCAGGTGGGAACCCTCGAGGGGAGTTTGCCCTGGGGCAGGTGCAAGGTGAGTGGAAGATGTATGTGAAGCGCCCGCTGGACCGTGAGGAACAGGACCTGTACCTTCTCAACGTTACCGCTAGCGACGGCCTGTTCGTCACCAGGGCAACCGTGGAGGTGTCTGTGACTGACACCAATGACAACAGCCCTGTCTGCGACGAGGTCTGTCACATTTTATTTACAGACTTTTCCTTCTGTACACTATTGCATTTGATATGTTTATGTTTATTGGTCATTATTCTAATATGTTTTCTGAATGCTATAGTTTCCTACAACATAGTAAAATATTGGTAATGATTATCATAGGTGTTCATTGTTTATTGTAAGCTGTCCCATAACTGTCACAGAAATGTGACTTTAAAGTTGAATTCCACTTGTCTTATATGTGGTTGTGTTTTATGTTCAAGCCTCAGTCATAACTCATATTTAATCCTTTTGTTTGCTGCAGTTGGTTCTGTTTTCAGATTTTGCACGGTCTGTTACTTTACTGTAAACAAGCACTATATAATTTAGAGTGTATTTGAGATGTGTTCCTGTGTGAGGTCTGGTGATACGTTGCTGTGGTTGTGTCTGTGTGTTCCTGTGTGAGGTCTGGTGATACGTTGCTGTGGTTGTGTCTGTGTGTTCCTGTGTGAGGTCTGGTGATACCTTGCTGTGGTTGTGTTTGTGTGTTCCTGTGTGAGGTCTGGTGATACCTTGCTGTGGTTGTGTCTGTGTGTTCCTGTGTGAGGTCTGGTGATACCTTGCTGTGGTTGTGTTTGTGTGTTCCTGTGTGAGGTCTGGTGATACCTTGCTGTGGTTGTGTCTGTGTGTTCCTGTGTGAGGTCTGGTGATACGTAGCTGTGGTTGTGTTTGTGTGTTCCTGTGTGAGGTCTGGTGATACGTTGCTGTGGTTGTGTCTGTGTGTTCCTGTGTGAGGTCTGGTGATACGTTGCTGTGGTTGTGTCTGTGTGTTCCTGTGTGAGGTCTGGTGATACCTTGCTGTGGTTGTGTTTGTGTGTTCCTGTGTGAGGTCTGGTGATACCTTGCTGTGGTTGTGTCTGTGTGTTCCTGTGTGAGGTCTGGTGATACGTAGCTGTGGTTGTGTCTGTGTGTTCCTGTGTGAGGTCTGGTGATACGTTGCTGTGGTTGTGTCTGTGTGTTCCTGTGTGAGGTCTGGTGATACCTTGCTGTGGTTGTGTCTGTGTGTTCCTGTGTGAGGTCTGGTGATACGTTGCTGTGGTTGTGTCTGTGTGTTCCTGTGTGAGGTCTGGTGATACGTTGCTGTGGTTGTGTCTGTGTGTTCCTGTGTGAGGTCTGGTGATACGTTGCTGTGGTTGTGTCTGTGTGTTCCTGTGTGAGGTCTGGTGATACGTTGCTGTGGTTGTGTCTGTGTGTTCCTGTGTGAGGTCTGGTGATACCTTGCTGTGGTTGTGTCTGTGTGTTCCTGTGTGAGGTCTGGTGATACCTTGCTGTGGTTGTGTCTGTGTGTTCCTGTGTGAGGTCTGGTGATACCTTGCTGTGGTTGTGTCTGTGTGTTCCTGTGTGAGGTCTGGTGATACGTTGCTGTGGTTGTGTCTGTGTGTTCCTGTGTGAGGTCTGGTGATACGTTGCTGTGGTTGTGTCTGTGTGTTCCTGTGTGAGGTCTGGTGATACGTAGCTGTGGTTGTGTCTGTGTGTTCCTGTGTGAGGTCTGGTGATACGTAGCTGTGGTTGTGTCTGTGTGTTCCTGTGTGAGGTCTGGTGATACGTTGCTGTGGTTGTGTCTGTGTGTTCCTGTGTGAGGTCTGGTGATACGTTGCTGTGGTTGTGTCTGTGTGTTCCTGTGTGAGGTCTGGTGATACGTAGCTGTGGTTGTGTCTGTGTGTTCCTGTGTGAGGTCTGGTGATACCTTGCTGTGGTTGTGTCTGTGTGTTCCTGTGTGAGGTCTGGTGATACGTAGCTGTGGTTGTGTCTGTGTGTTCCTGTGTGAGGTCTGGTGATACGTAGCTGTGGTTGTGTCTGTGTGTTCCTGTGTGAGGTCTGGTGATACGTAGCTGTGGTTGTGTCTGTGTGTTCCTGTGTGAGGTCTGGTGATACGTTGCTGTGGTTGTGTCTGTGTGTTCCTGTGTGAGGTCTGGTGATACGTTGCTGTGGTTGTGTCTGTGTGTTCCTGTGTGAGGTCTGGTGATACGTTGCTGTGGTTGTGTCTGTGTGTTCCTGTGTGAGGTCTGGTGATACGTTGCTGTGGTTGTGTCTGTGTGTTCCTGTGTGAGGTCTGGTGATACCTTGCTGTGGTTGTGTCTGTGTGTTCCTGTGTGAGGTCTGGTGATACGTAGCTGTGGTTGTGTCTGTGTGTTCCTGTGTGAGGTCTGGTGATACGTTGCTGTGGTTGTGTCTGTGTGTTCCTGTGTGAGGTCTGGTGATACCTTGCTGTGGTTGTGTCTGTGTGTTCCTGTGTGAGGTCTGGTGATACGTTGCTGTGGTTGTGTCTGTGTGTTCCTGTGTGAGGTCTGGTGATGCGTTGCTGTGGTTGTGTCTGTGTGTTCCTGTGTGAGGTCTGGTGATACGTAGCTGTGGTTGTGTGTCTGTTTGAGCAGTGTGTTTGCTGTATATGTTAAGGAACTGTGTTGATTTCTAATGCCGTTTGACAGACAATGTTTGTTGCTGCTTTTTAGTTACTGCTGTTAGTTTTCTCTGTCTGTCTAGAGAGTTGTTGTTCACAATTAGGAGAGTTGTGGCGTGTTTGATGCTGGTTGATATGTATGCTGTTGTTGTTTTGGAGGAGCTGTTTGTTCGGAGTAAATTTCCACACTTTTTCCAGACATTTTTCATGAGAATTTAAGCCTGGGAATATTGGGAATTTTGCTTAAATTCATCAACAAAGTTAGCTTATAACAGAGAACCTTTTTTGTGGGATACACAAAAGGCAATTCTAGGTCTTGTGGCATATTTTGGTTAAACTATCCCCAACTCAATGGAATTGCAACCCTCTGCATGCACAGTGAATTTTTCCATCACATGTACAGCTGATTCTCAAGATCTTGCACACTAATGAGATGCTATTGAGTCCACACTACTACACTGTCTGAGCCAAGGACTACATGCTTTCTGGTAAGTTTTGATTACAATACTGGGTGGGGTGAATATTTTATAAGACATACACGATTTTTTGTTAACTAGTAAATAGTAGCCTACAGCAAAGTGTGTTCAAATCATTTCTAACTTGTTAACAATTTCTGCTAGTTTGTTTTTGCTACCATGTGGGTTTTAGCTTGAGCCTGCTAACTGAGGAGTGTTAATTCACCTGTTTCCATACATGTTTCATTTTAAAACATTTATCTTACAAAGGAGTTGTTTAATCTAACTGCTTAACTACTTATCTGTACATGGAATTGTATTTGGGTTTTTTTTACAATTTTTTTCCAAATTTTTACAGGAAAATGCCACGGGCACTATCTGATGTGGGGAGACATTTCACTGCAGCTAATGTAGAAAGAAAAGCAGTGTACATTTTCAAATACTCTGCCAAATCATATGTGAAGAATGCAACAAAGATACAGATTCATCTGGCCAAGTGCATCAAGTTCCCTCAAGCAACCTCTGACAAAGGTCCCTCTACTTTTATTCGAGGTGAAAATGATGAATCAGACACCTTATCGATAGTAACAGCTCATGATCCTCCTGAATTAGAAGTGTTTTTGACACAATGGAGGAACGTAGTCAGAGAAATGCTAATGGATGTCTTGCTCGAGCTGTGTATGCAACTGGTTCACCTCTGATGCTCACAGGCAATGTGTATTGGGAGAGATTTCTGAATGTTCTTTTCCCAGCATACACCCCTCCAAACAGACATGCTTGATCTACTCATTTGCTGGATGCAGAGTTCAACAGAGTTCAAGTGAAGGTCAAGCAAATCATAGACAACGCAGACTGTATTGCAAACATCTCTGATGGGTGGTCAATTGTTTGTGGGCAAGGAATAATTAACTACATCATCTCCACCCCTCAACCAGTATTCTACAAGAGCACAGACACAAGGGACAACAGACACACCGGTCTCTACATTGCAGATGAGCTGAAGTCAGTCATCAATGACCTTGGACCACAGAAGGTATTTGCACTAGTGACAGACAAGGCTGCGAACATGAAAGCTGCTTGGTCTGAAGTGGAGGAGTCCTACCCTCACATCACACCCATTGGCTGTGCGGCTTATGCATTGAATCTGCTCTTCAAGGACATCATGGCACTGAAAACAGTGGATACACTTCAAGAGAGCCAAAGAAAATGGTTAGATATGTGAAGGGTCATCAAGTTACAGCAGTAATCTAACTCACCAAGCAAAGTGAGAAGAATAACAGCACCACATTGAAGCTATCCAGCAACACCCTTTGGGGTGGTGTTGTCATCATGTTTGACAGTCTCCTGGAGGGGAAGGAGTCTCTCCAAGAAATGGCCATATCACAGTCTGCCGATATGGACAGCCCCATCAAGAGGATCCTCCTGGATTATGTATTTTTGGGAGAGAGGGAGACAATGCCATCCTGTCTGATGTTCAGACTCTGCTTGTAGATGTAAGAGAATAAATCCATACTTCCCTGCCCACTACACTGTTGCTCCAAGCAGAGGAAACTGCAGTTCTGAAATACATCAAATAACGTGAAGACTTCTGCCTGAAGCCCATACACGCCGCAGCGTACATGTTGGACCCCAAGTATGCTGGCAAGAGCATCCTGTCTGGTGTAGAGATCAACACGGCGTATGGTGTCATCACTACCATGTCTCGCCACCTTGGTGTGGATGAGGGCAAGGTCCTTGGCAGTCTGGCGAAGTACACTTCCAAGCAAGTGCTTTGGGATGGAGATGCAATATGGCAGTCGTGCCAACATATCTCATCAGCCAACTGGTGGAAGGGACTTTGTGGATCTGAGGCTCTTTCCCCTGTTGCCTCCATCATCCTCCAAATCCCACCAACATCAGCCACCTCAGAGTGCAACTGGTCCTTGTTTGGGAACATACACACCAAAGCACGCAACAGGCTGACCAATACAAGTGGTGAACAATCGATGGCCATCTGGGCAAATTTAAGGCTTTTTGAGCCTGACAACGAGCCATCCTCAATAAGGTTTGAAAGTGACAGTGAAGGTGGATATTGAGGTGGACATTGAGGAGGTACAGGGAGAAGACATGGAAGCCTGAGAGGAAAACAAACAAAGCTTTAGTTTCTAGACTATCATTTTACAGATGTATGTTGAAAACATTTTTGGGAGATGCGATGGATCATTGGGGATCATTCAATATTCCCTTTCTTTTGTTGTTCAGTGAAATCATCCCATGTGAAGAGTCAACTCATTTAATTAAAGTTCAATTTGTAACTAAATAGTTTTTTTTATTTCTATTGGAAGGATTTAATAATTTGCAATTATGTCTACTTATGATACAGTAAAAGGTTTATGTTTCTGTCTCCATATGATATGGTAAATATATCCAATGCAGAACACATCTACATTTAAATGGTGTTAGTATTAATTTGCATATATTTCCGTTAATTCCCATATATTCCCTTTAATTCCCATATATTCCACGGAAAGTTTCCCCCTCTGAATATTCCCCAAAATGTGCAACACTAGTTCGGAGGAATGACTGTTTGATGTTAGTGTTTTCTTGTTGTTGTGTATTGAGGAGCTGTTTGTTCGGAGGGATGATTTTTTGTTGTTAGTATGTTCTTGTTGTGTGTGTAAATGCTATGAATTATGAGTGTTATGGTGTTTGATGCTATTTTGCTGTGTGTGCAGGCTCTGTACACCGCCTCGGTCCCAGAGGATATCCCAGTCAACAGAGTGATAGTGGGGGTTGGGGCCAGCGATGCTGATGTAGGCGTCAGTGCTTGGATCCAGTACTCTCTACATGGACCTGGCTCTGAAGACTACAGCATCGACCCAGACACTGGTACACTACCTTTATTTTACATGTGCCAATGAAGTTGATGTCTGTGTAATCTTAACCTGTCTCTCCACTTTTTCTGTTTAGGCGAACTAAAGACAGCCCAGGCCCTGGACCGGGAGAAGACCCCCGTGTACAGACTGGTTGCCCAGGCAACAGACGGAGGTGGTCGGTTCTGTCGGGCGGAGGTCCACCTGACGCTGTTGGATGTGAATGACAACCCTCCAGCGTTCTCTGCTCCCCACTACACTACCAGTGTGTATGAAGACACATCTACCAAGGCCCTGCTTACACGCATACAGGCCATCGACCCTGATGAAGGTAGGAATGGAATATTCTACTCTCTCTCTATCTCTCTCTCTCTCTCTCTCTCTCTCTCTCGCTCTCCCTCGCTCTCCCTCTCTCTCTCTCTCTCTGTCACACACTCTCACACTCTGTCTCTCTCTTTCGCTCTGTCTCTCTCACTCTCTGTCTCTCTCACTCTCTGCCTCTCTCTCTCTCTCCCTCTCTCTCTCTCTCTCTCTCTCTCTCTCTCTCTCTCTCTCTCTCTCTCTCTCTCTCTCTCTCTCTCTCTCTCTCTCTCTCTCTCTCTCTCCCTCTCTCCCTCTCTCTCTCTCTCTCTCTCTCTCTCTCTCTCCCCCTCTCCCTCTCTCACCTGCACATACTGCAGCACTCCAGGACCAGAGTTGCCCATCCAGCTGAATATTAACCGATAGATGGGTAGAGTTTATAATAATGTTTACTCTGTTCTGCTCAGCACATACCTCACTGTTAGCTGTTAGCAATCCTATTTAATTTGCCTTGGGGTTGGACCAGCTACTAGCACTTACTGATAGCAATCACACACACACACACACACACACACACACACACACACACACACACACACACACACACACACACACACACACACACACACACACACACACACACACACACACACACACACACACACACACACACACACACACACACACAAACTGCTAACACTCACATTCTGTTTCTGACTGGGTTTGGCTGCTGTCACCGTCTCAACCTTGCAAAGAGGGAAGGGAAAGACAATTAAGCTCTGCCACAACCACACTAATAAAAAGTCACAACCACACTTGTTTACCAACAAGTCATGCAGTGTCGACTGGCGGTAGGTTTCAAATAGGAAGCGCTGTGGCAGGATGACAGAGAGAAGGGCATCAGAGGAAGAGAGAGAGGGAGAGGAAGAAAGAGAGGGAGAGCGAGAGAGGGAAAGAGAGTGAGGAAGAAGGAACCAGAGAGAGAGATGGAGGGAGAGAGTGAAGGGTATCATGAGAGGAGAGGGAGGGAGAGACAAGGGTATCATGAGAGGAGAGGGAGGGAGAGAGAAGGGTATCATGAGAGGAGAGGGAGGGAGAGACAAGGGTATCATGAGAGGAGAGGGAGGGAGAGAGTGAAGGGTATCATGAGAGGAGAGGGAGGGAGAGACAAGGGTATCATGAGAGGGAGAGAGAGGGAGAGACAAGGGTATCATGAGAGGAGAGGGAGGGAGAGACAAGGGTATCATGAGAGGAGAGGGAGGGAGAGACAAGGGTATCATGGGAGGAGAGGGAGGGAGAGACAAGGGTATCATGAGAGGAGAGGGAGGGAGAGACAAGGGTATCATGGGAGGGAGAGACAAGGGTATCATGGGAGGAGAGGGAGGGAGAGACAAGGGTATCATTGGAGGAGAGGGAGGGAGAGACAAGGGTATCATGGGAGGAGAGGGAGGGAGAGACAAGGGTATCATGGGAGGAGAGGGAGGGAGAGACAAGGGTATCATGAGAGGAGAGGGAGGGAGAGAGAAGGGTATCATAAGAGGAGAGGGAGGGAAAGAGAAGGGTATCATGAGAGGAGAGGGATGGAAAGACAAGGGTATCATGGGAGGAGAGGGAGGGAGAGACAAGGGTATCATGAGAGGAGAGGGAGGGAGAGACAAGGGTATCATGAGAGGAGAGGGAGGGAGAGACAAGGGTATCATGGGAGGAGAGGGAGGGAGAGACAAGGGTATCATGAGAGGAGAGGGAGGGAAAGAGAAGGGTATCATGAGAGGAGAGGGAGGGAAAGACA